>NC_092476.1:11631211-11931211 GCF_047495875.1 Pithys albifrons albifrons | reverse complement strand
TGTCCTGAGGGTGGGTGGCCAAGTCCTTGTGGATGTGGCCTGACTTGGCTCACAGCACAGCCTGACCACATGGCTGGGCTGGAAGGCCACTCTGATAAATGCATCCTTCAGTAGCCTTATACATTTGGATTTGATTTCCCTGGGGAGGCAACTGCCCTTAACCTTCCCATGGATGGTCTCTTTTCACCCCTCTGATCCAGAAACACCCACTCCTTCAGCTGCCCCACCATGCTGGGCCACCTCTACAGGACACAGATAGTGCCAGCATGAACTGCAGGACGCCTCAGCCTGAGGCTGGAACAAAAGGGCATGCATGGGAAGAGTCTCTCACTGCTCCTTCCCACAGACCCAACGTTCAGGAGCTCCAGAATTAGACAAGAGAGTACCCCTCAGCTTTGAAGATCTCAGCTTTCCTGCCTGGCCCTCTCTCTGAGATCGGGTTTTGGGAGGGAAGGGGTTACCTGAATCCATTAGTTCTGATGTTGGGGGTCTGCCAAGGCTGTATGAGAGCGCAGTGATGTATGTGAGCTCAGTGATCATCTTAGCTGGATGCTCTCGTCCAGTTAGGAAGGAAAGGAAGCAGTTGAGCAAACCAAATATCTCCTCTCTGAAAACTCAGAGACTGCAGAGAGTGCAGCTCAACAAGGGTGTTTGGTGAAAGAACTGTGCCTGCAGCACTCCTCACGCTGTTCAGTAGCACTCACATCCCTCATCCTGGAAATCATCACCAGCAGCTTGGAGTCATCACACTTGCAAACCTCTAGAGGGAACGTGGGAGCCCTGCAGCCCATGCGCGCTGCTGCTCCTGCACGCTCGGTCTCCTGCTGGCCTTCAGAGAGAGCAGTGGGACTGGGGCTCCCCGGGGGTCCTGCTGAGGGGGATTAGTTAGAGGAAGAGCTCTGCCAGTGCTCCTGCACGAGCTGTGCTCGAGTTCAGACCATGAGCTGTGCCCAAACCAGGAGTTCAAAATTACATGCTGCGTTGGAAGGTACTCACAAGGATCATCCAGTCCAGCTCTTAAATGAATGGGCCCTACAGAGATCAAACCCATGCCCTTGGTGTTACTAGCAATGCTCTAACAAACGGAGCCAATCTCTGCGCTGAGCCCCTGAGGATGGCACCAGCCAGGCGAGGGAGGAGAGCTGGGCAGGGCAGCATCCACCTTTGGTCACCATTCCCCAGCCATTCCCCAGCATCTTGCAGTGCACAGGGTGCCTGTGCTGCTCCTCTCGAGGGCAGGGTTGGTGCAGGCACACGTGGTGCAGCCAAAACACACAGCAGCTCAGCCCCTGCCTCCAGATCTGGCTGCTCTAAGGAATGGGCTGGGAGGGCGAGGGCAGAGCTCAGTGCCAGCCTGGGTGGCAGAGCCAAGCCCGCTGCTTCTGGCCAGCCCAGGCTCCTGGGCACTGCCCCACGCTGGCTCGGCTTGTGCTTTCAGTTCCTCCTTCCCAGTGAGAAGGCGGCTGCCAGATGCTCCCTTTGGTGCAGCTCAGGAGGAACATCAGTGCTGGCAGCGACTGCTCCGGGGCTGGGGCACCAGGCGAGTGTGTGCCTTGCTCCTACAGCTCTGGGGGGCCCAGGCACCCCTGAGGACACACAGCTGGGCTGCCCTGCAGATCCTCATGCCAGCCACGAGTGGCACATCCCCCCTGGAAAACACAGTGTTTGCTTTGCAAGTACTGGGGGAATAGGCTTGAAAGCCATCCGTGTACCTGTGCTCAGCATTTGTAAAGGGAAAGTTCCCCGAGTTCCACTGTTGCTGTGCATTTAGGAGGCCTGGCACACACCTGGAGCAATGTGCCCCAGTTTTGCTGTGGGCAGGGCTGTCAGGGTTTTTTGCCAAACTTCAACTGCTATGACTGCTGTGACCCTAATTCTCTGGTCCACCTGCCTCAGAGGAATCCTTGGAGGAGGAGTCTAACACAAACCAGGGAGACAAAACAGAGAGGGGTGAACCACCTCTGGGCCTGTGGCAGGAACCCCCAGGCTGTGATAAACATTCTCTGGAAGGCACAGTTTACCCTAAAAATTATATGGCAAGGTCTTGCCCAAGTAGAAAGAAGATCACCCAGAGCACACCATACCTGCAGCCCTGAGTGAAGCTGCCTCCATAGCACACTGATAATTCATGAAGAGAAAGTGTATTTTTGCATTACTTGAGAAAGGACAGCACCAGGAAGTACGGAAAGATCAGAGAACACCCATAGGATCATACTGGATGTGCCAAGCAAGTGCAAACAGGACTAGCTGAGGTCCAATGGGGCTCCTCAGCATGGGGCAGAGTGGGGGGCCCAGACTGCAGGTGAAGCAAACTATTTTTGCACTTCCAGGAAGATGAGTGGTGCAGCCTGTCCAGAGAGCAAGGGCAGAACGTGCTCAGAAGAAAAGTAGTTGTAGCCTGGGATGGGGGAGGAAGAAGAAGCAGCACAGTGATCTGGGCCCAGGACACAGTGCAGACACAGCACTGATGCTCTGCCAGGTGCCAAGAGGTGCTGGCCATGAGCTTTGAGAGATGTAGGATGGAAAAGGCATTTCAGAAAGGCTCAGGTAGCTTCTGTATCACCTTGTCGATGTGATGGCCCTTGAAAGGCCATCTCCTCTATCCAACACACCCTGTTCTGGGACAGCCTGAGGGAGGAACAGAGAAAGCTGAAACCCGACTGAAATCACAGGAGGTCTCTTATGGTTCCTGGCTCGAGCTGATGTGGATCCATTTCAGCTGAATGCAGGATTATCTTGACAGCTTGAAAGCTATTCTTAACTGCAGCTCGTGCCCAACGCCCCACACAGCAGGGGGAGGCACCGTAAATCACCGCTGGGGGACACAGGAAACCAAATAAGTGAGAGGAGATAAGAGCCCGAACCAGAGGTGTGACGTACTCTGACAGTTGTCTGTGAGAGGGCAACTCAAGGAAGGCATCAATGGTGCAGCCCCATGAATCAACCTCATGAAAAGGCAGAGATCCTGGATTAATGGATGACTCAGTGGACTCAGCCTTGCTACCACATCCTGCAGCACCTCACAATTCCCACTGGAGTTGAGGGCTGCTGGGCTGATGGACACAAGCTGCAATGCCAGAACCAGAGAGGCTTCTGGGGCCAGAGTCAATTCATCCTAGAGTGAGGAGTAACAACACCTCCAAGAAATGAGCCAGGAGAGCTCCAGGCAGAGTGCAGGTTATTCCCAACACAGCTTCTAGGCAGAAATGGAAATTCCAGGGTAACAGCTCCAAACATTCCTGGTGGTCTGCACTACCCAAAGGTGGCAAATGTACAGCAGCTGAGCAGATACCAAGTCCCTGATCTCAGTCCCTGTTTCAGCCTCACCCTTCCTAACAGGCAGCTTTCCATTACCCTGTCCCTTAAGCAAAAGCAAAATGTTGCTGGTGTTGCAGCAAGAGCAATGTCTCAGATCTTCAGGGACTGAGAGACAAAGAATGGATGAAAAAGGAGGCAAAATCTGACACTCCCATCCTGCCCTCCCTACTGCTCCTCTACTCAGCCACCAGGCTTTCCTCCCCTTTCTGCCTCTGCAGTGCTGGGCACAAGAGAGGATAGGGCAAAGAAAGACCTGGTGGTAAAGGAGAGTAGATGCAGTATTCTGATGGAAAACTGCCTAGGAAGAGCAATGTGGGATTGGGGAACAGCTGGAGACTTGGAATCAGGGAACCAGGGAACCTGCAGCGAGACCCTCATTCCCTACCTCAGGAATTAAGGATGTACATTGTGTGGAGAGCTCAGATACATCCAGGCAGAAATTGTCCCCCTCTCTTGGGCCTATAAACTTCCAGAATTCCCAGTGTGATGCTCTCTGGGCTGTGAAGGCAGAAAAGTGTTTGAGTGTGGGAACACCCACACTGTGGCCTGCAGCATTTGCTTGTGGGGGATGGATCCTGTACCAGGTTTGTGTTTTCTTCACCTCACTAAAAGCAGCCCTGTCAGCAGCAGTGCCTGGGCTGGAGACAGCTCTGCTGGTCCCTAGTGGTGACAGGAGCAGGAGGTGAGCGGGAGATGCTTCCCAGCCCTGGTGGGTCCAGCCCTCCCTCAGACAGCTCAGCCACCAGCTTGGGCCAGACCTGCAAACCAGGAAGGGCTTTTAAATGGTGACCTTGGGAGGTGCCAGCACCTAATTCATTGGCTTCTCTTCGTTTTTGCCTTCTTGCCAGTCCTCTTGCTTTACAGACAGGACATATCACTTCTTCTAATTGCTCAAGGGCTCCCTGGCCAGGACCCTTGTCCTGGTTTCTGCCATCAATAACAGACATGGTTTCATATCTCAACCAGCATCCATCTCCCTTGCTCACAGCTCCCTCCCTTTCAGGTGAGTCTGCCAGAAAAGATTTGGGATCTGTGGCAAACTCCAAGGATCTGGAGTGCCTTTGGCCTCCTCCACTGATCTCAAGCCCCAACAGAGTGACTATTTGCTTGCCCAGTGCAAGTTTATCCTGGAAACCCTCAGTGATACTCAGCCGCATTCGTCACTTGAGTCTTTGCAGACCCTGTGCCAGTTCAGGTGGGGTTTCTTGCTTTGCCCTTTCCCCCCAGCTCTTAGCTCTGCTGCGGCCAGCTCAGAGAGGTGCCTGGCTCCAAGCCACACATCAAGAGCTGGTATCAGATCTGGATCACTGAGACTCTTTTTTATGGGGATAAATTTGGCAGCAATTGGTCCACTCAAGCTGATTGCTAAAACCTCTCCTCTTGTCTGGTTTTCCCAGCCATTCATTGCCCCAGGAAACCAAAGCAAGCCAGAGGCAGCTCCTGGGGAGATTTCACTCTAAACAATGGTCTTTGCCCCCATGGGAGAACAGCCCTCCCTGCCCTGTACCAGCAGGAGACATTGTACTGCAAGCACCAGGTCCTGCCCATGTCCACCTCCTCCTCCCTGACACTCATGCAAGCAGAATTTCTGCCCCAGTATCTTGTCCACAGATCTTCTGTGAAAACTTCCAAAGTGATCTTTAACACTTCTGGGGAGGTGTCCACTTCTCCTATAACTCCTCTCCTTTCCTGAGGTATTTTTTGCAAATATTTCCATTATCTGTCTCATTTTAGTTCCCCAAGAAGATCAACTCGGAGATTCTGCTCTTCACACACTTAGTCAAGCCCTGGGGTGCTGTAAGTTTGCACTGTTAGACAGAAACATTAAATTGACTCAGAGATCTCTTGTGGACACTCTTGAGCACCTTCAGTTGTGTACAAAATTCTGGTTTTCCACACATGCTGAACAGCAAATCACAGGGGAAACTCGAGGTGCTCACAACCTCCAGCCTTTCCTGAGTCACTGATCTTCCCAAAAAGTCCTCTATTAGGAGCTGCATTTTCTCCCTGCACAACAAACAACAGAGTACAGAGGTCCCTCTTCATGGCACTGATATCTCAGGGCTCTTATCTCATGCCATTATGAAAAGTCACAGCAAAACTGACCATTAATTCTATAGTCTTTGAAAATACTAACTAGTCAAGAGCAGTTGCATCATAGGGGGGACAGAGCAAGAGGAGATGAGGGATAGACAATTGTGCACAGTCCACACTCAGAACAGACCATGGGTTCAGAAGATGCATCTCTTCTGGATATGGCAGAGCAAATGAAAACACTACAAGCCTGACCTCACCAGTTATGCTGGAGTTGCTGTGTTCTGACCCTAAGACAAGGAGATCAATGAAATTTGCATAGTCACTCATTTTTGTAAGTGCAGGCTTAGTACTCAGAGCTCCAGAAAGTCAGATCAGCTCACCTCGCTGCGGGAACGTTCCCTTCACATTTTTTGTTTAATGTTCCAGAGAGATTTTTTAAATCAGTACAAAAATCAGATAAAAGCCACTCTGTGCTGCAGTACTGAAAGTACATCCCGATATTTCCGAGTAAAATGCTGCACAAGACATAAGTTCTGACTCCCCAAACAGCCCTTTAAGCAAAAGAATTTCCTGGTTAAACTCCTAAAAGACTTGGCCAGTGCTGAGGACACACACATGAGCCTGGTACTCCCTTAACACACTCCTAAACAACTTGCTGAGGAAGCATTCAAAGGACTACTGGCATCTTTCTAATCTCTTATCCACTGCCTGTGGTGGATAGGGTGGAACTAGATGATCTTTAAGGTCCCTTTAACCCAAACAATTCTGTGATTCTGATTATTCTTTAGGATTCAGATTTTCCTTTCATGTGCATTGAGTGTTGATGGGAAGGGACCTCCCCACAGACCTGCTCCAACCAACCTCCTACCTGGAGGGTGGTCCCCTCTCCCCACAGGGAAGACAAAGCTGGGGAGGACCAACAGTTGGTGGCTTTGGACTGTCACATCCTCAGCACTGGCAGCTGACTCCTACGGGCTCCTGGCTGCTGGTGACGTCCCCTTGGTACATGGATATCTCAGAGGACAAGGGCCAGTCTCCAAGGGGTCCCTGCTCTTCTCAACCAGCCCTGGAAGCCTGAGAAAGGAAAGGACCAGGCACTTCTTTTCCATAGTGGAGGAGGATGAGCAGCCTCACCTTAAGTCCATTGCTGGAGTCATGGCTTTGGGCACCCACAGGTCTCTTCTGAGGTGAAAACACAGTCTAATAAATGGCTTCATGGTGGCCACCAGTAACAACTCTGGGACATCCAAAAGGGCACAGCAGCTGTAGGGGATAGATCTGGGCATTCCAAAAGACCCTCAGATCAACCCAGCCTGAGGTGTCCACACCTGCAAGGGCACTTCAGGAGTGAGGAGCCCAGCAGAAGGGTTGCAGGAGGCTCTATATGGGATGCATTCCCCTTGGAGTTTGTCTCCTCTGGGGGGGTGCCCTGTTCACATGCCCTTGGACAATAAACTGAAGACGAGATACATTTTGGAGAGTTCTGGAGTAGAGCTGGCCAAGACACAGCCCAAGACTTGTGCTTGGAACAGTCTGGTGGCCCACATACAGAATCACAGAGTCACAGAATCTCTTGAGTTGGAAGGGACCCACAAGGATCTTCCAATCCAACTCCTGGCCCTGCACAGGACAACCCAACAATCCCACTCCATGTCTGAGAGCATTGCCCAAATGCTCCTGAAGCTCCGGCAGCCTTGGGGCTGTGCCCACTGCCCTGGGGAGCCTGGTCAGTGCCCACCACCCTCTGGGGGAAGAACCTTTCCCTCAGATCCCACCTAACCCTGCCCTGCCACAGCTCCAGCCATTCCTTGGGTGCTGTCCCTGGTCACACAGAGCAGTGATTGGAGCTGCCCCTTGTGAGGAGCTGCAGACCCCAGTGAGCTTTGCTCTCAGTCTCCTCCAGGCTGAACAAGCCAAGTGCCCTCAGCCACTCCTCGTGTGGCCCCTCCAGGCCCTTCTCCATCTTTGTCACCACCATATGCCTGGTGACACCACAGTGTTCCCCTCCTCTGCCCATGTGCTTCAAATGGCTAGAGAGTGACCACTGATCACACCCCTGACTGCTCTGGTGAACATCCCCAGACTCAGCAGCCCTTGTTGGAGCAGCAGGTCTGAGAGTTTCCAGGTGGCCCAAGGGTGGCCGTCACAGTCTCCTGCCAGAGCTCTGCACCCATCCTGAGCCGTGCCCAGGAGCTGGAGGAGGCCTGGGAAGCACACTTTCAGCAGGGCAGGAGGGATGGCCTGGGTGTGCATCCCGTGGTGTTCTGTGCCCCTCGGGGTGAGCAGCCCCAGGGCTGGGGCACAGCTGTGCCAGCTGCTCTGTGTGGGGCCACACACTGTGCCTGCACAGCACAACAGAAAGTGATTTCTGCACTTGACAACAATGAAGTATTATTGTGTTTAATAACAAGTATGTGCTCTCTAGACTCGATGCCTTTTGGAAAAGCCCTTAAATGCAACAGTCCCATCCTGCTCTCCCGAGGGTGCAGTGACAATCTGCCTGTGCCCTGCCTCTGCCTGGGGGGGATGTTCTGGGAGAGCTGCTCACATCCCCCGGGGCAGCAGACACCCCAAACCGCAGGGGAGGGAGGAGGGGTTGGAATGCAAGCCAAGAGCTGTGGCTTCAGCTGCTGGTGGGAAGAAAGGCGGAGAGGGCTGTGGGAATGGGAGGTGCCCAGGTGGCACAGTGCCACTGCCAGGGAGCTCTGGGCACAGCCAAGGCAGAACTCAGGGATTCCCATCCAAGTCAGGGTGTAGGGAGGGGCCTCAGGGCTGGCACAGGGGGCACCCTGCACTGCTCACACCAGGAGCAGCCCTATGTCACCAGAGGGCAGCTGGGGAGCAGCAAAACTTGTGCTGTGTGGGATGAGACTCCTCGTACTGCCCTGGGCTCCCTCACTGCAGCAACCCTGGGATGTATCACAGAATCACCGAATGTTCGGGGTGGGAATGGACCCACAAGGATCCTCAAAGTCCAACTCCTGGCCCTGCACAGGTGAACCCTAAGAATCCCACCATGTGCCTGAATGCTCCTTGAGTTCTGGAAGCCTTGGGGTCATGACCACGTGTCCTAAAAGCAGCACCACGGGGTCATTCACAACCCATCCCAGGAGTGCTGCCACCCCAAGCTGTCATGGATGAAACACAGTGACTGTCACTGACAGGAGCTGCCACACCACTCCCATCCCTGCCCAGGGTGGTGCCAGGAGTGGTGCCATGTTGCTGGAGACAGAGCCCATCCCAAGACAGGCCCCTCCATCCTCAGGGTCCTGCTCTTCTCAGGCATTGGTCAAAGACAAATGAGCTCAAGGAGCATTTGGGCAACGCCCTCAGGCCCATGATGGGATCCTTAGGGCTGTCCTGTGCAGGGCCAGCAGTTGGTCTTCGATGACCCTTGTGGGTCAGCATGTTCTGTGAACCTGTAATTCTGTTTCTATGAAGTGCATGTGGCTGGTGCTTCCACTCAGTCAGAATGAGTGGCTGTGGAGGTGGGGGATGTGTTGAACTGGCTCAGCCTAACGCGGTATGAGCTCACCAGCTCTGCCATGGCATCACCTGGCAGGGCAACCCACTGCCCTGGTTGTGCACATCAGTTAGAAAGCTCTGGTCTGTAAATGCCAGAACCTTCCCGCACAGAACTGAAAGCATTTATTCTGGAAAGGTCTGGATGCTCGTGGCTAAAGGCAATAAATAGGGATTTCATTTCAGAGTTAATACCCTGCCCAGGGTAAAGTGCTCATTTTTAATATCGTTGCCTGCGATCTGACATTACCAACGAGATGTTGCAATGCAATCTCTGAGTCATTGCACAGCAGATAATGGTATTTTCTTGAGTTCAATCTGGAGGAGTTGGCCCCATTTATCAAGCTTGAAAAAATGATGCCAGAGAGTCTGCCAGAGAGTCTGTCTGGCCTGTGCTGTGCACGAGTTACGTGACCCAGGGCTGCAGGGGAAGGGGGAGAGAGGGAGCAGGCCTGGCTGTCACGATGGGGATCTCCTGGGAATGAGTCTTATGCGCTGGGTCAGTCAAGAGGGTCCTGAGTTTGGGGTGTGAGGGAGTCAGGAGTGACCACATCACTCCAGCTCTGCCTTTGCTTTTAGCCTGCCCCAGGGGAGCTGCTGATCCACGGCATGGCCAGGCACAGCCCACATTCAGCACGTGGGGAGTCCCTGGGACACAGGGAAACTGCCCAATGTCAGAGGATCTCTCAAGTCTCTCCATCACCAGGACTTGGAGCCCCATTGCTGCTGAGCCCAGGGCCAACACTGGGGTACAACAACACTTCACAAAGTGGCTGAGAAAGGAATGTTCATTATGAACAGGTCAATAACCCCTCCCATGTAGGGACTGGGGCAGGGAAGGCAGGAGGAAGTATCCCATCAAAGAAATCCAGCTCTTAAGACGGGTGTGTAAGTCTTGTGGGTCTCTCAAGGTAGGAAGCAAAAGAGAAGGATGGGAGCTGCAGGAGAAGCCTGCAAGGGCTGCCTTGATCTCTGGGAGTGTTGAAGGAGCTTGAAAGATCTGGAGAAAACCAGGATTAACCCTAGGAATAATGGACTTTATTTTCTGCAGGCAAGCAGGATCCTCTCCAGTTCTCCAGGAACACCAGTGTGAGAGGGAGACCTCTCTGGCAGAGTCTCTCCTCTGGCAGGCAAACCCCAGGTTCTGCACAGAAATATGCAGTGTGTGTTCAACAGGGACCACTATTGGCCCATTGGACCAGCTTGGCTGGGGATGCAGCAGATTTGCTTTCAGCAAAAAGTCCTTAATTCAAGACTGGGCACCTCACTGTAAAAGAAATGCTCTTTCTTGACCAGACATTGCAGACAGGATGCAAGAGCCAGCAGATGAAAGTCCCTGGCCTGTTCTGCAGAGGTCAGAGCAGATGATCTCTTCTGTCCTTGAACGCCAGTAAATGGTTCTGCAGATGCCTAATGTGTGAATGAAAAAGTGACTCACGAGAACAAGGCACGTTAACTCCTGTAATCCTCCCTGCAGGGCACTGTGCCATGAGGAAGGGCTCACCCCACCCCGGGCCTGAGCCAGGAGAGAGGCCTGCAGTTCATGAAGGCTCTGTACAACCACAGAGTCCTCCCCAGGGGGTGCACAGACAGGGACTGGGCTGAGGTTTCCTCAGCCTGGAGATCTCCTGTGGGTCAGCAGAGACCCAGTCCCATGGTCTCCACTCACTTCACACAGGAGTTCATGAGCCCTCCACCACTCAGGCTGGTTTGGCTGCTGGGCCAGCACATGCTGCCTGTCCTTCTGTGGGTGGAATGGCACTGCCCCTCTGCCCCACTGCTCTGGGAGCTGTGTCTGGGGCAGAGCTGTCCTGCCACGAGCGGGGCAACCCACGAGAGACATTCCAGCTGTGGGCATCCTCCACAGAACGAGTCACAGCTGCTTGCTTAAATGTTTGTCACTGAAATGGGGTATTTTGGACAAATTCTAAAGGAAATTTTGTTTTCCTACCAAAAAAAAAAAAGGGAAATTGCATTGCCGATGAAATCTGAACAACCTCAAAATGATCACAGAGTTTCTCATTTTAATTACCAAATGCAAAATGTTGGGGAAATTTGGAGAATCAAAAAAATTTCAGACTTAATGTCTCTATTTCCAGTTGCCAAAGGAGGGACAATGCAGCCTTCAAGCTGCCGGATTTCAGACAAGCCTTGGTTTATTGAAATTAATATATAAATTGACAAAAACCTTTTCATGAAAACAACTTTTCTCAGGAACAATTTCCATTTCCCAGTTCTGTGACCCTAAAACAAATGCCAAAAGTCTCTAAAGAGTGTTTTAGTTTATTTAACTGAAAAGCAAAATGACAATAAAGCGAATATTTTAAAGTGAAGCTCTGTTCTGAAAATATATCTACTTAACACTAAAATGATTCAGTTTCACAGAACTGGAAACAATTATGAACCAAGTCAATTGGGAGAAGGAATTTAATCAGAAAAATGTGAATGTTAAGTGGGAATTGTTGGAAAACATTTTACACGTTGCCCCAAACCCACAATCCCACAATTGAGAAAGGAGGCAACGTTGGTTAGAAAAATAGACAACTCTGGCTCACGAGGGAAGTGAAGACAACTATGAAAAATAAGAAAACCATATGTAACTTAAGAAAGTAGAAACTGATAATAATGAATGAGAAGTGAGAAACTGTAAAAAGCTGATAAGGAAGGAGCTGAGGGCAATGTATGGGCTGTGAAGGAGCAGCAACTTCTCTAACATAAAGGGAATGGTTCTGGCTCTGGTGAGGCTGTGGGTTGTGTCAGGCTCAGGATGGATGTCCTACAGCAACCAACAGCAACAGAAGAGTTCTCATTTCCACCAGTGTTTATGGGAGTGTTTGGCTGAATCAGGCTCTGGTGGGGCTTGGCATCAGCTCTGGGCAGGCTCTTCCAGACAGGTTTGAGTAAGAGAAATATGATTGGAGCCAACTCATATAGACTGGGGGGAAATAGGACACGTCCAACTAAGAGTCATCCTTTTCCTGAAAGTTTGATTGATTAAAATGATATTGGTGTTATGATACATTCAGACTTCTGCAAGGCAATTGCCTTGGTACTGTGATATTTTGTTGAAGAAACCCAAACAATACCCAGTCAGTATGGACCATATTTAATAGATTACAAGCTGCCTGTGGGGTACTGTGTCCCAGCTGCAACTGTCAGTGGGAACTCCACACCCAGAGGGGGTATGAGGAGTCCCAGGGGGTCACTGCTTGGCCTTGTGCTGTTCAAACATTTTATCAATGATCTGAAAAAATACTACATCATGTGTGATGACACTGGGTTAGTGAGCCCAGCAGATGGAGATGAAGCCAGATCCCTGCTGCAGAGTGGCCTGTGTGGCTGGTTAAACTGGGCACAGACAGATAACACAGCCAAATACAGCCATACAGCCCGGACAGGACAGCACTTCATCAGCCACAGAGACACCTCAGGGGGCTGTGTCTGGGAAGGGTGACTGTGACACCCCAGGCAGCCTGGTAGAGCTTGTGCAGGCTGTACCTCCTTGCAGGTGATGGTGCCCAAGAGGCCAGCACATTGCTGGGACAGCAGCTTCCAGGAAATGCCCCTGCCCAGCTCCTGAGTGCCTGTGTCTGCCCAGAACCTGCGTCTGCTGCTCATCACCAGGATGATGAGAGACTGGGGATAAGCTGTGGATGGGATTAAAGAGAATAGACCCTGCAGTGAGAGACTTCCAGAGCTCAGCTGATTCTGATTCACCAAAAAAACCCCAGGTTCTGGGGTATCCAGAGACTCTCTAGCCTCACAGCAGAGTTGTGGAATTAGCCAATGCCCGGAGCATGAAGTTAGGGAAACTGGAACCAGCAACATGGCATGATGCTTACTGGTGTGCCAGCAAGGTAATCAGCCACTGGAAGCATTTACTAAGTGTGGGAATCGCCATCACTGGCAAATGTTCCATTGGACGTGGTTGGTCTCTCTGGTTCAAGCAGGGTTAAGTCTGGGCTCAGACTGTACCTGGTAGCCAGACTAGAGAGTTACAAAGGTATTTGCAGGTCTTTTAGTCCAAACAGTGACGGAAAACAGCTCTGAAAATGAAACCATCACAGCTCTTGCTGGCTCTGCTCATACTTGCAGGCAGAGACCAGGTGCAGTCACACCTCATTGACACTGAAAGCTTCAGCAGGGGCATTTTTCCTGGGGATAAGTTGCTCCAAAAAACCCACAAACTTTGACTATTTCTGAGAACTGCAGTGATCCTACAGAGCAAAACAAGTGAATTAGCACAGCAGCTTTGTTAAATCGTGGGGTGGGGCAGAACAACCTCTCCTCCCTCCAAGAGCTGCTCCTCAGGACCCCCATGGCCTGGCAGCCTGTGAACCACAGAGTTTGGGCTTGATGCAGACACATGATCCTGTGGTGGGACTGTGCCACTCTCTAGACCCAGGTCTGCTCAGCAGGTCTCCAACAGGAAGGATCAATTATGGTCAAATTTAAAAGGGACAAACAGTCTGAAGAGTGATGTGCTGTGGATCTGGGCAGGGATGGGCAGGGCCCAGCTGCATCTCTTACTGGGCACTGGGCAGCCCCTGTGACTTCCTTGCCCTTCTGACATGTCACACCAGAGCATTTGTGGTTCCAACCTCACCTTGCCCTTTACAGTTCTAATCCCTCTGTTTCTTCTTTCATGACTCCCTTTTTCTATCCTCCTCAAAATTAACTTTTTACTAATTATTTTCTAAAAAAATAAGCCCTTCTTTTGTGACAAGATTTCTTTTCAAGTTCTTAGGTTCTTTGGGTTTTTTTATCCCAGATTAACTGAAAATTGGGTTTCCTCAAAACACTTGGCTCTGTTACTCCTCCCTAACATCCAGCTCCCCCTAATCCTACCTGTCAAACTGCCTGTCTTACTCTCTGTAGATGTTCAAGCAGGAACACATCCAATTCACAGTGACTCAGACTGCCTATTAATTTCATAGAATTACAGAATCACAGAGGGGTTTGAGTTGGAAGGGACCTTAAAGCCCATCTCATCCCACCCCTGCCATGGGCAGGGACACCTTCCATCAGCCCAGGTTGCTCCAAGCCCTGTCCAACCCGGCCTTGGACACTTGCAGGGAGGGGGCAGCCACAGCTTCTCTGGGCACCCTGTGCCAGGGCCTGCCCACCCTCACAGGGAACAATTTCTTCCTAAAGTCTAATATAAACCTATCCTCTGGCAGTGGAAAGCCATTCCCTCCTGTCCTGTCACTCCAGGCCCTTGGAAATAGTCTCTCTCCATCTTTCCTGTAGCTCCTTCACATCCTGCAAGGCCACCATTAGATCACCCCAAAGTTTCTCTTCTCCAGGCTGAACAATCCCAGTTCTCTCAGCCTTTCCTCCCAGCAGAGCTGCTCCAGCCCTGTGATCATCCTGGTGCCTCCTCTGAACTTGCTCCAGCAGCTCCATGTCCTTCCTGTGCTGAGACCCCAGAGAGAGACAGAACTCGCCATCTGACACCCTCTCCCATTTGCTCCCTCCTTCTCCTTCCCTCCCTCCTTCCCTCCCTCCTTGCCAGGTGCTCACATCACCTTTGTTTCTGCTCATGCATCCACCCAAGCTGCTCCTCCCAACACGTTGCAGGGGACTGACCTGTCGCCTCACCAGGCTGCAAAGGCTCTGGAGGACCCCAAGCATGGGAGCTGCTGCCACCCACATTCCCTGACATGCCAGGAATTGCTCACAAAATTATTTTCCAGAAATTCTGACCTCTCAAAACTAATAAGGATGGGAGGTACCCCAGTCTGGGGCCAGGCTGCTTTGTCACCTGAGTGCGAGACAGCCTCCATAGTCAGTGGTGTTTGAGAAGGAATTCAGCCTGCACTCAGTAGATGGATAAATAATAAATAACAATAAATAAATGAAAATGTCAACAGTGGCCGGGGACTCCTGGGTCCCCTGAGAAACTCTGAGGTCTTCCCAGTGCCTCAGAGCTGGAGGCCTGTGGCTCCCAGCAGCTGGAAGTCTCTGCCTCCTGGTGAGGGCAGCCCCAGGAGGTGTGTGAGGACTGCAGAGCCAGAGCCTGCACCTCACTCAGGGCATGGGGATGGTCACAGAAAGAAACACAGCCATGGCTACAGGTAGCCAAGGGCTTCTTGCTGCAGTTCACTGGGGCTCTGTGAACCCTCATGAGCTGCTGGAAGAAGGTAGTTGTGGAAAAGCCACCCCGTAGAGAGGCTTTTACCCTCACCAGTGCAAAAAGGCAGAGGATGAGGGAAGGAGAACCAACTCCTGGAACCCTGCACGCAGCTCCTCATTGCTCATCTGGGTAGCCCGAGTCCCCTCTTCCCACTGCCCACCTGCCTGGAGCCAGTGGGCAGCAGCAGGAAGGAGATGGGCAGGGCACTGCTTGCTGAACGGGGCAGAGGCCACTCCAACCTGCAGCTATTGGTCCTTCCCAAGTGGAGAGAGCGGCTTCGGCTCTCTCTGGCTGCTTGTGTGCCAACATCCAACATGTTTTACAACTGACCTGCCAGGAATGTGTGTCACTGAAGAGGATATGTAGCCCTGGAGAACATAAAGCACAGCTGCATTGTTTAAAAGTACCTCATCCCCTGGATCGGAACAACAGGCGCAGATGATCCCGGGGAGATAACCACGGAGTGTGAGCAGCAACCACTCCGCTACCTTCGCCAGTGGAAGATTCTTATAAATTCACTCCTCCTGCCATCCTTTTGCAGAGGGTCAGAAGATGTACTGACAATAGCAGCATGCAAATATTTCAGAACTTGGCCACACGCTGAGCAAACACTCTGGATAGCTTCACAAGTAGATTAAAATGCCAGATCAGCGAGCAGTGCTGCACTTTAAATATGCTCACTAATTTATTAAGTTTATTCTTAGCAAGCTTGCAGACTTCAGAAAGTTAAATTTCTCGGTGACAAATGGCTGTGGAGCTGGGCAGGCAGAGCGTGCGAGCTGCAGCGCGGCCCCGCAGGAGGCAGCGGGGGAGCAGCTCCCCGAGGGCGCTGCGCGGGGAGAGTCCCCAGCGGTAGAGGCACAGCCGGCACGGGCTTTGGGTGAAGACTGCTGAACAGCCACGGAGCACAAACCAGGGCTCTTGGCACATTCTGCGCTTCTCCAAAGAGCTGCTGCCTCCCACTGCAGGCTTAGACATCCCTTATCTCTGTCTCCAGGCCTGGCTGTGTGCTATGGGTTAACTGCTGTGAGCTCACTCCTCAGTGCACTCTTGATGTCCCGGCTTCAGTCCCCTGTGCTCCAGTAACAGCAGCAGGTCACCTCCTGCACCCAGGGCTAAGCCAAACATGCCTTCTCTGCAAAGACATCATCTGCTGTGGTCCCAAATGACAACCCTGCCCCTGTTCCCAGGTGCCTTGATCATGCAGTGTCCAGGATCTCTCCACTCTCAAACCTGGTCTGCACCCTGTGCTCAGCCCGTGTAAACAGGGGCTTGGATTCAGAAGCCTATTGATGCCTTATCCAAGTCAAGACTGGTGGGAGGTGCATTAAGTGGGACACAGCAGTTACCAGATACATCTTCAGGCAGCAGTTGTGGGCTCTTGCTGCCCCTCAGCCCTCTGCCTGGGCTATTCTCCATGACTATGAAGACCTGGAGCAGGATCTGGAGTAGCAGAGTTTCCTCAGGAGGAAACCAGTGCAGGCACTGCTGCTTGAGATGAATATTTTGGTCTCCTTGTTCAAACTGAACTAAGGAGTGTGTTTAGAAACCCTTCCAAAAGGCTATTGTCCACCTTCAACAACCACACATCCCTGAAGATGAAGCCTGCCAGCAGGACAGAGCTCTGGAATGGTGTGGAGCAGGTCCCAGCATTGTTATCCAATCTCTTGGGCCCTGGGAGGACCCTGGAAGTGCCACAGGACCAGGTACCATGTGGACATGGGACAGTCCCTGCCAGGAGGGCCATGACAATGCTGCATTGATGGGGGTAAAGGACTTATGCACTTGCTTCATGTCAGTTTTATTGTGCTGCTAAAGAAAGGAGGCTCTTTTCCTGCAGGGAAGCCCTGCAGTGGATGGGGATGCCCCCAGCTCCAGGAGCCCTGGCTGCCCTGCAGGGCTTGGCACTGCAGCCTGGTGGGACACAGGCTTGGGGACGGCACGGAGCACAGAGCAGTGACATGGACTGTGTGAGCACCAGTACGAGGGGTTTAGCAAGCTGAAAAAACACCAAAAGGGCCATTTCTGTCATCTGAACTCTGCTCAGCAGCGAGGCTGGAGGGAGCAGCAAGGCTGGCCGTGCTGACAGCACTCCATGAGCTATGGGCACTCACCCCTGCCCTTCACCAGCCCTCACAGCAGCGCCTGGCATGGGGCAGCCCGTGGGGCAGCCCGTGTGGCACCGGGATGCGAGGGGGGCAATGCTCAGCAGGGAGCAGCCTGTGAGCCCCGAGGGCAGGGCTCGGCGTGCGCCGGGTTGGCTCCTCGGGGCAGCGATGACAGCGCCCGGGGAGGTGCCTACGTGCTGTTCGCGGGGCAGAAACACGGCCCTGAGAGTTTTCCAGGGACAGAAAGCAGCGGGATCCTCCGAGCCGGAGCTCGCAGCCGTGCGAAGCTGTTTCGCAGCATTTGCCGCATCTCTGGAGAGTTGTTATTCATCGTCCCTCTTCAGAGAGGACTCACGCCTCTTCTGCTAACGCTGCGAGGGAAAAGACTTTCCCAGGAACATTTCCTGAGCTGGGAGCAGCTCCCACATGGCACTGCAGCTCTCCGTCAACAGGAAAGGCATGTTATTGTTATTCCCCATGCAAATGAGCTGTTGGACCCAAGGCAATCCGTGCTGCTGCTGGTAGTTAAACACACTCCCTCTGCCCCGTCCAGCGGCTGCTGACCCCTGTCAGAGCCCTGCGAAAGGACCTGTTCCGACAGCCCTGCCCCAGCGATCCGCTGGGGTTTATGCCCCAGCCTGCCCTGCAGACAGAGAACAGCACACACACACGTGGCTGGGGCTGCACCCACACCCAGCAGGGCCCGTGTGCTCCCTCCAGCCCCTCATGCCCCGGGCCCTTCTGCATTTCAGCAAGTGCCGGTAGGAATGCCACGGAATCAGATCCTACGGTGAGCTGCTCAGCCCTATTTCCTCATCCTTTGCCCTACATCAGCAGCAATTCTGCTTCTAGAGAAACAGGAAAATTGCAAAACGCAGTCACTGAGCTGTAACACACCACGGGAACAGCATCACCGTTTTGCTCACAGACTCACCCTAAGCACAGAGGAGCATTTTGAAGTGAGAGCCCACCAGGCTGTCACCCTCAAAAGGCCACAGACACTCTGTTTTCATCCACTCCACCACATGGGGAAGGATTGGCCTTTGGAGACCCAAAAAATCACAGAAAGTATAAAACCAGCCCTGATGTTAAAGGGACTGTAAGGAGAAGAAAGTGCTGAGGACTGATCCAGGGAGACCCAGACACTCAGAGTGAGCTGTTGAGCTTCATTGACAGCTCCTATGGCCCAGGGACAGCTGAGTGACCTGTGGCTGGCACACCCCTGGGGAAGGTTGGAACTCCAAACCAGAGCCAGTCAGAGTGAAACACTGCAAGTTTCTGCAGGTCCTGCCTATGCTCAGCCTTTCCCAGCAGCTCTCCTGCAGGCAGCCTCGTCACCCTTTGTGGGCAGGGTGGGGGCCAGGCTGGGCAGTGGCACAGGGGGCACACAGGAGGGATCCTGAGCCCACACTGGTACCATCAGAGAGAGCAGGGATGGGTTTGCACAGATCTAAGAGAGCAGAGAGTGCTATAAAAAGAGCTCTGCAGGGTGTCAGGAGCCTGATGTAAGTGAGCTCACTGGTGGGTCCTAGATGTTTACTGGGGATGAAGACTCCCAGGAAGACAGGACACCATTCCTGCTGCTAACATTACAAAGGACACAGGCTGGTTTCCCCACTAGAGACCAGGGCCTGCCTGTGTGGTGGATGATGCTCTTTGAGGTACACAGGGACAGCATGAGGTCCTCCCTTCCTCCTGAGCAGAGCCCCCAGGGATAGCAGAGTGATGGGGAGGAACCTCCCTGGGCTCAGCACCAACAGCTTGTTGAGTGTCCATATGGCACCAGTGCAGAGCTGTGCAGGTCCCACATCTGCCTTGTGCTTCCCAAAGAGCAGCTCTTGGCACCTCAGGATCTCCTACTGCCTGTACAGACCCCGAGGTGAGCAGGGGCTAGAGGGGGTTTTGGTGCACCAGGCTGGATGAGTCCCCAGTCCGCATGAGGGGTGGGTGGGAAAACCTGCTCATTTTAGCCTGGACTTTATTATAGATCACTTAACAACTTCACAGCTCTGCAAAGACACCCACTGGTTCTTTATCCCACACCTGTAGCCCCACTGGGGCTGCCCATGGTTGACACCAGGAATCACATCACAGAGTGGTGGGCAAATGCCATACCAAACCAATCCACCTGGGAGACCTGCTGTTCCCTGTGAGGTTCAGCTCTGCCTGGAGGGGACACATTCCACCCACAGCACACAGCACCTCTGGGCCCAGAGTGCCACTGCCAGCCCTGTGGAGAGGCAGCAGACCCTGCACCCCAATGCTGTGAGGGGGATGTGGGCCCATTCCTGAGGCTGCTTGTGGCTGTCACACCCTTGTGGTGAGGTCCAGAGCCAGGAAGTCCCTAGGGACAGCTGATAAGCCTCTGCATCTGTTCCAACAGTGCCTGTGCAAGCAGGGTGTATTTTTGGCTTGAGGATGGGATATAAATCACTGAGTCAGAAAAGGCCACTGACAGTACAACCCTTGCACTGGTGCCTTCTCCAGGACACTGCCAACAGCCAAAGCTGGTGGATGCCATGTGCCTGGGACACTTTGCATGATGGACATAGGCAGGGCCCAGATAGCATGGCCAGAGAATCGTGAAGGTCACTGAACTGGCTGTTCTGGCTTCAGGACCACATTTGAAGCAGCAATGTGTGTAATGGGACAATCCTGAGAGCACCATTCCCCATGTGCTCCATGCACCCAAAAGGGTGTGCTGGCCAGGACGTCACATGTGCCACACACACAGCATGACCTGGAAGATCAAGGCAACAAGGTCCCACCAGACAGTCTCAGAAATTACCTCATAGTTTAAACTAAACCTGATGAGCAGCACCAGCTGGTAGGACAGGACACAACCACAGCAGGTCACAGTGAGGGGCATGACCCTTAGTCATGAGATCCCACCTTGGGGCCATGCAGACACAAACACATAGCTGGAAGATTCCAAATAAGTACCCTCTGGTGGCTGGATGAACCATTCCCACGGGTTATTACCCCTGTACCCAGCTACCCCTGCAAGCCAGAAGACCCCATGTCCTGGCAGTTGGTTGTAGCTGTGGAGTGGGAATGATCAGCACAACCAGACTGTTGGCCAACCTACATATCAGTGCTTGAACATGGTCACACCCCTTCCCTCACCTGCCCTGACCACATGCCTCATGCTGCTCTCTATGGGAGTGAAAACCAGCGGGGGGCTGGCTCAGGATGAATAAGTATGGGGGGTCCCTCTCCCTACCTGCCCCATGACACTGGCAGTCCTGGTTGCTGGATATCCAGCCCTGCTTCAAGCAAAGCAGCAGATGAAACAGCTCACCTGGGAAGTGGGGGTGGGGGATGTAGGTTGAGAGAGACCCACCACCACTGGCAGCCAGGTGAATGACAGATGTGGCATCACAGAGATGGCCACAGCCCTGCCCCCAAGCCATGAGGCTGGCAGCAGGCACCTGGAGCTGTTGGAGGAGATGGAGCCACAGTGACCTGGGAGGGGTCTTTAGGGTCATACTTCTGAGCTTCAGTGTCTACGCTGTCCTTGCGGTTCATGTGCAATAGAGGCAGTCCCAAACCAGAGGTTCTTCTACAAGAGACACAGAGGGTGGTTAAAGGCTCAGGCTCTTCACTTAGCGGGGAAACCTGACATCCTTGTGTCCCCTCAGCAAAAAAACAAACCCTGATGAACTTGCTTCCTGTCTCCTTCCAGAAAGGTCCTGCCTGTAACTCACCACAACAGTGCTATTGCAGTTCACCCAAAGGTCCACACCCCAAGAGCAAGGTGCTGGACACCATGACCCAGCGTGTTCTTTTCCCCATTTCCCATTTCCCAGCTATCTGCCCACTGCTGCTCTCCAGACTTCCCAAACAGGGTCTCAAGGTTGGACACAGACTCCATATCTGGTGCCTGAATCCAAGGCACCTGTAGCTCCTCATCCCAAGGGTGGGCGTGGGTCCTGGAGGAGAGCCTGGGAAGGAGGCTGGGCAGGGGAGATGGCCTTTGGGGAGTTCCCTGTCACTGCAGTGTGTATTCTCTGGGAGCCAGGGAAGTGCAGGGAAGCACAAGGACTGGCCACTCTTGTGAGGCACTCGTCTGGCCTGGGAAGGCCGAGGATTCCATGGAGGTGCAGGGGAAGAGTCTGACAGAGGAGTCGCTACTTGGCACCTTTGCCCCCTGCCTCTGCTCTGGTGAGTGCAGGGGTCTGTGCTGAACCTCTGAACCATCCTCCAAGCCATCCTCCAGCCAAGCTGTGCTGCTGAGCACCCAGGAGAGGGGGCACCATGTTCTCAGCTATGCACTTTGGGGCATCACTGATCTCCCCAGGACCTGCAAACCCACCAGCCAGCCTGTGCTGGAGGACACATACAACCAGCCTGCCAGGTGCTCAGTCGCAGGTGGGGAGGTGACACATAGCCCTGTCACAAATGTGTCATGTCTGACAGTGCAACATCCCAGCAGGACCCTGCCCTTCTGCTCAGGGAGCTTCATCCTGGTCCAAAGCAACCCTGGCTCATGGATGCATGAATCCCTGAGCCCAAGAGTAGGGCTGGATTTCTTTGTCATCTAAAACCCAGTACATTATCTTAGCTCCTCTCCAAAAACAGGCAAGAAGGCCAAGAAATAAAGCAGGTACATTCCAGGAATGCTGCAGCAACAAACATTTCATGAATCACGTCAGGCTGCAGCTCTTTCCCAAAAGACACTCATCCAGTGGGGTGGGCAGCCCACCTTTGGAGCTCAGCCTTTGCAGCAGGAGACAGGTCTTCCCCACCAGTGGTGTGGAAGGAGCAGGATCACCACACCACAGAGGGAGGCTTGGCTTCAGCCATGACATGGAACAGCCACACAGCATCCCTGGCCTGTGTCTCTCCTCCATCAGGACTCTCAGCTGCTCACCAGCACCAAACCAGCTCCACAGGTCTTGGCACACGGGTCTTGTCTTCTGCTACAACCCCAGAACCCTCTCTGCTCCTCTGAAATGTCTCTCCCTGCATTCCAGTGGGATTTAACATGGCCACATGCAAAACAAAGTGATCCTGGAGAAAAGCAGCAAGGGGACAGGGCTGAAGGAGGGGGCACAGTGAAAACTGATGGAGCAGAAACTCTGGACCTGCCACTGTGGCTTGAAGAACAAATACAGCAGAGAGAGACACCAGAACTAGGGAAATCATAGCTGGTCATTATGCCTACACAACAGGAGGAATGCTGAAAAATGGGGATGGGTTCAGAGAAGAGCTACAGGAATGATTGGTAGGCAGAAAAACTGCAGTACCGTGGAAGGGAGAGGAAGCACAACCTCTTTTCCTGATGCTGGGAACAAGTAAAACAAGACTTGGTCCCAGTCATCCAGCAGCAGCTCTGCAGCCCAAACCAAACTGAGCCCCAGCTGATCCGGGGCACTTGTAACAGGGAAGCAAAGTGCCTGTTGCAAATGGTGTGGCTGCTCACGCATCCAGAGCAGCCTTGCCGTGGAAAGAGCAGCTCCCTCAGTTGGGCTCACCCAGCTCTGCTCTGCCCAGGGCTGCAAAGCAGCAGAGGGAGCAGTGAGTGACCCCCATAAAGAAGACTGGTCTCCACAGACTGGAAGGATGGGGCTGGTTCTCCTGCCTCCCTGAGCCTTTCTGGGAGCCGGTCCCAGCTGTGCAGGGCTGCAGCTGGAATGGAAGCTCCAGGGACCGGGCAGCAGCAGTGGGGAGGGAGAGTTTCAGCGTGGAGATGGGGCTGGGCGCAGGAGGGCCATCTCCTTCCTCCCCACGGGCCCGTGCCAGCCCAGTGAGGTCTCCGCTGGTTTCCTGTTGGCTGTCAGGCTGTGAGTTTGCTGCAGCGGCCGTGCCAGGCTCCTCACACACCCGAGCGCAGCGCTCGCACAGCGGGACCCGCCGGGCTGGCCGCGCTCCAGCGCTGGCTGCCATAAAACGGGAAATACGGGAATTGCAGCGAGACCACAGCGACCACCAACCAGCCGCCACTGGGACAGTCACCCTGTGCCAGGCACGAGCAGGCAGCGGCACATCACCCTGTGCCCGCCAAGCTCAAATGCGCTGCAGCCCGTGGCACAGCTGGAGCATGCCCAGAGGAGGAGGAGGAAGAGGAGGAGAAGGAGGAGGAGGATGGGAGGAAGCCTCCTCGGATGCTCCCGGGCAGCGGGGTAGCCAGGAGCCCCGGGATGCTGCACAGCAGACAGCACAGCCCTGCTCACAGAACAGTATGGAGTTTTCTGCTAGTTACATGTTTTATGAAAAGTTGTTGGCAAAAATGTGCATTTTCTTTGGCTGTGTTTTGCATGGATTTGGCAAAAATGTAACGTTAGTGTCTCCCCTTGAGAGAACTTTATTGAGTGGAACAAAGTCGGATATTTTTAGCTACCCATTGTTAGCTGAAGAACAAAGCCATAACTAAGATATTTTGTCTCTTACACTGAAAGGGGACTATCAGACAAATCCATGTACAGTCATATGTGGCTGCTCATTCAGATGGAGCACGAGAGGAAAATTATTTTTAGCCTGTACACTCCACACAACAATTGCATTTCCCTTCCCTCCAAGCTGGACCACCAGAATACACAGGCAGCACCAGAGAGGGGGACCTGGGGTCACTGTCTGCTGCTGTCCGTGGGGCCATCTCATAAAAGACATTTATAGGAGAGATCAGGTCGTGCAATCCTAAAAAAAGCACTTTAATTTTTCTGCCTTTTGGGGTGGTGTTTTTACCCCAGTCAGGGCTGAAATGATGTGTGTCCCACCAACAGGCAACAAGGAGAAGTAAAGCAGGATGCAGATGCATCTCAGTGAAGTTGTTATGCATAGCATTAAAACCTGAACCCCCACCCCTTTTCCAAAAACACTTGTACATGCCCTGAGGGCTGCTCTGGGGGGGATGGAGGTTTCCCACATGCAACACTGGGTCAGGCAGCCTGTGAAAAGGAGAGGGACCCTGCACAGCCCTGTCCTGCAGCGCTGCCGCCCTTCCCGCTCGGCACAGTCGAGCCACCCGTGCTGGAAATGTCGCTGCTGCAGCTGCCAAGGCGGTGCTTTCGAAAGCTTTAACCCTGAAACACCAGAGAGCCCAGCATGAGGCTGACAAACCTCCCTCGAGTGCTTCAGTGCTCAGCAAATGACATCAGTGCTTTCTGACTGGCAGCATTTTGCAATGTGTTCATGTAAGAGAAACAAAGCGCTCCATAAATGCCCTGGATTTCTGCGCGTGAGCAATGCCGGGAGCTTCTTCTAAACAGTTTTTGTAGGTTGCATTGGTGAGTCACAGAGAAGCTCTATTAAACACTGAGCATTTGGTGCAAACAGAATGACCCCCCACAGTTAAGGGAGCCATGGCACGGTCCTGGCAAAGTAAGAGGAGTAAAAAAAGGAGGGTGCCACCACAGAGCCTGACCTGCTGGGAGGGAACCTTCTGTGCCAGCAGGGGTGGGGTGACCACAGAAACCATGAGAGCAGCCTCCAAAAGGCTGCAGCAAAGCAAGTACCGTTGGGAACCTCAGTGGCCCTTCACCACCATTCTCGCTGTGCACAGCCAGATGCTGCATCCTCACCACGTTTCCTTGCCAGCCGCCAGCAAGGCCAGTTCCTGACTTGCCAAATGCACCTTGTGCCTGTTCCCAAGGAAGTGCCACACTCCACGGAGACCTGTGTGTAATCCACGACCTGCCGGGTGCCACCGAGGTCCCACCCCAGCCCCAGAGCAGCAGCAGGCAGCAGCGATGCCCAGCTGTGCTGTCTCCCTGGGGCTGTCACAGCACCCCAGTGCCATGTGCCACCGTAACCAAAACCGACAGAAAGTGGCCAGAGAACACAAAGACATGAAGTAGGAAATGCAAATTACCTGTGGACTTTTCGGCTGAGCTAGAAGCGTCCTGGAGGAGATGCTGCCTTGCCACTCCTCGCCTGCTCCGCGGCTTGGGGCTGCCTTGCCCAGGGAGCACTGATTGTGTTTTATAAACTTGAAGCACAGTAAGAACTAGTTTAAAATAGAGTGAACAGAGCTGGTGCGGGTGGAATTAGACAAACTCTGCGAGCTGCTTTTCCAAAAATAAATTAACTTCTTGCAGCCCGCAGAGCAGAGGGGGGGACGGGGCCTCCCGGGAGAGCTGCCCGAGTGCCTCTGCCGCTGCTGTCCCCTTCCCCACGCAGCCCCAGGGCTACTGTTGACCCATCCGGGGCCCTGGGGCTGCATGGGGCAGCCCTGGCCCCACCCTGGTCTCTCTGCGCCCCATAAGTGTCTTTGCACTGGCAGAGGGGAGCAGAGGCACCTTGGAGGGATGGTGTCCTGGCAGGGAGGAGCAGGACAGGATCCCAGCCAGGGCATATGAGTTATGGGTCAGTCCCTGCCAGGCTCATTGCCTCACAGTGTCCCCAGGGCATGCCCCTCTGCCCAAGGAGGCCAGTCTGAGAGAGCAGGGAACAGGTCTCCTTGGCACTGCAAAGTGCCTGGGCTTGGCTGAAACAGGGTGTACTGGTTGTGGTTTGCTGAAGCAGGGGGCACATAGAAAGGAAGGGACCTTAAAGCTCATCTCATCTCACCCAGGGTCATGTACAGGGACAGAAACATCTTCCACTCTCCCAGGTTGCTCCAAGCCCCGTCCAACCTGGTCTTGGACACTCCTTAGAGAGAGAACCTGAGCACGCAAAGCTTTATTGAGCTCATCCCAGTGTCCCCAGAGATGTTGTCTGTCACCTTGATCAGAGCAGTCCCTCTTGCTGATCACCACACCAGCATGGCATGTCCTGGCTGAGAGACCCGGGCCATGGGTGGTGGAGTGGCAGAACTGTGCTCCAAGAGCTCTCCTCACAGGCAGGTCCTGTGCTCTGAGCACTCCAAGGACAGTCCCTCTTTACTTTACTTTGGGGTACATTCACTGTTGCCCTGGCAGGTATGAGACACCTGTCCCTATGCTCACAGAAACACCAGGCTGTGGCCAAGGGGTACCAGAGACAGTTTGGGGGAGCAGCACTGGCTGGGGAAGAGGGGAGGGCTGGAGAATAGAAAGGGAAAGAGGGAGCTGCTCTCCTGTGTCCCAGGGACACAGCCTCACCTGGGGAATGGAGCTGCTCTTTATCATGTTTGCTCTTCCAGCAGGTCCCAAAGGTGGTCCTTGGGAGCGAAGAATGAACTGCTGTAGAGTGACCTTTGGCTTCACTAAAAATATCACTTTCTCACCTATAAAGCCCTTTTCAGGGCTTGAACTAGCCTAGGCCATCCTGTGGGCTGAGCTGGGCTGAGCTGTGCCAGTGCAGCCCATAACCCTCTGCTGTCTCTTAAAGCAATCCTTTCCCTTTGGATCTCAGTTGAAGACCTGAGGTTTGCAGGCTCTTGCTGTTGGGAAGGGAACAGGTGCTGTCCTCACCACTAGGACTCACCAGTGTTCCCTGAGCACGGGAGCAGCCCAGGAGGCATCATGAATCCCTGCTCAGTCTGGATTAGCTCTGGTTCTCTCACTAACCCTGAGCCCCAAAGATTCCCCACCTGTGCTCTCCACACCCCGTCTGCCCTCCCCATCCCCTCCCGGTGCTTTCTCCTCACTGATAACAAGCAGAATGACATCCTCCCACCCCTGCCCCTGGTGCCTCTACGGTGCCCTGTGCTGGGGGCAGCACTGAGGGCAGTCCCGTTCTCCCCTCCCCAGCTTTCACCCTTTCCGGAAAACAAAATCCCTGTAGGTTTTCTGACGCCAGCAGGGAGGTCCCTTGAAACAAATCACTCTGCAAACAGCATCCAGGCCAACGGCAGCCCTCCCCAGGCGGGCAGGACGCTGCTCCCCAGGCAGGGAAAGTCCTTTTCCTTCTATTTATTTATATCCGTCTTGCTGTAAACTCACCCGCCGGCGAACCTGCTGCTCACACTAACAAACACGGCCCTTCAGGCTGCAGCAGGCACGGCTGGGAAGGCACATCTGACAGGGGGATCTCCCTCAGCCCTTCTCCAGCTCTTCCATAAATCCCCAGCTCCCACCGGCTTTGTTTACACAGCAGCTTGTAAGTGAAGTCCTTTTGGCAAAGCAGCTCCTGGTTGAGGAAGGACCTGAGCCAGAACCCCAAAAGAGTTCACATGGATAATGAAATAGGCACAATGGTCCCTGTAGAAGGGTCACATCCTGTGCCTGGGAGAGGTCTGGTCAGGGTATGTTTGCACAGGGCAGAGCTACAGTCCATACACAATGTCCTTTAGAAACAGGAGGGTTTTAGGACAGGCACAAAGGCATTTCTGAGGTGGAGAGGAGACAGTTTCTGTATTAATGAGTTTCTGTACTAATATAGAACCTGTGTTGTTATTTAGGCTGTCATCCTTAGGGATCAGAGTTAACTGTCCACAGTGGGTAATGGAACCACCCACACTTCTCCCAGCTTTACTCCAAGCCATCTGCTGCCCACACTGTCCCTGCCCACGGGGGACATTTGAGTCTTTACTGGAAGGTCCCCAGACTAGAAGGTCTGCAGGACAGTTTTGCCATGAGAGCTCAGATGAGGCAGGACCATCATGCAGTAACCCCAGAGCCATGACCCAGTGCTGGCAGCCAGGCCAGGGTGGGGAGAGGGAGCTCTGGAGGGTGATGGATCCACTTCCCAGGATCTTTGAGGGGGAGCCCTGTGAACAGGCAACTGAATAACACCCCAGGCCAGAGCAGGGATCTCCTCCCTGCCAGCTCCACACATGTTGAGTTTATCCCCTCAGTGCTGTGAACCGACAGCACCCTCAGCAGAGGGGCTCAGCTCCATCCTCCAGGCTGTGCAGCTCAGGACCATGGGGTGGGGTGGATGGCATAGGGCCACCCACGGGTGGCATGAAGGTGGTGTGCCCATGCTCCCTGGCAATCTCACTGGAGCAGCTGGCACTGGTGTGGGGGGGTCACTTGCTGTCTGTGCTACACAGCTGCCCTTCCACGGGTGCTCTGATGCTTCACGGGTGGTGGCAGTGTGGCAGTGGTGTGACTGTGCTGCTGTGCACTCGTGGCTTTGCTTGGGATGGGGAGTCCAGCACTGTCCTGGGGTGTTGGCAGTGGGGAGCAGGATGCAGAGTTCGGATCGGGCAGCACCCCGGATCCAGGCAGGTGCCGGGGACATCACCTGGGGTGTCTGTCACTGCACGTGCATGGCTGGATTCCATCCATCCTCAGGCTCGCCGCAGCAGGCCGGCTGTGTATCAGACAGTTTATTTTAGCTCTCGAGGCAGGGAGGCGGCGGAGGCTCCGGGCTGAGGCTGTGTGGGCGGGCGGGGCCGGCAGCCCGTGCCTCCAGCGCGTGTGACACGCGTTTGGTGTCACCCGAGTGGGAGACCTGCTAGCGCAGTGAAATATGAGCTGCGGGTTCGCGGCTGCAGCTGGAGGAGTTCATCACGCAGCCCGGCCCCGCTCCCTCCGCGGGGCAGGAGGGGCAGGGCAGCGGGAGCCGCTGCGGAACCGGCTCGGGGCAGGCACATCCCCCTGCGCGGGGCCGGATACACAGCGGCCAGCGGGACGGCCCCGTGCCCGTGGGCATCAGCCCTGGGCACGCTCAGCAGCAGGGCAGCTCTGCGGGAAACACCACGGTCCCTGCTCCCTGCTGGGCTCCGGGATGTCATCGGCAGCCACGCAGGGCGAGTTTTCCTCACATGTCAGCTGCTTCTGAGGTCCTGGAGGAGTCAAATGTCCTCTGCCCAACACCCAGCCTGGTTCTGTGCCCTGAGCACTGGCAGACGCTCCCTGCACGCGCCTGTTCATTGGTTATCTCGGCACATCCCCTCACTGACAGCCACAGCCCAGCCCTGCAGCCGGGGAGCTCCCCGGGGTCAGGGACCCACCCAGGGCTCTGGGGCCATGGTGTGACCCCACTGCCAGAGCACAGCCCCTGCCAGAGCTGCTGCCCGGGCGCTGCCCAAAACAACCTACGCCACCGGGGTGAGGGGGTCGGGAAAGCCCAGAGATGTTCGGACACTTTGCAGCCTTGGCTCAGCCCCGGGGCCGGGAGGGCTGAGATCCCATGCAGGCATTTCAACCCTGCCTGTGAGCAAGGACGGAGCTCGCAGGCAGGGCTCAGGGTGACCCTGCCTGTGCAACCCCACACAAGGTGTGGATTGATCTGCATCGACTGTGGGTATGGGGGGGTGTGGGCACTCACACAAGGCCAGGAGCACAGGGGAGACTGAGCTCTGCAGCAGAGTCCTCTGCAAGCAGCACAGCAGGGCACACACCATCCAAGGACTTGCTTCAACATGTCCACCCCCCAAGCATCACCTGGCACAGGATGATCCACCAGCCAAAAGCCTGTGCTAGGAATGCACCCCCAGTGCTGCCAAATCTTCCTGCTGAGCTGTACTGAGCCACAGCCCCCCAGGAAAACTCCTTCCCTGCCTCTGATCTGAGGGGATGCAGGAAGACAGGCCTGTCCCCAGTATACTCTAAGCAGAAACAAAAAACATATAAAGGGATAAAAATGCTCTTTCATAGTCTGTGGAACCCCAAGCCAACATCTCAGGGAAGACACAGAAGCCCTGGGTCCCTGCTGTGGGCAGCCTGAGCAGCTCTGGATGCCACGATGCAGAATCTCAGGGCTCGGGTACCGAGGGTGTGTACAAAGCAGAGACAGAATCCTCAGTCCCGAGGGGACAGTGGCAGGGCCGGATGCAGCAACCATGCCCTGACACATGTAGCAGGACTAGGCACTCAGCCAGCCCTAGGGATGCAGGGAAGTTCTCCTGCAGCAGGATGCTGTGCCCAGTGGATACCTCTCAGTTGGCAATGGGCACCTTCCATGTTGAAGGCACCTGCCCGTGTACGGACAACAGGACCAGGACAGAACTTGTCTGAGGGACACTGGAACTGCTGCAGCCACTCCTTTGGGGCAGATGGGGCTGTTGGCAGTGCGAGGGACCCAATCCCCCTTGACCTTGCTTCAGCCTGTGCCAGGTTGGGACTGGGGGTGTGGGCACCAGGATGCAGCCAGCACTGTGCTCCCCACACTATTCTTAGGAAGGGTAAAGTTTATACAAGAAATTTAAGCTTTAAGCCCAGGCACCATAAATAGTCTATTTTTCAAGGGCTCCAAGTCAGTTGTAGGCTCAAAGCCAGAGCCAAAATTTGGCAGCTGTCTTTGTTTAATGATTAATTAAAATGAGGTAACAAAACGAGACATATCTATTAACGAGGGTATTTGCAGCGTCAGTAGAGGATTCCAAATGGCTGATTTTCCCCCCTTTTAATCTTCAGACTTCTCGTTAGGAAAACAAGCTCTTCCTCTGGTCGTAGCCGGGCTGGGAGGGAAGGGCTGAGCTGTGGCCCCTGCCCGGGCAGCGGGAGGGGAGAGCGGGCAGGCAAGCCTTTATCTTTATGGTCCTATTCCTTAAACAAAGCAAACCCTCTGCACAAAGATTTTCCAGTTTGGAAATTTTATTAGACTTTAAAGTAAACTTCAATGGAGAGACCTTGGCTGTGACAGAGGCAGGAGGAGGGAAGGTTTGCACATCGCTTCGGCTCTGTGCCCACCTCTCCCCAGTGAGTGCCACGCAATGGGACTAAAACAGGAGTGATGGAGGCAAAGGGGCATTTTCCAGGCTCTTTTCCACATATGCCAGACAAACAAGGCCAAACCCATCTCCCCACCCAGTCTTGGGGCAGCAACACACAGTGTTCTGGGCACCCTGGGGAGGTGTGACCAGACAAAGTGACAAGGAGGATGGTGTGGATGGAGCCTGGGAGGCTCGTTCCCATCCACTGCGATCTTAGCTCATCCCTGACACTGGATATATTTTCTAGCTCAGAAAACCAAGTGGAGCATGATGCTGCCTTGTGTGGGAGCTGCCTGTGGTCAGAGGAGGGTTAAATGTGCAGGGTCAGAGGCAGCTCTCGGGGGTGTGCGGAACAGGTTCACCCTCCCCAAGGCTCCAAAGACATAGCCACATGGGAAAGCACCCAAGTATGAGGAAAAGGGAAAAACATCCCAAAATAGTTTAGTCTTCTTTTTTGCACTGAGACGCCCAGACAGGGTGGGAGTTCTGGTTGTGTCTGAGCTAAAAATTACAGTAAATAGAGAAGTGGCTGCAAAGCCCCATGTCCTGGATAAGAAGGACATGTGCAAACACCGTCCATCAGGGTGAGGCCAAGACACAATGAAGGGCCATAAATAAATGAGGAGGGGGACAGAGTCAAACAAGCTCTGTGTCAAAGGGCAAACCATCAACCACCCGCTCAAGTGTGTCCTGTACCCAGCGGGTTTCATGGGATGAGTGGGAGTGAGGGGAAGCAGCTTTGTACCTCGGGACTCCTCTGACCAGAGGTGGGATCCTGGAATCCCCCTCTACACATGGGTGCAGGACCACTGAGCCCACTTGGGAGCCAGAGGGCCTGGTGGGCTGTCCCACTCTCCCTGTACCTCTCTCCATTACATCTCAGCAGCTGGTGAAACCGTAAAGTCTGATCTTGGGAGAAGGAGATAAGAGTGGATCACTCCTGGAGCAACCAGAGAGGTCCTGGGCATTGTATCCTGCAGGGATCTTCCCCTGCTGCACACAAGCCATGTGAGCAGCAGGATGGGGAGCAGAGCTGGAGTGAGGCAGACTCAAAGTGGAGGTACACTACTCCTCCTTGGGGATCAGTGCCCCAGAGATGAAAAGGGGCTGCTTGTCATGGATGTTTCGTGGCCCACTATAACTATCAGGGTTTGCCCAAACCAAGCAGCAGCCTCAGGCCTCGTAGTGGGTCCTGGGATGGATGAGCTGGAGAAAACCAAGGAGGAATTTGGGGTCTTAGACTGTCCAAGCTGTGGCTGGAGCTGGCCCAGGGGTAAGGATGGGAAGTGGGGCTGGTCCTGGGTGTTGTGCCATCCTTGGCAGGGCAGGGTCCCATGTCCCAGTCTGCTGCACTGCATTGTCACAGATGCATTGGAAGAGGACAAGGCATCTCTTTGGGGCAGAGGCCCTGCCTGTGCAGCTCCTGGAGCTGCCTCTGCTCACCTGGGCAAGGATCCCCTGGGAGCCTGGCCCTGTGTCAGGACTTGTGCTGGGGGTGTCAGAGGTGGCACCAAGGGAAGGTGATGGGCAGAGAGGGTGGGAGCTCTGAGCTGTGAGCTGGGGGGAGCGCCCGGGGTCTCCGGGTGGGGCTGAGCCCAGAGCAGCAGCAAGCGCTGGGCAGGGACATGGGGCATCCCGCGGGGAGAGGGGCAGCACAGGGACAGCCTGGGGCGCAAGGAAGGGGCAGAACGGAGGGGATGGGGCAGCACAAGGTGTAGCAGAATAGGCTGGGACGGAGCAGAGCGGCACGAGGCAACACAAGGGACAGCGGGACAGCTGGGGGGTGGCAGCGGGGCAGCCCGCGGGGAGCGGGGCAGCAGTGGGCGGATGGAGGGACGCGAAGGGCTCGGGCAGCTGCCGGACTCGAAGGGGCTGGCCCGTTCTCACCCCCGCGGCCCGGCCCGGCCCTCCCGCTCCACCCCGGCGGGACGAGGCGGCCGCGGCGGAGCTGCGGGGTCGCGATGCCATCTAGGGCCGATTGCGGGCTGCTGCAGTCCGCGGGGTGTGCGATGGCACTGCGGGACGGGGGCTGCGGGATGGGGGCTGTGGGACGGGGCTGAGGGCAGGGGCTGCGGGAAGGCGTGCAGGACGGGGCTGCAGGACGGGGCTGCAGAATGAGGCTGCGGGACAGGGGGTGCGGGATGCGGCTGCAGGATGCGGCTGCGGAATGGGCTACGGGACAGGGGCTACGGGACAGGGGCTTGCGGGATGGGGCTGCGGGACCGGGCTGCGGGATGGAGCTGCGCGAAGGGGCTGCCCACAGCGCCGCCGGGGACCCCGCCCGGCCGGGGCTGCTCCCGGGGCTGGTGACGGCCCTCGGTCCCGCTGAGCCACCGCGGGACAGCGGGGACAGGCGGTGACCCCCATAAGCCGAGCCCTGACACTGGAGAGACCGAACCGCACCGGGGGTCCCGGGCCGCAGGTGGGGGTGCCCGGGCAGCCTCTCGGGCAGCGTGCGGGGACACTCGGCTGGCGCAGCTGTGCCGGAGCTGTGTCCTGGCCACTGTGCCCAGCGCTCGCCTGGCAGTGCCTGAGTACAGTCCCCAGGAGGAGATGGAGCCACCTCCTCCCGTGCATCCCCACAGGACTAGTCAAGGGTGCGTGATGGGACAGCAGGTCCCAGCGCTTAGAGTTTGTCCCGTCCTGCAATGAAGGTCTTGCAGAAAGGTCCAGAGCACAGCTGGGCCTTTCTTGGCTCTTGGTGTCTAAGCTAAGGGCACATATGTCAGGGCTTAGGTCAGTGTCCCCACTGTCTCCCGCTGGTGTCGATGACAGTGCAGTGACTGGACACCCACCTGGTCTATGGCCCCTTGCCGTGCTGTGACACCTTCTGCCTGTCCCTGGGCAGATCAGGCAGCCTCCCTGCCCATGCAGGGGGTGGTTTCCATGCTGCCTCCAGCTCCTCTTCAGTCTCCAGAGCAGACTTAGCCTCACCCACTGTTTGACACTCATCACTGAAGTTACTGAAGTGCCCCTCAGATTGGCTTCAGTTTGGTGAGAGCTGTCCTGGGGCTGGAATCAGGTCATGTGGGCACAGTACTGGCTGTATGCAGGGTGATCAGGCTAAGGTCAGTCCTCCAGTGGGGTGACACCAAGTTCCTGAGTCACAGAGGAATGACTACAAATGTGTCTTGAGAAGAGAGAAGCAGAGCATGGCAATAAATCCTCCTGACCAGAGACACAGGCTGATTTCTGTGTGCTGGCAGTTTGCCACATCCTGCAGCTGTCCAGGGAAAAGTTATTGAAGGAAGGGCTGGACCTGGGCACATGGAGCCCAAGGGTGACCTGATGGTGATGGACTACACAGCAAGGGCAGGCCCAGATGTGGAGGGTCTGCTGAAGCCAAAGCCTGCATGCACTGCCTAGGTCTTGTATTTCCAGGTGTTTGGATTTCCTTAGCACTGATTCAACAGTGAACTTCCTGGTCTCATCCCAATTTCTACCATCAGCCCCTCTAAGACTTCCCCTGTGTGCTGCAGCCTGTGCTGTTCACAGCTGTCCCAGTTTGCTGGAGATTTGACCTGGAAAAGTGGGGACCACAAGGCACTTCCCAGTGCACACACTGAAAGACACAACTGTGACACACCACATGCCCAGACAGTGTTCCTTCTGCAGCACCTCCTGCTCTCCCCCTCTCCCAGGTCTCAGTCCCACAGTTGCAGCTGCAGGTGAAAAAAGCCCCAGTTCATCCATCTGAGCTGACCCAACTCCTGCTGTGGAAGGGGAAGAATTTTGTGTCCCTCACTGAACCCGCCTCAAAACAGGGACATTCAGCTGGATGACACTGGCTGGGGTTTTGTGAGCCATAGACAGAGGACAAAGAGCAAATTACAGGGAGAAGGACCCTGTTCCTTCTCAAACCAACAGGAATTGATTTAATTTATGCTTTGACAGCCAAAACTGAAAATAATGACTTGTCCCTGCAGCTGGGTGCAGGGTGTTTACCTTTCATTTACTGAAAGAGCAGAAAGCAATATCCCCAGACTGGGAGGACTGGGAGAGGGAGACTGAGCTCTGCAGGGGCCAGGCATATCCACACATCTGCCTCTCTGGCAGACACAGGGCTGAGGGGCTGGGGGAGATTGCAGATAAGAAATGTAAACTGTTCTTTAATGAAGTTTTCTGGTTCATACCTTGCTGTTGGCTTGCTGAAGTCATTCTAAATTCAAATATTTCAATGGCCTAATGAATTTATTGCTCTTTTCACATTAGCTACCTGTATCTTTATCTTCTTATTTTCTGTCTTTTTGAATGTTTTACTGGCTAAGGCAGTTCCTGTTGTATCTTGTTCCATTCTGTGAGAATTTCCTCATTCCTCTGTCAAGTATTTTAATTATTTGTTGCTGAGAAACAAGACCTTTTCAGCAACATCTCACTAATCTGGGGGATAAACCACCTGAAAACTCAGTTCCTAAGGTAATCCTACCCATGGCTTCCATTCAAGTCCCTTGTTTTTAGTAAAAGCACCATTGTCCATTGATTTCTGCTCCTGCACTCCTTGTCTGTTCCCCATCATTTCATGTCATTGGTAACTGCAGTTACTGTATCACTCAGGACTGAGATGTTCACAGGGTAAATCCACCCAAACTCAAAAATGAACCAAACTCAGCAGGATTGAAGGTAAATCCTTTGGGCTTTTGAAGATGCACATTGCAGTGCTGAGACCTCCTGCTGTCCCACTGTCTCATGTAGCCCTTTTTGCAGGAGGCACAGCCTGGGGAATTGGGAATTTTGACACTGGTTACTTGGAAAGGAGTCTGGAAAGTCTTATGGGAATCAAGGCTCATGCAGGAATCTTTGCTTGCATGCAGTTCCCTGTCAAGGGATCTCAGAGTAGAAGCTTTAGGGATAATTGAATATTATCATGCCCTTCTGGGGGTTGTGTAACATTGTGTGGGCAGACAGCTTGCTTTGAGGAAAAGCTTAGGGTCATTCACACAAGTTCCTGGATCACCCCTTTTGCCTTCAGGTGGGGCATGATGTTCCAGGCACCAGTCCATTTGGGATTCAATTTTGTGCACTTTCCATGAGCTGTACTTGCCTCTGAGGGGCTGGCAGGGTGGGCAGGAGACTGTCTGGCCCAAAGAGCATTGGGAAGGGGGGTCTGGGACAGCCTCCTCCTGGAGTATCCATGCCCCACGATCATGCTGTGCCTACAGGGAAGTCCTTCACCTCTTGAGATGATGCTCCTGGCCACCCTTTTCACTCCCCATGGCAGGGCCCTCTCCAGTGCTGGGCCTTGAGGTGCCTTAAGGGAGCAGCTGGGAGCTGCCCATGCTCTGCAGTGCTATCCCAGTTCCACACAGAGGGAGTGTGCACTGAACTTGGATGCTCAGCTGTGTGTGCTCGTGTCCCCTTGCCTCCTATCCCAGGGTGATGTCTCCACCTCTGGGCAGCCCTGTGCAGTCTCTGGCAGGCTCCCAGATCTGTCCCTCAGAGTGTCCTCTCCTGCTTCCTGCTGCCTCTGTGGGAATCCCTTTACCTGGGAACAGTATCTTGTGGTTATTGCTTTGCCCTCAAGGTCTCCTATTTTCCCCTAATTTTGCTTCTTACCATGACCAGACTGGTTATCTTTATGAACCATTGACCTCTCAAACTCTTCATATTGTCCTGTACCGTCATCAATCTACCCATAAACCTGCTCTTCTAATAAAGCTCAGACTCTGGGAGATGATGATAATCAGTAGAATACACAGTCCCTCTCAGCAAACTAATGGAAGCATTGGTGTCATCTTGGAAAGTCCCAAAGATACGGATCCTTCCTTGCCTGTTCGTGGGGTCTGTTGGGATATTAATTTTAAATCTCCCCTCTGGCACAACTGATGCTATCTCTCCAGCTGTGTTAGTTAACCAAACTCTGCCTTACTGTGTGTTATTGGAGCATTATGGGCCAGATGGTGTTTCCTCACAGCCCTGAGGCAGCTCCGTGTTTATGGTGACCCTGCAAACTGGGGCTGACCATTGCGTGTGATCACTGGGCAGGGGAGGGGGCACTTGGGGCAAATCATAGAATCATAGAATCGATTGGGTTGGAAAAGACCTCCAAGATCATCGAGTCCAACCCTTGGTCCAACTCTAGTCCATTTACTAGATCATGGCACTCAGTGCCACGGCCAATCTGTGTTTAAAAATCTCTAGGGATGGTGAATCCACCCCCTCTCTGGGCAGCCCATTCCAATGCCTGAGCACTCTCTCTGCAAAGAATTTTTTTCTGCTCTCCAACTTCAATTTCCCCTGGCAGAGCTTGAGCCCATCGTGCCCCCTTGTCCTATTGCTGAGTGCCTGGGAGAAGAGACCAACCCCCACCTGGCCAGAATTTCCCTTCAGGCAGTTCCAGACAGTGCTGAGGTCACCTCTGAGCCTCCTCTTCTCCAGGCTAAACACCCCCAGCTCCCCCAGCCTCTCCCAACAGCACTTGTGCTCCAGTTCCTTCACCAGCCTTGTTGCTCTTCTCTGGACCTGCTCCAGCACCTCAATATCCTTTCTGAACTGAGGGGCCCAAAACTGAACACAACACTCAAGGTGTGGCCTCACCAATGCAGAGTCCAGGGGAAGGGTCACTGCCCTGGTCCTGCTGTGAGGCTGTGATTGAACATTTGCTAGCAAAGGGTGGGGAGACCTGTTTCAGCAGACACACATGCTCCTGGGGCAGGGTCAGAGAATCCCAGGGTGGCTGGAGTTGGAAGGGATCTTAAAATTCATCCCATTCCACCCCGTGCCATGGGCAGGGACACCTTCCACTGTCCCAGGTTGCTCCAAGCCCTGTCCAACCTGGGCTTGGACACTTCCACAGCTTCTCTGGGCAACCTGTGCCAGGGCCTTCCCACACTCTCAAGGAAGAATTTCTTCCTAATATCCAATCTAAACCCACTCTCTGTCAGTGTGAAGCCATTTCACCTTGCCCTATCACTCCAGGCTCTTCAGGTCCTTGAAGGCCACAAGTAGGTCACCTCAGAGCCTTCTCTTCTCCAAGCTGAACAATCCCAATTCTCTCAGCCTTTCCTCATAGCAGAGGTGCTCCAGCCCTCTGATCATCTTGGTGGCCTCCTCTGGACTCTCTCCAGCAGGCTGATGTCCCTCATGTGCTGGAGGTCCCAGAGCTGGAGGGACCCTCACAGTCCCTGCACTGTCAGAGCAGCTGCTTTGATGCAGAATGGGACCTCCCCCTGCCCCAGGCAGGAGCCACTCTCTGTCATTCCCTTGACAGCTACTGGAGGGACCTACTCTGGCATGTCCCTACACCACATCTCCACCAACAGATCTCTCAGGCTGGGACCACTCTCACCCAAAGCAAGGACCCAACTGTGAAATAAAAGACATTTCCTCCTGAGCCACGGCCCAGTCTTTGAGCTTCCTCCCCTGTGTGAGGTGCCAGAGCACCCTGCAGTCCAAGCAGCAAAGGACACACATGCTGATGTTATTAGCATAAGCCTCCAATTAGGCTTAGGGTTTTTAGGTACTTCCAGTGAAATCTTCATCACACTGATCAGCTATTACAGGCAGTTCTGGCACTTTACAGAAGTGAAGTCACAGCTCTCCATACTTGCCTGTGCACACAAACTGAAGCCAGCAAGGTTGGACAGAACTGCCAGGATTCATTTGATGAAAAATACCACACATTGCCTTAGTTACTTCACCCACTAAAGAAACATTGGCTGGAACCCCCATGCCAGCTGGTCAGAGCCCTAAGAAAACTCTTGTGCTCCCAAAGGTATTTAAAAAATGCCTTAAGCACAAAAAAAGGTATTTTCATACTTCCTAATTCACCTGAGCAGAAAAACATTTCCAGGGGGAGGGAGTGATGCAGCACTGGGGGAGGAATTCAGAGTACTTGCCTTTGGAAACTCCAGCTTTTATTTGGCATCAATTTAAAAATCACAGAATCACAGAGTGAAGGGACACACAAGGATCATCCAGTCCAACTTCTGACCCTGCACAGATACCCCAACAATCCCACCCTATCCCTGAGAGCATCATCCAAACTCTCCTGGAGCTCTGGCAGCCTTGGGCTGTGCCCACCCCCCTCTGGGGGAAGAACTTTTCCCTGAGATCCAACCTAACCCTGCCCTGACACAGCTTCAGCCATGCCCTGGGGTCCTGTCAGTGGTCACACAGAGCAGAGATTAGAGCTGCCCCTTGGCAGGTCTGACCTCAGTCTCCTCTTTTCCAGTTGAACAAGCCAAGTGCTCTTTGATGCTCCTCCTGTGGCCCCTCCAGGCTCTCCACAATCTTTATGTCTGCTTTGGACACTCTCTAATGGCTTTAGATCTTTCTTATATTGTGATGCCCAAAACTGCCCCCAGGACTCGAGATGAGGCCACACCAGCACAGAGTTCAAGATCTAAACTTCTGTTTCCCTTCCCATGTGGCTACAGGGAGCAGAGCCAAGTGCCATGAGTGAGCTTGAGGCTGCAGCACCGTGGAAAACGTGTGTGAGCAAAGGGTTTGCCACTCAAAGGAACAAACCTTTCATTTCATCCAGAAGTGCAGAAAACCAGAGAAAACTATCATGCTAATTTGAGCTGTTGTGTGAAGAGATGAGAGCCAGGACAAATGGTAAATGAATTATAGGTCTGAAGAAAGACTGACAGAACAGCTGCAAACAGCCATGGCAAGCTCTGGAGAGCACCCCACTCAAAGGGCTTGCTTGGATCACTGGAAGATAAAGAGAAGAACATTGGCACTAAGAATAAAGGGAGACAGTGTTTGGAAAGCAAAGCACTGGGAAAGATAAGGTTTGCCTTTGGAACTCAGGAAGACAAGGGATATTGATGGTCAGGATTGTTTATGTTGGGGTACTCTGGTTACAGTAACATTTCATGACTCTTTTTGAAGCAAACAGAAAGCAGGAGAGCTCACACTGTGTTTGGAGAGCTGGAAAATAAACAAAGCTGCAGCCTAATGTTTGTACACAGGCCCTGACCAGGCTCCTGTGGCAGAGGAGCAGCAGGGAATGGTGGGGCCTGGGGAATCATGGGGTGACTGGGGCTTAGAGGGGTCTTGAGAGGCCCAACCTGCTGCCCCAGGTCAGGGTAGGGGCCTCAGGGCTGTGCCCAGCCTGGTCCTGGCACAGGAGAGGGACTGTGTGTGCCTGTGCCTGCTCCAGAGCAGCTCTGCTCATCTTTGAGAGCTGTGATTATGGGAAGAATGGCTGGAGTTCCCCTGAAAACAAGGCCATACAAATATTCAGCTTGACAACACCCAAGTGCCTGCTGTTGCCCCATGCCCCAGACTGGCATCTCCTACTCACACTGGCAGACCCATCTCCTGCGCTTTCGCTGCCAGGAACTTCCCCTTCTTCGGGTGAATCTGAAAAGAGTAAAACACAATTATCAGCCAGGAAACAAGATCCACATACTGCCAGTTTAACTGTTTCCCACACACCATATCCTTTTCCCTTTTCACTTCCACAGCCACTGCTCTAATTCACACCAAAAGCTTTCCCCAGACTCTCTGCTTTCCAAGACTCTGCTGCTGCTTCTTGCTCCCTCCTTTAGCCAAGCAAGGACAGCCTGTCCTGCTGGAAGGGCTGAGCAAAAAAGGAACCTGGACACTCCTGACAGCTGCTCCATAAAGAACACACCTAAGAAATCATCTCCAATTTTACACATTCTACTCCTGCTACAGCAACTCCAGCACGTGAAAAGAAGAACCATATTTTAGCTGCAAAGTCCTGCTTGAAAATGCCATCACCAAAGAAATCTACTCAGCAAGATGCAATGTCCTAACTGGGGAACGTGTCCTTCCAGAGAGGGAGGTGAAGCAGTGGCACAGCTTTCCTCAAGAGCTGCTGAGGAAACCTGCACTTTATGTCGGGCCGCAGTGCCGGGCCCGGCTCCGGCTGCTCCTGCAGGGGCTGCACCGGGACAGCTTCGAGCGGGGGCAGGGGCACACCTGGGGCAGGGGGCACACCTGAGGCAGGGGGCACCCCTGGGGCAGGGGGCACCCCTGGGGCAGGGGCACACCTGGGGCAGGGGGCACACCTGGGGCAGGGGGCACACCTGGGGCAGGGGGCACCCGTGAGGCAGGGGCACACCTGGGACAGGGGGCACCCGTGAGGCAGGGGCACACCTGGGACAGGGGGCACACCTGGGGCAGGGGCACCCCTGGGGCAGGGGCACCCCTGGGGCAGGGGGCACCCCTGGGGCAGGGGGCACACCTGGGACAGGGGGCACCCCTAGGGCAGGGGGCACACCTGGGACAGGGGGCACCCGTGAGGCAGGGGCACCCGTGAGGCAGGGGGCACACCTGGGACAGGAGCAGGGGCACACCTGGGACAGGGGGCACCTCTGGGGCAGGGGGCACACCTGGGACAGGGGCAGGGGGCACCTCTGGGGCAGGGGGCACACCTGGGACAGGGGGCACCTCTGGGGCAGGGGCAAGGGGCACACCTGGGACAGGGGGCACACCTGGGACGGGGGCACCCCTGGGGCAGGGGGCACCCCTGGGGCAGGGGCAGGGGGCACATCTAGGCAGGGGAAGGGGCGGGGGAGCCGCGAATTTCCTAGGCCGGCACTGCCTGGGGGACCGCGGGAGTCTCGGCAGGGCCGGAGCGGGCGCGGCTGTGCCGGGGACACCGGGCCGGGGTGGGAGTCCCGGGGCATCGCCGGGGGCTGCGGCTCGGGCTGTGCCTGTGGCACCGAGCCGGGCGTCAGGGGCTTCGTGCGCCGGGACAGGCGCGGCCCCGCGGGAATGCCGGGATGGAGCCGGGCAGGAGGCCCACGGGCCCGCCGAACACCGGGGCGGCCGCCGCGACAGTGCCCGGAGCTGGGCGTGGGGCGGGCGGGGAAGCGGCAGTGGCGGGACCGGGAATGGCGGGACCGGGAATGGCGGGACCGGGAATGGCGGGATCGGGAATGGCGGGACCGGGAATGACGGGAGCGCGAATGGCGGGACCGGGAATGACGGGAGCGCGAATGGCGGGACTGGGAATGACGGGACCGGGAATGGCGGGACCGGGAATGACGGGAGCGGGAAAGGCGGGACCGGGAATGACGGGACCGGGAATGGCGGGACCGGGAATGGCGGGACCGGGAATGACGGGAGCGCGAATGGCGGGACCGGGAATGACAGGAGCGCGAATGGTGGGACTGGGAATGACGGGATCGGGAATGGCGGTACTGGGAAAGGTGGGATCGGGAATGACGGGGGCGGACCCGCCCCCAAACACCCGTCCGGCTTTGCCCGGTCACGTGCCAGAGGCCGGGCAGGGCTCCGGCGTCTCAGGGGGCGGGGCGGCTGTTGCGGTTTCTCGTTTTTTATTGGTCTGTTTGCATCACGTGCGGAGGGGAGGCGGGCCGGCTGGGGCACCTCCCGTCTCTGATTGGCTACTCCGCCCCACATGGCGCCGGGCGCTGACGCCGCTGCCCGCGATTGGCGGGGGCGGTGCGCGCCGATGTGGGCGCTGGCGCGGGCGCTGCCGCCGGGCCGCGCGCTCGTGTGGGGGCGGGCGGTGCCCGGGGACAGGATCGGGACCGGGACAGGGACCGGAGTCAGGGCCGCGGCCGGCGGCAGGGCCGGGTCCCGCGGCTGGGCCATGTCCGACAGCCCCTCGGCGGCGCGACCGGCGCGGCGCCCCAAGGACGTTCCGCGGCACGTGTGGGCTCGGGAGCGGCGGCGCAGCGCGGGCACCGGCCTGGCCGGGCCCAACACCGTGTACGTGCAGGTGGTGGCCGCGGGCAGCCGGGACGCGGGGGCCGCCGTGTACGTGTTCTCCGAGTTCAACCGGTGAGCGCGGCGTCGGCACAGGGACCGGGGTGGGGACCGGGCTGGGGCCGGGACAGGGACCGGGATAGGGGTGGGGACCGGGCTGGGGCCGGGACAGGGACCGGGATAGGGGTGGGGACCGGGCTGGGGCCGGGACAGGGACCGGGATAGGGATGGGGATGAGGCCGGGACAGGGACCGGGATGGGGGTGGAGATGGAGCCCGGATAGAGACCGGGATGGGGATGGAGATGGAGTCCGCATAGAGACCGGGATGGGGATGGAGATGGAGCCGGGAGAGAGACCGGGATGGGGATGGAGATGGAGCCGGGAGAGAGACCGGGATGGGGATGGAGATGGAGCCGGGAGAGAGACCGGGATGGGGATGGAGATGGGTCCGGGATAGAGACCGGGATGGGGCCGGGGCCGGGACAGGGACCGGGAGGGGGCCGAGTCCGGGATGGGGATGGGGTCGGGCCACTTGTCCCGGCCGGGCCCGCCCTGACGCCCCTCTCCCCCCGCAGGTACCTGTTCAACTGCGGCGAGGGCACCCAGCGCGCCATGCAGGAGCACAAGTAAGTGCGGGCACCGCGGGGCGCCCGGGGCTGCACCGGCCCCGCTGAGCCCCGCCCGCCCCTCTCGCCCCGCAGGCTGAAGATCTCCCACCTGGACAGCATCTTCCTCAGCCGGGTGGCCTGGGCCAACGTCGGGGGGCTGCCAGGTGAGCGGGGCGAGGCTGGAGGGGGTCGCTTTGTGGGGGGCAGTGCCAGGGCTGGGCTGCGGGGCGGGCTGTGCGGTGCTTCCAGCGGCAGGGCAGACACCTGGGGAGACAGGCCCTGCCTACCCAGCATGCCCGGCTTTATCTTCCCAAAATGTCCTAGAGCAGAAAGTGTTACCAGTGTTGCCTCGCCAGCAGGGAGCTGCTGATGAGTTAGGCTGGTTTGAGTTCAAAGGGATGACAAAGGTTTTGTGGCCACCACTGTCCTCAAGGCAGGGTGAGGTTAGAACACATGGCTTAGGAATCTTGTCTATTAAAATTCTGGCAGTCTCCAAGAAAGGTGGAGGTTAACAGTCTGTTCAGGTACATGGCTCCAAGTGATCACCACCCAGATGTGTGGATATTTTCTTTATCCCCAGAGATAATTGGTTCGTTGAAACTGCCACAAAGCTGAGGCAAAACTGAGTTTGGATCTGAGCTGAGTTCTGGCCTTCATGGAGAGGCCAAGCACTCCTGCACACTGAGAGGGGTCTTTCTTCTGGGCTCCACCAGCAGTAACTGGGGCTGTGGTAAAGCTGTTTCTGTGCTTGCTTTTAGGTATGATTCTCACGTTAAAGGCTATAGGGCTTCAGAGATGTGTGTTCCTGGGGCCACCAAAGCTGGTAAGTAGGGAAGCTGCAGAAGGGAGAGCAAACCTTTGAAATGTTAAAGCTCACCCTGGAATTGGGAAATCTGGTGGCAAAGGGAATATTCGTGTGTGTATAAAATGCTGGTCTGAGTTAGTGTCAGCCAGGAGGGCTGGGTTCAAAATCCAAATCAGTGACAGGACAGCATGACACTTCTGCTTCCTAAAGCTGTCCTGTCAGCTCATATCCTGATAAATCAGCTTTTGGGAGAAGGGGCACCTTTGTTCCCTTGATCCCTTTCTGGTTTTCGTTAATAGAAACTGGGTATCTGATCTGTTTGAGTAGGTCCTTGCCAGGCCTAATGCCACGTCTGGGCTGAAAATTTGCAATCCTCAGCACTGTTTTATTTCCTTGCAATTTCTGCTGACTAATGAATGGAAGGGGTGGGGACAGTGGTTCTTTATTTTCCTTTCTCCTTCCAAACACCTGGTGCCTGCTGGAGGTGGGACACCTGCCCAGTGCTGGGTGGGTGCTGCCCAGATTGGCTGGCTGGGCACTGAGCTTTTATTTCCCTTCATTGAAAGTACCTGTAGCTGCTGGCAGTGGTGCCTGTCATGGCACTGCTTGTGCCACCTCCTGATACACTGTCTCTCTTCCAGCAAAACTACTTGAAAGCCATTCGCCTCTTTCCTGGGCCCCTAAAAAGGATGGATTTAGGTATGTAGGTCAGGGACATGTAGCAAATGAACTCGTAACTTCTTGTTTCATCTGTAACCAAGGTTCCTTTGAACAGTAACAACTTCAGATTAAATTCCTCTGCATGAGATCCACTTGGAGGAAGTTTCAGATGTTTGTCTTTCAAACACTGTGAAGGCAATTTGCTTCCAGAGTGTGCCAGTGAACTTGCTCACTGTGGTATCATGGACAGCTCCCTGGGGATGATGGCTTTTAAAACTTCAGTTATTCACTGGGGTTTGCAGTTGGGTGGAGAAAGGCAAGGGGAATGAACGTGAACAGGTTGTGTTTAAGCTAGAAAAAGACACTTAGTGTTGTTGTAGAGCCTGAATCTCTGCTTATGCAGTTGTTAATGGTGGGTTTGGTGTCTCCCCAGCTGTGCAGCTGCACACAGAGCCCGAGTACAAGGACGAGACGATGACAGTGTACCAGATACCTCTGACAGGTGAGCACGTGGGGCTGCTCTGGCACAGGGGAAGCACCAGTAGGGTAGGTCAAGGAGCAGAGTCTGTTTGCTAGCCTGAGTAAGCAGAAGTTCATTAACTTGTGTGTTTTTTCTAAGGAGAAGGGTTTTGTTCAAAGAAACAAGACCTGCTGAGTCAGGGCCTTGGCTTGTTCCTTTAGGTGTGGGTGTATGGAATGCTGTCAAACATTCCTGCAGTTGGTTTTCTCAGCCAGCTGAGTTCTTACTGCTGGAAACTCTGATACTGAGAGTGCAGCACAGACTTGACACAGAGTTTAACTACTTGGCTGAGGGATGGCTCCCAAAATAAGTGACTGGAGTGACTGCAAGTGCAACTCAGACTGGGGAGAGGAGATCTCTATTCTGGCACAGTTTAAACATGACTGTCCTGGAAGGGGGAATGTTACTACTGATTTTCTTATCTGTCCCTTGTGATTGAGTGATCTTTGTCTGCTTTTATTGGATTTGGGACAGGAAAACCACTGGATGCTGAAAGTAAATTGCCCCAGAGTCCTGGAGCTTCAACCCAAGGTGGAAATAGCCCTAAAGGGGACACAGGGCCTGGATCCCCAAGAGCACAAAGCTTGGAGGAGACCAAGGGAAAAGAAAGCCCAAAGAAAACAGGTGAAAAACATGGAATGGCCTTTTTAACTTTAAAGAGATAAAGCCAAATTAAGGATATGCAGTTATGCTCTAAGCCATTTGCTTTCTGGAAGTGAGGTCTGTAGAGATGCTCAGCTGGAGGATTCCATGGAGCAGAATGTGTTCTGTACTTTGAAGACTGACACAGAACTCACAAGGCCTAGAAACTGAACATGATTCCTGCTTGCATGTGATAAGTCCCTGTAGTAGTTTGCTTCTGACTGGTGTGGGTGCTCCAGCCTTTGTAATTTAATTACAGGTGGATGTTGGGCTGATTAGTTTTAATTCTTGGGCTTTAGTTTGGTTTCTTCACTGGCTGAAGCCATGGGCTGTCTTGCCTTGGGAGCTTGTAACATTTCACTGCTGGACACCAAGTTGGCTGATTGATGTTGTTCCTGTTAATGCTTTCCAAATATTGGCATGTTTTGGTTTTAAGAAAGGTGACAGTGAGTGATGGTTTTGAGTAGTTTTGCTTTCTTTTGCAGGTGATGAGCAGAAGTGTGCAAGGAGGAATGCTGACCTGGTGATGGCTTTTCTTTGCAAAGTAAGCTTGGGCACAGAGGTGCCTGACCAACAGAAACAGACTGGAGAACCCTGAGATTAGCTCAGTTGGTTAAAACTTGGCTGTAATAATGCCAATGTCATGGGTTCAATCCCCTGTGTGGGCCATTGACTTAAGAGTTGGACTCGATGATCCTTGTGGGTCCCTTCCAACTCAGAATAGTCTGTGATTCTGTGTTCAGTTTCACAGAAAGTTGTCCAGCATCAGTAGTGTACAAATACTATGCTCCTGAAACAGAGCAGAGTATTTCAGTGGGAAGGGACCTACAGTGATCATCTAAAATCACAGAATGGTTTGAGTTGGAAGGAACCTTGAAGATACTGTAGTTTCACCACCCCTGCCATGGGCAGGGGTACCTTCCACTTGACCAGGCTGCTCCAAGGCCCATCTGACCTGGCCTTGAACATTTTCAGGGTTGAACCATTGAGTCCAACTGCCTGAGCACTTTGGTGTGCCCAAAATTTAAAGCATATTATTAAGGGCATTGTCCAAACATTTCTTAAGCACTGAAATGTCTGGGACACTGACCAGCTCTGGAGGAAACCTGTGGCACTGCTTGACCTCCCTCTCTGTAAGGAGATGCTCCCCAATGTCATTGGGACATTGCATCATGCTAATTAGATTTAATTGGTGACAGCATTTTCAGGTAGGACTTTGCAGCTAAAATATGGTTCTTCTTTTCATGTGCTGGAGTTGCTGTAGCAGGAGTAGAATGTGTAAAATTGGAGATGATTTCTTAGGTGTGTTCTTTATGGAGCAGCTGTTAGGAGTGTCCAGGTTCCTTTTTTGCTCAGCCCTTCCAGCAGGACAGGCTGTCCTTGCTTGGCTAAAGGAGGGAGCAAGAAGCAGCAGCAGAGTCTTGGAAAGCAGAGAGTCTGGGGAAAGCTTTTGGTGTGAATTAGAGCAGTGGCTGTGGAAGTGAAAAGGGAAAAGGATATGGTGTGTGGGAAACAGTTAAACTGGCAGTATGTGGATCTTGTTTCCTGGCTGATAATTGTGTTTTACTCTTTTCAGATTCACCCGAAGAAGGGGAAGTTCCTGGCAGCGAAAGCGCAGGAGATGGGTCTGCCAGTGTGAGTAGGAGATGCCAGTCTGGGGCATGGGGCAACAGCAGGCACTTGGGTGTTGTCAAGCTGAATATTTGTATGGCCTTGTTTTCAGGGGAACTCCAGCCATTCTTCCCATAATCACAGCTCTGAAAAACGGGGAAAGCATCACTTTTGAAGGCAGAGAGGTAAGATGTGTGTTTGCTTCTGCTGGGGCTTTGCCTACCAGTAAGTACTGGGACTCTTCCAGCTCCAGGTTGTTGTTGAATGTGGGGCTGTTGGGGTTGTGATTAGGGAAGTATTCTCCAAGATGAATTCCTGTGTGGATATGGCTAGGTGTTTGGTGTTTGGCAGACCTTCCTCTCCCTTTCCTGCAATTGATGCAGGTCTAGGAGTGAGCTAGTGGAGTTAATCCCTGCATTTTTAAAATGTGGGCATTGAATGCCTCTGTCGCCATCACTCCCTCCTTGCTGTGTTTGCAACCCTTAGACCGAAACAAGTTCAGTGGTTCCTGCGTGCAGGAGTCTCTCAAACACTGCAGTGAGAAGGCAGAGCCAGCTCTTGCCATGGCCCAGGTGATCTTCAAGTGAAGATCCCAACCTGGGAGACAGGATTGGCACATCTTTGTGTCACAAGGATTTCACAAAGCCTTTTTTTTTCCTTAAGAGGGATTTTGGTACCATCTGAATCTGCTGTGGAAACTTAGAAGCTGCTAAAATTTCCTGTCTTAATTTTGGTTGGGGTTTGGTCTGGGCCCAGGGTTGGGATTTGTTGTTCCCCAGCAAAGTGCAAATATGTGTGATGAGAGCAGAACGGGAGCAAGAACTGCTCTGGCTGGGTTTGCAGAGCACTGAGAGGGGCTGCTGGGGGCTGCCTGGTGGAACAGCTGCTGACAGAGCAGTGCAGGAAGGGCTGTGTACACATTGCTTGGTATGTGACCCTTGTGTATGTGCCTGCAGCTCGTCCCTGAGGAGCTGTGCACCCCCCCAGACCCTGGCCCTGTGTTCCTTGTGCTGGAGTGTCCTCACGAGGGCTTTGTGGATGCTGTCTGTGACAACGAGACCTTCCAAAGGTAGGGCTGGTCACCTGGGGGTTTGGGGAGGGACACCTGTGCTGAGTTTGCTATCTTGTCCTAGATGTGCTGGTTCTTGTGGCTGATGTCTGACCTGTTTGGCACTGTTAAGGAGCTTGAGATGCAGAAAGGACTGATGCTGCATTTTGAGGCTTTTAGGAAAACCTTTGGGGTTCTGTGACCATCATGGGCCTGTCTTCCCTCAGGGATCTCCAGAGCAGGAATGTGCACTGGTGTCTGACTGGGGAGCAGTGAAAGCTGCTGCCCCCCTGCGTGCTGGAAGCCTGGACTGCACATGACCACTCTGTAGGGCTTGTGCTGAAGCATGTTGGGCTCATGGAGTCTCTGCAGATGTTGCTGATGAAGGAGAGGAACTGGCCTGTGGGGGACAGTGGAGGTGTCAGCAAATGATGGGCCTGAGCCTTGTGCTTTGGTGATGTGGAGTCTGGAGCTCCTGAGCTGTGCTCTGGAGGTCTGTGCTCTGCCTGCCTCAGGGCGCATTTCTGGGAGCACCAAGGTGATGGACTGAAGCACAGGTATTCTTTCTGTGTTTGAATGTGCCCCAGGTACCAGGAGGGACTTCCTGAGAACCAGGTGGCCTTGGTTATTCACATGACTCCTGAGTCAGTGCTTCGAGACAGCCGCTACCAGCAGTGGATGGAAAGGTACGTGACCCTCTGGTTACTGGGTTCATGTCTCTGCTGGCAGCAGGCTGTTCTTGTGTTTCCCAAACTGAAAGACCTGTTGGCTGGCAGGAGGGCTCTGCTGGCTCAGGTGAGATATTTAGCTCAGGTGTGCACATGTGCCCAACTCCAGCATGGGGCTGAAACTGTTGTCCTTGTTCTTGTCCTCTTACAGATTTGGCCCCGGGACTCAGCACTTGGTGCTCAATGAAAACTCCTCCACTGTGCACAACCCACGCAGCTACAAGATCCAAACTCAGCTGAACCTCATCCACCCGGAGATATTCCCTCTGCTCACCACCTACCAGAGCAAGGTAGGCCAGGCCCTGCCCGTGTGCCTCGTGCCCTGAGCACGGCCTGTGTCCCTCGTGCCCTGAGCAGAGCCTGTATGCCCGTATCCCTCGTGCCCTGAGCACGGCCCGTATCCCTCGTGCCCTGAGCATGGCCCGTGTGCCTCTTGCCCTGAGCAGAGCCTGTATGCCCGTGTGCCTCGTGCCCTGAGCACGGCCCGTGTCCCTCGTGCCCTGAGCAGAGCCTGTATGCCCGTATCCCTCGTGCCCTGAGCACGGCCCGTATCCCTCGTGCCCTGAGCATGGCCCGTGTCCCTCGTGCCCTGAGCATGGCCCGTGTCCCTCGTGCACTGAGCACGGCCCGTGTCCCTCGTGCCCTGAGCATGGCCCGTGTCCCTCGTGCACTGAGCAGAGCCTGTATGCCCGTGTCCCTCGTGCCCTGAGCACGGCCCGTGTCCCTCGTGCCCTGAGCAGAGCCTGTGTGCCTCATGCCTCGTGCCCCTGAGCACGGCCCGTGTCCCTCGTGCCCCTGAGCACGGCCCGTGTCCCTCGTGCCCCTGAGCAGAGCCTGTATGCCCGTGTCCCTCGTGCCCTGAGCACGGCCCGTGTGCCTCGTGCCCTGAGCAGAGCCTGTATGCCCGTGTGCCATGGTGCCCTGAGCACGGCCCGTGTGCCTCGTGCCCCTGAGCACGGCCCGTGTGCCTCGTGCCCTGAGCAGAGCCTGTATGCCCGTGTCCCTCGTGCCCCTGAGCAGAGCCTGTATGCCCGTGTGCCATGGTGCCCTGAGCAGAGCCTGTATGCCCGTGTCCCTCGTGCCCCTGAGCACGGCCCGTGTGCCTCGTGCCCCTGAGCACGGCCCGTGTGCCTCGTGCCCCTGAGCAGAGCCTGTATGCCCGTGTGCCTCGTGCCCCTGAGAACGGCCCGTGTGCCATGGTGCCCTGAGCACGGCCTGTGTGCCTCATGCCCTGAGCAGAGCCTGTATGCCCGTGTGCCATGGTGCCCTGAGCACAGCCCGTGTCCCTCGTGCCCCTGAGCACGGCCCGTGTCCCTCGTGCCGTGAGCAGAGCCTGTATGCCCGTGTGCCATGGTGCCCTGAGCACGGCCTGTGTGCCTCGTGCCCTGAGCAGAGCCTGTATGCCCGTGTGCCTCGTGCCCTGAGCAGAGCCTGTATGCCCGTGTGCCTCGTGCCCCTGAGCACGGCCCGTGTGCCTCGTGCCCCTGAGCAGAGCCTGTATGCCCGTGTGCCTCGTGCCCCTGAGCAGAGCCTGTATGCCCGTGTGCCATGGTGCCCTGAGCACGGCCCGTGTGCCATGGTGCCCTGAGCACGGCCCGTGTGCCTCGTGCCCTGAGCACGGCCCGTGTGCCTCGTGCCCCTGAGCACGGCCCGTGTCCCATGTGCCCTCCTCCCTGCAGGAAGCAGAGGCCGTGTGCCGGGTGCCCATTGTGCGAGGGGAGTGCCTCCTCAAGTACCACTTCAGACCACAGCAGGAGTGGCAGAGGTCAGTGGGAATCCCCAACTTGCCACAATTTGGGTGTTGGCTTGAAGCAGCTTTTCAGTGAGGGAGGACACTGTGTCAGCATCCATTGCAGATCCTTTCTGGCAGCTGCCAGACTGCCAACCACGTCTTGAGAGCTGTGTCCCTGAAAGTCTTGGACAAGGTGTAGAACATGGATGAGTGAACCACTGAAAACACCATCTGACCAATGGTTTGGAGTGTTGTTTCTTTCCCTTGCTCTTGTAGCCTTGTGGTCCTCTCTCCTTTGCTTTGACTCATGTTGTGCATCCATCTGTGGCTGTGGCAGAGCAGATGGGGCAGGGGAAGACTTTTTGGGGAGCCCAGTGAAAGACTTAATGCCTGAAGCTTCAGCAAGGCTGATGGCAGAGCTGAAAGCCCCCAGGTGGTTGGACAGTTGCTGGCTTGTGCTGATCTTGTTGGCAAGTGGGTGAAGCTGCTCAGTGAGAACCTTAAGGGCGGGGGACCACATAGTGCAAGGAGATTTCAGCTGCCATGGCTCAGATTTCTGGCTCTGTTGGGCAGAACAGGAGAGCCGAGATGCCAAGAAGAGTTTAAGTTTCTCTGCTTAAGGTGTCTGAAGGCCTGTAGTACTGCATGTGCTCTGATGCAGGTCCAGAACACAGGTCCCTTGTGCTTGTTGGTGGAGCCTGGAGCCCTTTTTGGCTGCTCCTTTTCCATGCTGCCTTGCAGTGCCCTCTAGTGTCTGGAAACTCTGGATGATCAGGACATGGTGCTATTCCAGGAGCTTCTCCAGTTTGGTGGAATCATCATTTCTGTGGCTGGCTCAGCCAAACCAGGCCTTTTTGACACATACCACACTCGTGCATGTGTCTTCTCCCACCCCTCAAAATGGAAAGAGCATTTTCGCTGTTGTTGTAAGGCTGTTTTGGCACAGGAATTTGGCACTTAGTTCTGAAAACAGCTGTTTTAGTTCCTACCCTGCCCCATCTTGATATGTGACCTGTTCTTGCAGAGATGCTGTGACTGTCTGTGATCATGACACATTTGTTAGTGAGGCCTTGGACCTCCCTGACTTCCAGACCCGTGTGAAGGAGTGCAAAGAGAGCCTGTCTGCTGTACCAGGTATGGATCAGGAACCTGGCTTGGACCAGTGGAATGGGAAGTAGGAGTTCTTGGTGCCCCACTGCTTTAGAGCCCAGGTGAAGCTGTGAAGTGGTGGTGCTTGTTTTGCCTTTCCTTGTAAATCTGCTGCCGAGGGAGACAAAACTGACATGTTGGCTCTGGAGTTTCTGAGCTGATGAACTGGATGGTCTCTGACTGGGCAGTATGTGGAGAACATTTGCTTACAAATCCTTGTCTGTGTTCTCTAGGAAATGTGAGTGCTTATCCTGAAATTGTCTTCCTGGGGACAGGATCTGCAATTCCAATGAAAATTCGAAATGTCAGTTCCACGCTGGTGAATACCAGGTAAATCCAATCCCAGTGCCATGAATTCTGCCTGGGGAGGCTCAGTGCCTCAGAGGGTGCTGCCCAAGGGCTGATCTGACCAGTGTAGGTGACACAGGGTAAGTGCCCCATCCTGGAGTCTGCACTTTCAGGCACCAGTCTCTCTGTAGGAGGGGGCGACTCGATTGTCACCTGTAAAGCCAAACATTTAATGTCTCCATTTTACCATCTGTCCCAAGGGTGTGCTCAGCAACAGCACAAGACCAGAGTGAGTTGTGGAGACACAACAGTCTCTAAAACCTTGGCTTGTAGGGCTGGAGCAGCACTGAGACGTGTGGAGCACTGAGATCTCTGCCTTCCAACCCAGAAGATCCCCCTCCCTGCATGGCCCTGCTCAGAGCTCACACAGTGGCTAGTAAAGCTCTCTGTCTCTTGTCTCACCAGTGCTACCCGATCCCTGCTCCTGGACTGTGGAGAAGGAACCTTTGGGCAGCTCTGCCGCCACTATGGGGAGCGCATTGACCAAGTGCTGTGTAACCTCGTGGCTGTGTTTGTGTCCCACATGCACACAGACCATCACTCGGTGGGTCCACTGTGTGGGAAGGGCAAGGGACTCTGTAGGTGTGGTCTGCTCTTTGGGGCTCAGCTGTAGCTCCAGCTGATCAATGTGGACTGCCCTACTCTGCATTGAGCAGTGCCTGGGGAACAAACACAGAGGGCAATCTGTGTTTCTAACCCCCACTCCCTTCCAGTTTGGGGTCCCTGTCATCACTCAGAGTTGTAATTTTTAGCAGTGTCCAACCCAGCTGCCTCCAGTGTTTGCAGTAAGGAGTCACAGAAGGACCAGCTGGTCTGTTCTAGACTGGGCCTGGTCAGGGCAGGCTTTGCTCTGCTCTCTGGCAGTCACACTGGGGCTGAGAGGATGGATAGGGACTTTCTGCTCTCCACCCTGCTGAGAAGAGCTGAGGGGCTTGTGGGCTGCTGACCACCAGCTTGAGGCATAAGCAGTGACAGTGTTACAGCAGCTCAGAAGTTGCAGTTGTTGAAAAGCAGCAATCCAGGATGTCTGACTGTAGGGCTGTTCTGCCTCGGGGCTTGCTGAGCTGTGGGAACACTTGTTGCTGCTCCCTCCCAGACATTGCTGACTGAGCTTGTGTCCTGTTTGTTCCCTGTGCAGGGGCTGGTGCACATCCTGATGGAACGGCGCAGAGCTTTTGTGAGTAGCCCTGGGGATTCCCTGCTCCTGAACGTGGGCTGGGCTGAGGGAAGGGAACTTCTGAGCAGTGGGGAAGCACCAACACTTCCCTAGGTATTTCTTCTCTCTGATTTGGTGTACAACTAGTACTGATTTTTGTCCCTCACCTTTGCCTTTCCAGGCAGCCCTTGGTCAGACTTTCAGCCCTCTGTTTCTGGTGGCACCTGAGCAGATCATGCCTTGGCTACACGAGTACCACAACCACTGTGAAGAGATTCTTGGAGACATCAAGTGAGTGTTCTGTGTAGTGTGTAGAGAAATGTCCTTGCTGGGACATTCAAGGCAAACCCCTGTCATGCATTCTCCCAACTCCTTCATTGGGTGACTTCTTCCACTGCCTGTGGAATGAGGATGTGCAATTTGCCGAGGGCAGGGTAGGGTTTGTTACTCAGCTGTGCTGCTTAATAGAGGTTTGTATGCAGGTGTCCCTATTCTGTAGGAAAGCAGAGTTGGGCAAATGGAAGACAGTATTTGACAGCTGGGAGGAAGTCGTTGGATGAGTTACTGGGGCATCAGTGAAAGCAAGGGAAATACAGACAGGTGCACCAAACAGCCTATACAGGTCTTGGTAAAGTGTTGAACTGAGGAGGAGAAACAGGAGAAATCAGCTGCCCAAAGATAAGATCAGGTGTTACTTTGTGCCTGTCCTTAGTTCTCTCTCCTTGCCTCCTTCCCAGAATGATTCCTTCTCAGTCTCTTGTGAAAGTCTGTGGGAACATCAGCCCTACAGCCAAGGGGTTTGTGAGCTCTCTGTTAGAGAGCTATGACCTGGCTGAGGTAAGTTCCTGAACTGGGGGCTTCACGACTGTGTGGGGCAGGAGGGGCCCTGGGCTCTAACACTTGTATCCTCATTCAGTTTCAGACCTGTGAAGTCCAGCACTGTAAAAATGCTTTTGCATGTTCATTGATCCACAAATCTGGCTGGAAAGTAGTCTACTCTGGTGACACAATGCCCTGCATGGCCTTAGTGCAAATGGGTAGGTGGCAAAGCCTTCTGGTTGAAGAATCTCTTGAAGGAAGGTCTCCAGCTGTTGGTACTCAAAGTGGGCACCTCTGAAACCTTGGTGTGCTGTGCCTGCCACACAGTGAGGGGCTGAGGGGGAAAAGCAGAGCTCATGTGGGCAGTTGGACTAGTCAGTCTTCTACTGAACATTAAATATATGAGTATTTACACAGGTAAAAATGCCACCCTGTTGATCCATGAAGCCACACTGGAAGATGGCCTGGAAAAAGAAGCTATAGAGAAGACCCACAGGTGGGCTGTGTTCTGCTGTCTGTCTCTGTCAGGAAGGGAACGGTGCTGAGCTGGGTGTTGTCCTTGAAGCTGATGGTGAAAGGCCCAAGTCCTGTGGAAGTTTGTGTGTGTAGAGCTCTTCCATACTGAAAATGGTGTGTTGCTTATTGCAGCAGCTCTGTAACCCTCACAGCTCCTCTCAACATCCCCAAAAATCAGTGGGGAAGGCTTTCAAGTAGGCAGTTGTACTCTACAGGTAGACTGCCCCAAGGGAAAGGCCCTCTGCTTGATTACATCTTAGGCTAGGCCTAAGCTCAGATGTAGAAGGGTCATCTTACCCTCGTACCTAAACATGCAATTCCAATGAGTGCTGCAGCCAGGAATTCCATGTGCTGCCCCCAGCAAACGTGGGGACACCTGAGAGCAGCTGCTTGGCATTACCTGTGAGTTGCAGTGCAAGAAACCTGGGCATGCTGGCACCTCTGGCATGGGTGTTTGAAAAAGTCCCTGTCCCCAGGGACTTGTGGAGCTCTTAAATGCAGAGCTCCAGGTATTTACAGATGTTTTCCTGCACTTTTGAAGTCAGAGACTTGCCACCAGTGCAGGCTGCCCAAGGGAGAGGAGCAGGGTGTGCCTGCAGAGAGCAGCGACCCTTGTGCTCAGCAGGTGTGGGGTCATATGTCTGATGTGACCTGTGTGCAGAGGGGCAGTGCCTGCCAGCCTGTGTGTGACAGGGTGTGTTCCTGCTCCTTCTGCAGCACCACCTCCCAGGCAATCCAGACTGGGATGAAGATGAATGCGGAGTTCATCATGCTCAACCACTTCAGCCAGAGGTACGCCAAGATCCCGCTGTTCAGCGAGGACTTCAGCGAGAAGGTTGGCATTGCCTTCGACCATATGAGGGTACGTTGGGAGATTGGGAAAGGTGTCAGTGTTATTTTGGGATGGCTGCTCATGATATAAATTCTCTCCTTGTATCAATGAACCATCTCCTGAAGAACAGTTCTCTCTGAAACAGCTCCTTTAACTGCTGACAACAGACATTACCAGTGTGGGGAAGGGGGGGCACAGGGTTGGGTACTTCCCTCATGGCACCTCAAGTCTGTGCCTGCTACTCACACCCAAAAACCTCGTTTTTCTTCCATCCCCACTCCCTTCTCAATTTGTGTGATTCTTCAATGGCTGTCTGCAGCAGAAATCTGGGAGACAAAGGGTGCTGCCATTGGGCTGAAGGCAGTTGTGGCAGTGAGGACCACTCCATGTCAGTCAGAACTTGTACTGGTTCACAGCATTTCTGTAAAGAAAATGGAGATAACTTGTTGAGTCAGGGCTGCTCAGGGCAGGTGCTGCACACAGGAAGGGGCAGTGCCCTGCCATCTGCACAGGGCACAGGCAAAGGGGAGGAAGGAAAACAAAAAGCAGTTCTCATGCAGGTGCTCCTGTGCTTGTGTTTTAGGTACGTTTTGGTGACTTTGCAGCCATCCCAAAGCTGATCCCTCCGCTGAAGGCTCTGTTTGCTGATGACATCGTGGAGATGGAGGAGCGGAAGGAGAGACGGGAGCTGCGGCTCCTGAAGGAGACTGCCATTGTCCTGGACAGGCTCACCAGGGGGGAGGGCACAGAGGCAGCATCCCAGAAACGAAAACAAGCCAAGAACCACCAGGAACTGCCAGACAAGAAGCTGAAAACAGTGAACTGAGAGAGATAAGGCTGGGAATGCTCTGCTCTGAGAGATTCCTCGCTCTCCGCAGGCCTCGGGAGCGCGCAGTGCTGCCAGTGCAGTGGGGAAGGGGCTGGCCTTGGTGGCTGGGCTTGCTTGGTAGTCATGGATCTCCCTGGGCTGCAGCTCTGGCATCTGCCAGCAGTGCCAGTCCTTGTGGAGACAGGATCTGCCCATACAGCTCCTGTTCCAGGGGCTCAACAGGCCATATGGCATTTTTCTTTTAGCCAAAAGTTCTTCTCTCTGAACTGTTTTAATTTTGGGGTTTGTGCTACAAGCTGTTGATAATGTAACAGCAGGAGGTGTGACCTTTGCAAGAGATCAGGTGTGAGAGGCCCTGAGTGAGGGGCTGTGAATTTGCCAGAAGTGAGTGGGCAGGTCTCAGTGATGGGGGATGTAACCAGTATCAGAACCCAGGTGATAGGAGGAAAATTAACAGTAAAGTGGGACCCAGTTACTTTTTAGGTCAAATTTTAAATCTGTACATCTGTGTTCCTATTTTATTTTGGTTTTCTCCACCGATTTTTTTTTTTGTCAAAATACCAGTTTTCCAAACCCTTTATTTAGAATTTGAATAAACTGCTCACCATCCTCCAGGAAGCTGTGTTGTATCTGGATCACTAAAGAGGAAACAAATACCAGGGTTGCTCCAGAGATTGACCTTGGCTGGCTGATTCTGATTACAGCATTGGGATAAAGACCAAGATCCTGCCCATCACATCTGGACCATGCTGGAGCCTCATGCCTGTGTTTCATGCCAGCACAATCCTCTCTGCCTCTGTTACCCTCTGGACAGGAGCTTTGCTTGGCAGCCAAGTTGGTGCCAATGGGTGGTGGCTTTTGGATGGCTCTCAACCAGACTGGGAGTTCCCCAAGCAAATTCCAGTTCTGGATGCAGGAGACAGGAAAGCTGGCAAAGCAAGCAGAGAGGGGGGAGGTCTGTGCTTAAGAGGGGTGTTTCTGAGGCTTTCTGTGGGTCAACTCTTCTCCCCTTCCTACTGCTGTAACTGCCTGTGCTTGGAAGCAGGTGCTGTTTCAATTAAGGAATGCATTTTTGGAGGCAGTTTGAAGTCACCCAGGCCCCAGGCCCTGCTCAGCAAATGCTACCAGCACTAAGACTTAAGGCTTCGTCTTAAGGTGATGGGAAATGAGGTGACAAGCTGGAAGAAAAACATCTTTTGTTGATGGGCTGAGCTTTAATGTTATGCTTGTCTAAAGCAGAGACAGTTATTGACACAGCAGGGTCCTGCAGGAAAGCTCTGCTGGGCTGGTGTTTGTAGGAGCAGGTTCGAGTGCCCAGGTGAAGGCCTGGATACTGCTGGGGTGAGACAAGCAGCCCTGGCACTCCACAGGATCCCTGTGCTGCTTTTCATGGAAGTAAAGAAAGGTCTTTTATTTGGAAAATAATGAAACGCTTGTCCTAGAGGGTTTTAATAAAATGCAAATCCAGCAGTGGCAGGAGCCCACAGCGCCCAGGGTCCAGCCGCAGGTGGTTGGTACATGGGCAGTGGGGCTGGGGAGCAGCACGGGGGTTGATGGGCAGGACCTGCCTGTGCCCGGTGTGGAAAAATGTCCCCGGGGAACGAGCCCGCCCGGGGAATTGCTCTGGGGCTCCACAGCGGAGCCGGTGTGAGAGAAGCAGGAGGAGGAGGGAGGAGGGAGGCGGCCGCTCCGGACGGGCTGGCACCGCCCTCGCTTCCATCGGGACGGGGGAGCGGCTGTCCGGGTGTCCCCCGGGCAACGGCGGCTGCTCCGCGCAAACACTCGGCGGTGCGGGCGGGATGGAGGCGGCGGAGCCCCCCGGGGAGCTTGAGGAGCCCGGGGCTGCGGGCGGTGCGGCGGGGCCCCCCGAGCCCCCCGATCCCGCTGCAGAGCGGCTGTTGCGGGGCGCGGCGCGGGCGCTGGCGGTCCCTGCCGAGCGCTGCGCGGGGGCCGCGGCGGGGCCGGCGCTGCGCGGGTTCGTGCGGGGCGCGGCGGGGCCGGCGCTGCTCGCCTGGCGCGGCCCGGGCGGGGAGCTGGGGATGAGCCCCGGACCGCCCCCGCCGCCCCCCGGCGCCGGCAAAGCGCTCTTCTTCCTCCGCCCTCCCGGCGCCGGCGCCGGCCCCGCAGAGCTGCTGTGCGGGGACCTGCCCGCAGACCCCCTGGCGCACTTCGCCGCCCTCGTGGAGGAGGTAAGAGGGGTGAGGCGGTCCCGCAGCGCCGCCATCTGTAGAGCCCAGAGGAACCCCCGGCAGGCTGACCCATGTGGGCTCGGGGCTGTCTCACAGTCGTGTCCGTGTGGGAATGATCCACGTTACCAAATCACGGGATGGATTCCTGAGAATCCGAGAAGCTGTGGCTGCCCCGTCCCTGGAAGTGTCCAAGGCCAGGTTGGACAGGGCTTGGAGCAACCTGGGACAGTGAAACGTGCCTGGACCCCTGGCAGGGGTTAGGAATGAGGTGAACTTTAATGTCCCTTCCCAATCCAAACCATCCTGTGGTTCTGACAGTGGGTGCTGGAAGGGATGTCTCAGGGCCTTCTGCACCAAGCCCCTGCTCCAGCCAGGCCACTCAGAGCCAGTTGCCCGGGACCATGTTCAGGTGGTTTTTAAGTATCTCTACAGATGGAGACTCTACAGCCTCCCTGGGCAGCCTCAGCCAGCACTTGGGTCCCCTTCATAATGAAAAGTGTTTCCTGATGTTCAAAAAAGTCTTCTGTAGTTCAGTGCCCAGTTACCTCAGGTGGATTGATGTTTTTTCAAAGGAATCCAAGAGGTTCAAGTCCTTTCTCCTTCCTGTGTTAGTAGCCTGACCCAGACAGCGCTGTCTCAATTTATTCCTGATGGCCCTTGACCTGGAGAAGTCCCAGCAGTGAGGCTGTAATGGGAAAACAGAGGAGCTGCTTGCTTTGAGAAGCTCTGGTGATGCTGGTGGTCTGACACATAACTGGCTTCCCAAGAGTAGGCTGCCAGCCTGGCTATCGGAGATTTGTGGGATAATGTTCCATTCATGGGGAGGAGCTGTTGATCCAAGGCGTTGGATGAGCCCTGGGGTAGGAAAGTTGGCTCCAGTTGCATTTTCTGCTCCGTGGGTGCTGGTGGGAACGATGGTGGGCACTGCAGACACCATCTGTCTCAGGGAGGGGTTGGGGTAGCAACACTCTGCAGGTCCTGTCAGATTCTGCTTTCTGTCTGCCCTCAGCACCTGGTTTTGCACATCCCAACTGCACCTGCAGACGTAGCTCCCTGCCCTGTGCAGGCAGATGTGGTATTCCCCTGGGGAGCAGGTCATGCCAGGCTTTGGCCCCAGTTTCAAACTTCATGGTCAGCAGAGTGATGGTGCCAGGCCAGGGGCTGGGCTGGGTGTCTGTAGAAGTGGAAAAGCCACTGAATTTCCTGAGGCTGGGACAGGTGTTGCTCTGCCTGCAGTATGAGCACTTCTCCCAAACCTTTTGTCAGAGTTTTTTAGGACAGTCTGAAGAATGTGAAATATTTTGTGCCAAGCTTTCTGTGGATCATTTAGGATACCAGGAACTGACCCCCCCAACCGTGTCTGTGCTTGGTGAGGAAGAGCAGCTGAGCTGTGGATCACAGCTGGGGCCACCTCATCTGCTGTCACACCTGCCCCTTGTGATGGCTGCAGGGGGCACACCTCGGTGCTCTGGGGCTGGGGCTTCAGAGGGGGCCCAGGTGCCATTGAAACAATCCAAAATAAAATGAGCAGCTTATTTGACTGGCTATGACATTACTGTCATCAGCAGTCCACGTGATTGGACAAATCCTGCTGACAGTGCAGCTGACCCTGTTGAAGGTGAGCTCTCTGGGTGTGCCCCTGTGCCCTGAGGATGTGCCACCCCCTTCCCACAGCTCCCTGGGCACAGTGGTTGCTGCTGCTGGTCTTTCCTCAGGCATGGGGCAAAGAATCTTCAGCACCTCAGGAGGGCACCGTGGTGGTGCTGGGCTGCTTGTTTCCTCTTTTATTTTGTGTCTGTGTGTAGCTGCTTTTACACCTTTAACCTCCCCTAAAACTTGTCACAAAGGCTGTTGGTCACCAGGGACACCCTGACTCCAACCCCAGAGCCAGCCCAGGGTGGGTGACAGACTGTTGCCATCACAAACAGGCCAAAAGCAGATCTGGTCCAGGCAAGCCCAGTCATGAGTCTGCATGGTCAGGGCAGACTCTGGAACTTCCTCTGATAAGGACAAATGATATTTAGTGGGCTGCAACTTCAGAAAATAACCTACAGATTGGCTGTGCTCCAGGGTGGTTGGGGGGAGGATGGAGGGGACCCTCACCAACAGGAGTTCCAAGGAGGTTCCAGAAGGCCTTCCCTCTCTGCACATGGGGGTATCTGTGCAGGGACAGTCCATGGGTTGGGGGGCCAGTACTGGCAGGTGTGGGGAGAGCAAGGGGACAAGAGCCCACAGAGCTGTGTGTAGTTGCAGGTTTCAGAGGCTGGGAGAGCCCAAGGGTGGGTCAACTCAACTAGTCTGTTGGTTTCCACCCTTCTCAGCTGCCTGGATTGCAGAGAGAGGGTTCACCAGCAACAGTGTGGGCTGTAGGGAGCCTGTTCATTGTCACCTGCCCTTGCTTCCCATGAGCAGGGAACTGCTTGGGACAGTAATGAATATGGATCTGCAGGCTTGACCAAGTCAGGACCTCAGAGCCTGGCGGCCTGTCTGTGTCCTGCAGCACTTTTGCTCATAGAATCATCAAGTCACAACATGGTTTGGGTTGGAACAGGCCTTAAAGCTCATCCAGTCCCAGCCCCTGCCCTGGGCAGGGACACCTTCCACCATCCCAGGCTGCCCCAAGCCCCATCCAACCTGGCCTTGGGCACTTCCAGCCACAGTTTCCCTGGGCAACCTGTGCCAGAGCCTCCCCACTCTCACAGTCAGGAATTTCTTCCCAATATCCCACCTAACCCTGCTCTCCTTCTCTATTACTCTTCGTGACTCCTGCTATAGGTGCTGGTGCCCATCCTGACGAACCGAAAGAACCATCAGGGCTGGCCACGAGTGGTGTCACAAGACATCATCCGTCATGTCCACAGCCTGAAAAATACTGTTTTCATGGTTGTTGGCCAAGTAAAGGGCAAGACCTTGCTGCCTCTTCCAGCTGGCTCAGAGGGCATTGAGGACATGGACCCGGACAATGAGAGATTGTGAGTATGACCCTGGTGGTTCCATCCCTGCCTGGGGGGAAGTTCCTGCTTCGAAGGTGGTGGGGTGACCTGACCTCAGCCTACTGTGTGTCCTTTCTCTCTGAATGAAGTGAGTGAAGGACTGTGGGAAGGTAGAACAGATTCAGGGAGAACAGAACAGGGAGAGAGAGCCTTGCTGGGGGTACAGCCCTGATCCCAAAGGGATCTGCAGTGACAGTGCCTGGCTGTGCAGGGGTGGCAGCTGGCACTTTGTGGGGATCCACTTTATGACTAGTGCATTGTTGCCCACAGTGCTGTGGAGCTTCACCCATTTTCTTCAGGCTGTAATTCCTGCTTAAAACATGGGCAAAATTTTATAGGTTTGATTGTTCTGTGGTTTGGAAACACAATCTAGAGTGTAACTGTAAAATCCAGCTGCCCAAGGGGTCATTGAGTTGGATCCAACCAAGCAGTGCCCATGAGCGAGTGGAAGCCAAGTGACCCATGTGTTCTGTTCTGTGCAGCCTGGAGTTGGTTGATAAATCCCTCATCCATGCCACCGAGTCAGCCATCATCAACTGGAGCCACCAGATCCAGAGGGCACTAAAGAAGGAGTCCTCAGAGCCTCTCCTGCAAGGCAGCAACCCCAGCCCCAGGGTGGAACTGGAGTTCTGGAAGAACAGGTACCCTGGGTGCCCTGCCCGAGGCCCAGTGGGCACTGGTTTGGGTGGAGGGAGGTGCTGGTGCAGACAGAGCTGCTGCTGTGAGCCAAGAGGAGCAGCTGCTTGGGGTCATGCAGAGACCTGAGCTGAGGAGAATTCCTGCCCACATAAAATAATGATGATCTCGAGCTGCCTGGGCAGTGGGGGGGCAGGTGCCTGGGTGGGACTTGGCCCCAGCACAGCTCAGGGCTACACCATAAAGGAGGGTTTTTGGAGAGGCTCTTTCCAACACTGTTCACTAGGAACCAGCCCCAGGGTGGAGCTAATGGACACCCTCAGCTGGCTGCTGTTGGACTGTCAGTGCCAGAGCAGGGTCAGGTGAGCCAGGGAGTGGAATTTCATCCTGCCCTTTGGAAACCTTTGTGCTGTGTTGGCTCTGGCTGACTCGGGACAAAGCCCTGCCCGCTGCAGAGCTGTCATTGTGCCTGCAGAAACACCACATGGCTTCTTTCAGCAGTGCCCTGCCCACAGCAGAGCTGCTCTCATGCTGACCCCCAGCACCAGCTGGCTGTCCTGCAGGGTTGGTCCCATTTCCTTGCACTGTTGGGACTCATTCCATCAGTAGGTGGAGGAAATCCGGAATCAGAGACAGGGAAAATGGGTGGTGTGGAGGGACAACTGATGGTGTCCCAGCATGGGTTAGTGACCTGTTTTGGCTGTTGCAGGTGTGATGACCTAGAAGGCATTTACAGTCAACTGAGATCAAGGAAGGTCAGGAACATGATAAAGGTGCTGGAGAGAGTCAGAAGCGTCTACGTGGCAGCCTTCAAAACCATGCTCAGGGATGTTGAGGCAGGTGAGATGCTGGGACAGCTTCACCTGGTGCTGACTGCTGGCCTTTGTTCACAGCCTTTGTGCCCTCTCTGCTGGTGGGACAGGGTGGCTCTTTGCTGTTGGATTTGCTGGGAGGGAGATGTTGATACTGAGAGTTTCTTCTTCCTTGGTCTTGGGATCCTTTGTAGGAGCATTCAAGTGCTTCTGGCACTCCTGAAAAAAATGAGATAATTGGGATTGTTCAGTCCAGAGAAGAGAAGGCTGTGGAGTGACTTTATTGTGGCCTTCCAGTGCCTAAAGGGTCTCCAAGAGAGCTGGAGAGGGACTTTGGACAAGGATCTGGAGTGACAGCAGAAGGAGCAATGGTTTCCCACTGCCAGAGGACAGGGTTAGATGGGATATTGGGAAGGAATTCTTGGCTGTGAGAGTGGTGAGGCCCTCTGGTTACCCAGAGAAGCTGTGGCTGTCCCATGCCTGGAAGTGTCCAAGGCCAGGCTGGAGGGGGCTTGGAGCAACCTGGGCTGGTGGAAGGTGTCCCTGCCTGTGGGGAGTTTTAAGGTCTTGCCCAACCCAAAGCATTCTGGGATTCTTTGATGATGATTCTCTTCCTGTTGGTTCACAGGTATAGTTACACAATGATGTCCTCGTTTTATTAATTAGAATAAAATAATTTATGAACTCTGGGACAGTTCTTCAGGGTACAACAACATAGCTGTACTAGGCCAAGCTGAAGTTTTCCACTAGTCAGGCACTCATTTCCTTGCTGCTACAGCCAGGACAGGTGAGACTGTGGCCACCTGGCCTCTGGGCAAGGGGCTGCCATAGCCAAACCTGGGCTCAGCTAAGCTCAGCCCCAGCCTGGTGACCTCTGTACCCTGCAGTGCTGTGGATCATGGCCTGCAGCCCCATGGAGCCATGGCAGAGTTGTATATTTGGTGCTGCCAGGCACTGCTTAGCAGTTGTGCCCTCAGCCTCTGCACAGAGCCCTGTCATGCTCCCTGTCCCCTCTCCCTGTCCCATCGTATTGGTTTGGTTCCTTTGCTGGTTATACCTTAGGTGGGCATTGTCCAAGGGGAGCAGTGTCCTGGGTGGGCAGTGTCCAGGGTGGGCAGTGTCCAGGGTGGGCAGTGTCCAAGAGGAGCAGTGTCCAGGGTGGGCAGTGTCCTGGGTGGGCAGTGTCCTGGGTGGGCAGTGTCCTGGGTGGGCAGTGTCCAGGGTGGGCAGTGTCCTGGGTGGGCAGTGTCCAGGGTGGGCAGTGTCCTGGGTGGGCAGTGTCCAAGCTGAGCCATGTTCAAGGTGAGCTGCCCTCAGCACATGTAGGTGAGCGTTTTGTGCCCATCAGGACTGTCTGGTTCCCCACCCTGTGGGGACAGACTGACATCCAGCTGGTGACCCCACACCCCACAGTTCAGCAGGTCTCACCACTTCTCCCATCTCTACCCACAGCTCTGACTGAAGCTCAGGACATTCACCTGCACCTGATGCCCCTCCAGAGGCCCTTGGAGGTCATAGAGGGTGTTGAGTTCAGCAAGGTGAAGCCTCTCCTGGTCCCTCTGCTCCACGTGGTGTGTTTGATCTGGGCCACCTCCAAGCACTACAACGTGCCTGTGAGGATCATAGTCCTGCTCCAGGAAATCTGCAACCTTCTCATCCAGCAGGTGTGTGGCCATGGCACCTGTGTTTGCCACAGGAAGTTCTTTATCAAAGTCTCTTCTGTCCTCCTTTCCTCCCTCCTTCCTGGCAAGGTGATTCTGAACTTGATAGGTAGGGTCAGATGTGTTCAGTACAAGAAGTCACTGTTTGCTGTGCTGGCAGAAGTGACCTCTCAGGTGTGATTTTGCTCTTCCAGGCTGTGGTGTACCTGTCTCCAGATGACCTTCTGAAAGGAGAGATGGAAGAGAGTCTGGGCAAGGTGCAAACTGTGCTTGACATCCTGAATACCTTCAAAGGGGCATTTGAGGAACGACGGGAAAATCTGCACGTGTATTATGAGCCAGGCCAGGAAGTGAGGAAGTGGGACTTCCACTCCATGATGGTGTTTGCAAGGCTGGACAGCTTCCTGAGGAGGCTGGAGATGGTGAAGGTGGGATTCTGGTCTGGAAGAGTATTACAAGCCTTTAGGAGAGCTCTCTAGCCATGAACTGATTCACTGGCAGCTTCCCTCCCTCTGGCTACCCCTGATGCCAGGGAATGGGGCTGCTCTTTGCTCTGTCCCATCTCCCATTACATCAAGGCCAGGACCTTGTTTTACGAGGTCCTGCTTGGTGCATTTGTCAGATAAACTGCTGTGTCTTTCTGCTTAGGTTGGTCAGTGCTCCCAAGAGTCCTCTTGGACTCTGTGCTCCTATCAGAGCGAAGGGATGGGGATTTTGGGGCTGTGGTTTACATGGCTGTAAATAAGCCAGCACAATCTTCCAGGCCTCTTGTGGCCTTCAGAGACACTCTAGAGCTGGTTCTTGGCTGACTTGGAGAGGCCACATGCTCTCCTTGAGCTCAGGCACCACTTGGTCTCTAAGGTCTCCAAGGTCTCCCTGGAGCCTCCTCTTCTTGAGTCTGAACAGTCCCAGCTCTCTGGAAATGATGGTTTCCAAGAGGATTTGGTGTACAGATAACCACATCGTGCAGAGAGCAGTGTCAGTGGACACAGGAGTGGCCTGTCCTGGGCTGGGACCCCTTTGGCAGCTCCTGTCTGGGAGGTGCTATCCAAGTGCTGCCTGTCTGGGGGTGAAGCTCTGTATCCACCCAGCTCTGCTTTTGGGGTTGTTCCTGAGCTCCCAGCAAGCAGGGCAGCCAGCAGGACATTCCTGTGCTGGAGATCCACACATGTCTCCTGGTCCTCTGGGACAACAGATATTCAGCCAGACCTTGCTTGAGTGAAAGGAATGGATGGGGTGCAGGTGGCCACAGCTGGGCCAGCAGGACACCTCCTGAGAGCTGGCACTGTGGGGCCAGGCCCTGCCCTGCCCCATGCCACCTGAGGTTGGGAAGGAAGGACCTGTGTCCTCATCTCAGCAGACAAGGCCACCAGGGCAGGGGCAGTAATACCTGCCTGGACACACGGAGGTGTGGCTGAGCAGAAGTTCAGGGCAGTTCAAATGCCTATAAACATCAGAGGTCCCTTCTTGGTTAATACCCCTCAAACTGGGCTTCTCAGCTGTGCTGGATGATGTGTCAGGATCTCACCTGTTGCTTTGTATCAGTCCTGTAGACACCTGAGAAGCAGTTTGACAGCTGGCACAGTGTGCTGGCAGCAGCAGGGCCCATGGGCAGGGACGTGCTGGGAGCAGCAGCTGGCCCAGGGAAGGTGGATCTGGCTCCCCATGCCCAGTGGTGTCACTCAGCCTGAGCACCCCTGGTGTGCCTGGGGAGGTCCTTCAGTGCCACAGCAAACGCAGCTCCATGTTGTGATAACTGTTGTCACCTTCTTTGTCACCGTCTGACCCTGTGTGTGCCCCCACTGGCTCTGCAGGGTCTCCTGACCACGGCCTTGGACCTGACAAAGCTGGAGAAGATCGAGTTCAGTGGGATTAGAGGGAGGGCCCTGGGCCAGCAGGTGCTGGACATGTATGAGGAATTCCAGGAGGCCTTCAAGGTGTTTGCAGAGAGGACCTACGACTGCCTCGACCTGGCCAACACGGTAGGTGGGAACACCAGCAGGACGTTGGGGTTCCCAGAGCAGCATCTCCCTCTGCAGTGGAGCTCTGGCTCCTGCTGACTCCTTCCCAGCTCCTTCCTCCTTCCTGATGATCTGATCTGTTACTGAAGGGAACAGGGAGCTTCTGGCCTTTCCTGTAGAGATCTGGGAGTTCTTGCAGCTCCCTATCTAGAATATCTTGCTGTTTCAGAACCTTAGACCCCTGCAGATGGGAAACCTGGATTCTCCTGGCTTTTGCATAAGTTTTCCCTGCTGGTGTGTCTGAGCTGTGCCAACATCCCCACCCCTTTACTTTCCTCCTTTGGTGCCTGGTTGTGTGATGAGGGCCAGCTCCACAGTCCATGGGGATTTGTTTGCTCCTGTCTAGACAAACATGTGGCATCTGGAGCTCTCAGAATTCAAGGACTCCATGTTTAATTATCAGTAGGGCTTTAATTAAGGGAATATTCCCAGCCCTGTGGGTCATGGCTCCATTGCCATCAGGGACATAGATGCTCAGTGCAACAAATGTGGCACATGCAGGACAAAGCCAGCATGCCATGGACAGAAAAACTGCTCAGAGCTCCTGCCCTGGGCTGTGACACCAGCAGGGAGCTGTGCAGGAAGGGTGAGCATGTTAGAAGGGAACCATGTCCCACAGTTGTGTCTGATCTCAGAGGAGCTCTGACTTCCTCTGTGACTTTCCTGTTTGCCCTGGGGTCAGTCTGCTGTGATTAGTGAGCAGGACACAGTCAGGCTTGTCCCCACAACTGGAAGAAGGACGGCTAAAAGTTGAACAGCTGTAGGGCAGCTCTGTGGTGAGGGACTCCAGACTCACACTGGGTGCCTTTCCTTTGGGTGGTAGGACCTGTCTGCTCTGGGGATGGGTGGCTTGTGCTTTGCTTCCTGTAGTTCCTGGTCCTGCAGCAGGTGGCACATCCCCAGTGCTGCCTGGGAGAATCCTGGTGGAAAGCTCCATGTCCCCCCTGCTCCAGGAGGGAGGGCTCTGAAGGAGTGGTGACAGTGGCTCTGCAGAAGCTGGTTTGGTTCCAGTGTCCCCGTGGTCTGTTGTGTGACTCTGAGTTGTGTTTGTTCTCTCAGTGGTTGAGTTTTGTACCATCCCTTACTCTCTGGAGCCTCTTTTAGCTCAAACATGCCATCTGGTGCTGCTGGAGCTGAGCAGTGAACACAGCAAAAGCTGTTGCCTTATGTTCTGTCCTTCCAGAAAAAAGACACATGGCCTCAGTTTTAGTGGCTTTGGCCAAGGCAGGAAAGAAGCTCCAAAGTCTCCCAGTTTGTCAGGTTCAGACTGTGATTTGGGCTCTTTTACCTGTAGGAAAACAAACCTAGATTTTACATTTAAACTTCAAAGGATTTGTTTCAAATGGGGCAAGAAGAGCAGTGCCAGAACCTGATGGGAATTACAGGAACACAAAACTGCTGGGGTTGGAGAGGACATCTGGAGATCACCCAGTTCACCTCCCTGCTCAAAGCAGGCTCAGCTAGAGCAGGGCTGTGACCAGTCAGATCAATATCTACAAGTTTGAGTGTGTCCAAAGGTGGGAACTCCACAGCCCCCTGGCATCCCAAGTCAGTGTTTTGGAACTGCCTTTGTCATTGTTCCACTTGAAGTCACCTCATGGTCAGAACCAGGGGAGTGTTTTGGCTTGAAAGTAGGTGGGATTTGAAACTCAGCACATACATCTGTTGGGTTTTGTGATGGTGGTGTGGTCTGCAGGAAAACTGCAGGGAAAGAGAGTGTGGAACAAGGTCTGTCTTGCCTCTAGGCTGAAGTTAGTACTAGTTGGACTCTGGATCCATCCTGGAGAGGCATGATCTCAGCCATGGGACAGTACAGAAGTGTCTTGACTCTTGGGGCTTGGCTGATGGTGATTTAATTTCTGGTGAATAAGAAGAGGTGATATCTCTGGCTCAGGAGGTGGCAGGTCTCACAACTCCCTGTCCTCCTTCCACAGGAGTTTGAGCAGGATGCCTTGGATTTCCAGCAGAAGGTGGAAGACATGGACCGGCGGCTGGGCACCGTGTTCCTCCACGCCTTCGAGGACACCCTGGACTTGGAGCACGTCTTCAAGGTTTGTGTGTCCCCTCCCCTGCCTCAGTTTGCCTCGGGCAGTCCCACACTGGCCTCTCCCAGGCAGTGCTGGAGCTACAGGCACGTGGGGCCGGAGTTTGCCCTTGGGATGATGGACAGTGGGACAGTGACACCTGGAGCTGCTGGGCTGGACTTGGTTAGTGAGGCTCAGACCTGTGGGTCCCTCACTGTGCAAGCCACGGAGCTGCCACAGTGTGGCTGTGGAAACCTTGGGATGTTCTCACTCTTCCCGTGAAGACACAAACACAACAGACCTTTGCTCAGTCTGAGGAAAGTAGTCAAAAATTACTCAACTCAGGCTTTTCGATGCAGGGACTTGTACTGGTCTCTCTGTGAGCTGGAGGAAATGATGCCTTGCCTGGAAGTGTCCAAGGCCAGGCTGGAGCAACCTGAGCTAATGGAAGGTGTCTCTGCCCAGGGCAGGGGGTGGAAGGAGATGAGCTTTAAGATCCCTTCCCACCCAAACCATTCTGGGATTCTGTGATTGCCTGGTGAGAACTGCTGTCGTTGGTTTGTTAACACATGGATGCATTTCACCTTTGGAAATTGAGTTTTTTCTAGAAAACAAGGCTTGTTTGTTTACCAATGAATCCATCCTGCAGAGAAAGTAAATGGTATTTTCTGAAAAATTTCAATAGATTTATAGAAAAGACTGTAGAAAGTGATAGAAGTGATAGCATTTATCTTACTGAGTTGTTGGTTTGTTGTTTCTTTTCTGAATAGCAAATTTTGAATAATTTGAAGGATGGCAGTGGGAATATGGTTCATCCCCACAGAAAGTCTGAGCATCTTTCATAAAGATGTTCTGCATGATCTGGTTTAGTGGACATGGTGGGATTTGGTCAAAGGTTGGACCTGATGACCTTGGAGGTCTTTTCCTTAATCCTTAATAATCCTTAATAATTAGAGGACTACTTGGAAAAGCAGGGGAAAAAAACTTCCCTCTTCCAAAATGTTCCTCAGTGCAGACATTTGGACTGCTGGGGAAGATGAAGCCTCTGGGTCAGTGAGGGGAATCTCAGAGGGTCTCTCTGCAGGGGTATCAATGTTTTCTCATTTCCTTCCCTGCCTCTCCCCCTCCACAGCTGCTGTCCATGTTCCAGAGCCTTCTGGAGCGTCCACTGATCGCGGCAGTTGCTGCTGACAAATGGCCTGTTCTCATCAGCATGTTCAGCAGTGCCCTGGACCAGACCAGGCTCATCTACTCCAGGCACACCCAGGCAGGGCTGCAGCTCGGTGGGTGCCACGTGCTGAGCGAAAGGGATTTTACAGGAAATTGGATTTAGATTAGTTTGGGGGGCAAATAATTTGCTTTTGCTAACGAAACCAGGACTTCCCAAATTGCAAAGGTTTTCAGCCTCTGTAGCTCCTCGTGGAAATGGGCATGCTCTGTTCTTGGCATTAAAGCAATTAATATGTTGAAATACCCTTTTTAGAGGTGTATGTGTGAGATGTGACTGGGAATGAGGGCACATGCTGAGCTTTTCCCTTGTAATGCTGTAAATGCAGAGTATGCACAGGGACTTGGGAATGAAGGGTTGGATCAGCCTTTTCCAGGTTTACTATTGCCTTGAAAACAGTGATACAGTAGGCAATGAGGATACTCCTGACAGATTGTAAGGATTCATGTGTCTTTTGGAACAGCAGCCCATTTCTTTGCCTCAGGAAGACTGTTCTGGAAACAGGCAAGTCCTGGAGGGGCCGCACTGCTGGAACCAGTGCGGGTTAATGGGGAGACCCATGGAGGAGGAGTCCAGGATTTGCTGTCAGTCTGGGGAGTGTTGTTCTGTGGCTGCTAGATGGGATAGTCACAATGAGCTCCTGGTCAGAAATCCTTCCCCTGGTGTTGGTGGGGAGCTGGGAATGCACCCCAGGCACACAATGCCTCCATCAGCTCTGGTTCTACCACATGCAGGGCTTCTCCTGTGCTCCCTTAATCAGGGGCCAGGGGCACTGGGGGACTTGTCCCAGACCTACATCGTGTAACAAACGTTGGATTTCAGGGAGAAAGCTGGGAAACCAGGGCAGCTTTATGCAGCTGACTTCCTGCTGGTGTATCTTTGGGGTTACAGTGTCTGTTGGTGCCTCTTTGGTGTATCTTTGGGGTTACAGTGCCTGTTGGTGTCTCTTTGGTGTCTCTCTGGGGTTTCAGTGCCCGTTGGTGTCTCTTTGGTGTCTCTTTGGGGTTTCAGTGCCCGTTGGTGTCTCTTTGGTGTCTCTGTGGGGTTGCAGTGCCTGTTGGTGTCTCTTTGGTGTCTCTGTGGGGTTGCAGTGTCTCTTTGGTGTCTCTTTGGTGTCTCTTTGGGGTTACAGTGCCTGTTGCTGTCTCTTTGGTGTCTCTTTGGGGTTGCAGTGCCTGTTGGTGTGTCTTTGGGGTTGCAGTGCCTGTTGGTGTCTCTTTGGTGTCTCTTTGGGGTTGCAGTGCCTGTTGGTGTCTCTTTGGTGTTGCAGTGCCTGTTGGTGTCTCTTTGGTGTCTCTTTGGGGTTGCAGTGCCTGTTGGTGTCTCTTTGGTGTCTCTTTGGGGTTGCAGTGCCTGTTGGTGTCTCTTTGGTGTCTCTTTGGGGTTGCAGTGCCTGTTGGTGTCTCTTTGGTGTCTCTTTGGGGTTGCAGTGCCCGTTGGTGTCTCTTTGGTGTCTCTTTGGGGTTGCAGTGCCTGTTGGTGTCTCTTTGGTGTCTCTTTGGGGTTGCAGTGCCTGTTGGTGTCTCTTTGGTGTCTCTTTGGTGTTGCAGTGCCTGTTGGTGTCTCTTTGGTGTCTCTTTGGGGTTGCAGTGCCTGTTGGTGTCTCTTTGGGGTTGCAGTGCCTGTTGGTGTCTCTTTGGTGTCTCTTTGGGGTTGCAGTGCCTGTTGGTGTCTCTTTGGTGTCTCTTTGGGGTTGCAGTGCCTGTTGGTGTCTCTTTGGTGTCTCTTTGGGGTTGCAGTGCCCGTTGGTGTCTCTTTGGTGTCTCTCTGGGGTTTCAGTGCCCGTTGGTGTCTCTTTGGTGTCTCTTTGGTGTCTCTTTGGGGTTTCAGTGCCCGTTGGTGTCTCTTTGGTGTCTCTCTGGGGTTTCAGTGCCCGTTGGTGTCTCTTTGGTGTCTCTTTGGTGTCTCTTTGGGGTTTCAGTGCCCGTTGGTGTCTCTTTGGTGTCTCTATGGGGTTGCAGTGCCTGTTGGTGTCTCTTTGGTGTCTCTTTGGGGCTACAGTGTCTCTTTGGTGTCTCTTTGGTGTCTCTTTGGGGTTACAGTGTCTGTTGGTGTCTCTTGGGGGTTGCAGTGCCTGTTGGTATCTCTTTGGTGTCTCTGTGGGGTTGCAGTGCCCGTTGGTGTCTCTGTGGGGTTGCAGTGCCTGTTGGTGTCTCTTTGGTGTCTCTTTGGGGTTACAGTGCCCGTTGGTGTCTCGGTGTCTCTTTGGATTGCAGTGCTGTGTGCAGTGACATGCTGTCTCCATGTGCCCTCCCAGGGTGCCCCCCCCTGCACAAGAACATGCCCCCCGTGTCTGGGGCACTGGGCTGGGCTCAGGAGCTGCGGGCACGGATCCAGGGGCCCTTCGATCACCTCAGGCACATCCCACATCTGTGAGTGTCTGCTCCAGCTAAGTTGCTTTCTGACCATCTCAAAATCTTGTTTCTAACCAATTGGATTATTCTTTCTGTATTGAATGTTATCCAGTGGTTACAGGTGAAACAATCCTTAGTGGAAGAGGTGACAAGTGAGTCCATTGGTGCTCTTCACTTCCCTGGCATCTTGTTTTTTTAAAGAACTCATTAAATGGGTTTGTTTTGAAGTGGGTAGGAGGCACAGTGGGACAATGGATGGGCACGTCAGCTTTCAGACATAGTCCTAGGTTGCAACTGAAAGAGGTACTGGAGTTAGAACATGGTGCTAATAACACCAAGGTCACGGGTTTGATCCCTGTATGAGCCATTCACTTACAAGCTGGACTTGATGATCCCTTTGGGTGCCTTCCAACTCAGAACATTCTGTGATTCTGTGAGGATCTTTCTCGCTGCAGTCCCACTCAGCATGTTCTCCAGGAGCAGCCCAACCCTTGGGTACTGAGAGAAGTCAACTTTCTCAGCATTAAGCAAAGAAACAGTGTCCCAAGGACAAGAAAATAAACCAGTGCTGGAATACTCATCACCCAAGTCATTCACACAGCAGTGACCTGCCTGCAGACTGGTGGGGGATCTTGGGAAGGGGTAAATACAGCCTGCAGCCCCTGGGACTAAACACAGCACTGAGCTGGTCTGTTGTGCCACAGGTGTTTGGACTCTGCCCAAGGACGAAGGGTGGTGGAGAAGTATGAAGAAATGATCCAGCTGCTTGACAGGTAAGTGGGGCTCAGGCAGGGCTGTAGCTGCATGAGAAAACCTTCTCCTCCAAGCCACCTTCCAGCACATTTACCAGCCCAGGGCCTGGGAATGTGTCTTCCTAAGCCACAGGGAATTTTCTGCTGGGAGAGAAGGTGTGATCCTGTCACTGTGCACCACAGGCTTCCTGGGGTGGCTTGAAAGAAGAATTCTGCATGAGAGGAACTGGGGCTTGTGTAGCCCAGCAGAAATACTGAAAGAAGCTGCTGTGGGATGGAGGAGCTGCTGTAGGAGGAGGCCTGAGCTGGGCAGAAGTCTCTGTCCACTCATGCCCACTCACTGACTGTGTTTGCAGTGGCTGTAATGTGAATACACCACAGTTTGGAGTGGGAATCATTGCCCATGACTTGGCATCTCAGTGTTTGATGTTACACCTGAACTGGTTACTTTGGGCTGTCCCTTAGAGGAGCCTCTTCCCCAGAAAGGAGATTCCTGCAGTGGCTCATCCCTGTCAGCAGTGAAGGCAGTGGGGCCACAGGGTCCTGCAGGCTGGATGGAAGGAGCCCTGTTCCCCAGCACCAAAACAAAGGCTGAGAATGGATAGTTCAGCACAGCCTTTCAGGAGGGAGCAGCCCAACAGAGGACCTGGGGTGACCCAACAGAGGTGCTGTTTTTGGGGTGACATTTCCCAAAGGGCTCAGGTGACAATGTGATTCAGAGGAGACTGTCATTTGGGTGGTTGGGACTCTCCATAGATATGTGAGGTACCAGGCCCTGTTCTGCCCTCTGTGCTGCCATCCCAGTGGTGTCACAGTGTCTCTGCAGTGACTGGGAGAAGGGAGGGCAGCTGCAGCCACCCCCAGCATCCGTGTGGGTTTGCGGCACCCACCCTGCTCAGACACTTAGGACATGCCCAGCAGCTGCTGATCTATCACTTTAGGCTAAATGCTTTAGAAAGCCTGTCTCCAATCTGAATCCTCTGCTAAAACTGGTATTTGAGAGAGCTTTGCCCTCCTGCCTTGATGCTGTCACTGGTTTTTGGGTTTGTCTTGGAAGCTGTTTTTTTATGGAGATGACAGGAACAGGCTTTTAATGTTCCTTTGTGGTTTTAGTCCTCAGCTTGGACTTGGCTTTCATTCAGTGACATATCATGGTCTTCTGGCTTGTTAACTGCATGGTGATGTTTCTCTTTCCTGGCAGGTATCAGGAAAAGCTGTATTTAGACTGGTCCCAGACAGTCTCAGAGAAATCCCAGTACAACCTCACTCAGCCGCTCCTCCGGCGAGATCCCGAAACCAAACTGATCACTGTCAACTTTGATGCCCAGGTAGGAGCTGCTGCCACTCTCCTGCCTCCCATGGCATGTCCCCAGGCTGTGTCCCACTGTGCAGGGCTGGGTCTGGTGGGGTTGGTAGTAGATCTGTTCTCTGAGGTCTGTGGAGCCCCTTCTATAGTGGGTCACATGGATTTACCATCCTCTCTGTGGGCTCTGTCTCTTGGTGAAATACCAGGATCACAGTTTTAGCAGAGCAAATTCTAGTCAGAACCAGTGGCAGAAAGTCCCTGAGGAGCCAGATGTGTAACTGGTGCCAGCACATCCAGACCAGTGTTTATACTGGTGTGGGGAGTGTTAGGACATCATCTACAGGGGGAGGGGTTCATGTTGTGTGTACCTGGAACCTGAGCTTCTGGGGTGTAAAACACCCTGGAAAGGTTTGTTTTGTGACTTCAGTGTTTCCTTCACTGCAGAGCATGGAGCTGATGATACATTTAAGGTCTGTTCTGATCCCCTAGAGCTGCCCAGCACAGGAGTGACCAGCCCACTGGTGAAAAGCAGGAGCAGGGGCTGAGCCAGTAGTGGGTGTAGATGGACTGGGAGCTTCTGGAGTCTGGTGGGAGCAAGGGTCTGTTGGCTGTAAAAATGCCCTTTGCTGGGAAGGGGAGGAGTTGCAGAGGCCTTGGGAACACTGATATTCAAAGTTTTCCCTGTCCCTGGGGCTTGCTGCTGTCCAAGGAATGGGTTTGGGTTTTAGAGCTCATTCCAGCTTGACCCTCAGTCAACGGACTTCATCTCCTTGAAAGCTCCTTGCTAAGGTGGGAGCCAACTAGCCCCAAGGGGCTGTTTTCCACCCTTCCCACTGGTGATGGAATTTGGAGCCTGGGATGTGCTGAGTGTGCCTGTGCTCAGCTCCAGTCTGTGGGTGCTGCTGGGCTGCTCTTCTCAGCACACTGAGGATGGTCTGATGTTCCCCAGAGCCTGCTCGGCAGCCCCTCCATTCCCTCTGGAATAGACAGGAGCATCTGGTTTTGCTTGGACAGAGGGTATACTCTCAACTCTTCAGCAGGGGAATGCCTTCCAGAGGTCTCTTTCCATGGAGGAGGGGCAGAGGGGAAGACACCCCAGACCCGAGACAGGGATGTTCCTGACTTGGCACTGCAGAGAAGGGAGCAGAGCTCAGTTCTATCTCGCTTGCCCTCTTGTTTCCTCAGTCTCCTGGTTTTCCCTTTCCTCCCCCCACATCCTACTTCTTCCATATTTTCAGAGTGCCCCCTGCACTCTTCTTCACCCCTTCTTTCTTTCTTCTTGTTGTTATCTCCGTTGGCACACTCTGAGTGTGCCATGACTGACCCTGTCACTGCCATTCCTTCAGAGGGAATGTGCTTCCAGGGGCCTTGGCCACTTCTGCAGGACACTGGGGTTTGACTGACATCAGGCAGTGGTGGAGATCTCAGTGACCCCTGCCTGTCCCCCAGGGCAGTGACAAAGGCTCCTGGCCATGCAGTCCCTGTGCCCGTGGCTTCACCCACTTCTGGTCACACCTGCAGATTCCAGTTCTCCTATGGAAAACAGGGCAGGGAAGTAGGACTGGAGGGCGTGAGTTGGATGGGATCAGACAGATTTCTGCCCCACGCCTTCACAGGAAGGGATGACACAATCTGCCAGCCTAAGGGAGAGGTGACTTTTAGGGAGCTGCGCCCCAAGCTCAGCTGCAGCCAGAAGAGCTCCTCACCCCACCATTGCCCACACAATGGGCAGAATTTGTGTCACCCTGCCAGCAAGTGCCACCCCAGGAGCACAGCAGCATTTTGCCACTTGCTGGGCACTGGACTGAGCAAAGGCTTTTAGTCTCAGAAGTGATCTATGGCACTGGCAGACCCCGCTGCTCCCTTTGTTGCAGGGAGTTGTTTATACTTGGGTTTATAATTTAATAATCCCCATCAAACCAAGTCCCATCACGTTGCAAACATGCACCAGCACTGAGTGCTTTGGTTGGGATGGGAGAAGCCTCCAGAAATCTTTGGTGTAAGGTGGGCACAGGAGAAGATGAGTCACCAAGCTTGGGACCATGGTATTATTTTTTTTTTTTTTATATTTTTAAGCCAGTCAGCCCAGCAAACCAAGAGAACTGGAGCCATCTTATTTTTCAGTTAGATAATGGCCAAGCTCTACTTGCAGGAACAGAATTGCTGAGAGACCCATGATATGAGTCTCATCCATCATCTGAGAGATGCTCCACATCGATGAGGAGGGTTGAGAGGACCAGAGGTGATTGTGTCTTTTAGAGGCTGGATGGAGTTTTCTGGCTGGGTAGTTGGCAGAGCTGTGTGCCTTTGGCTGGGAAGAAAACCAGAGACAGGGAGCAATGGGAGACAGGTAGTGAGGCCCAGGAGGTGTCCAGACCCTTTCCAGTGTGCTGCTTTGGGAATACAGCAGCAGGAACCCCCTAAGGTGCTCAGAGTTGGTTGGAAGGTGTCTGCAGGACATGGGCAGGACTGCCCCGTGCTCAGCTCTCTGCCCTCTGTTCCCAGCTGGTGTCAGTGCTCCGGGAGGTGAGTTACCTGTGGGGCAGCCAGGCAGGAGCCATCCCACCCATGGCAGCAGGAATCTACTCTGCCAGGGAGTCCTACCGGCAGCTGGTGGCCAACCTGGAGCTGATGGGCAAAAAGTACAACAAGGTCCTGAAAACAGTGCTGGAGGTGGAATACCCCCTGGTGCAGGGGCAGCTGCAGGATGTGGACTTGAAGCTGAAAGAGGCAGAAGAAACACTGACCTGGGAGACGGAGGGTGAGTTGGCTCAGGGTGAGGGCAGAGTGTACAGACTTGGGTCTCATCACATTCCTTGTGTGCCCAACCTCTGTCTCCTGGTTTCCAGTGGCAGTTCCCAGCTGGCACTGGGGAGATGAGGAGCAGCCCTCAGCTTTCCTGCTCCTTTCCACAGTTCCTTGATCTGGTGGGGTTTTGGACAGGATCCTGCTCTCCTCAGATTCAGCCTGGGTTTGGGAAGGAGAGGCTGCCCTGTGAGCAGTGGGATAGCAGGATGTGGGTTTGCAGGAGCTGTCAAGGCTGGGGTTGAAGCACCTGCTCCCTGCCTTGCTGCTTCACTGTGCCAACCCAAGTGATGCCACTTGGGCACTGCTTCCTCACCCAGCTGTGCAGGGAGTGGGAACCCTTGGTCTGGTCATCTGGCATTGGGAGCATCTCATCCCAGGGACACCTCAGTAGCTTTTCCAGAAGGATGGAATAGTGCAGCTGGAGGTGGCTTTGTGCAGTGGGACATCAGGATGATTTAACCAAGTTCTTCCTTGGGCTATTTTAGCTGCAAAGCAGAGCAGAGGGAGACAATGTGTGTCCTCTTGGTGAAAGCAAACTGCTCATGGGTGGGATGTGTCAGTCTTTCCTCAGGCTTGTGGTGTGACCAGGACCAGGGGAATCCCTGGGGAAGATGCAAAGCAGAAATCCTCAAAATGGAGAAAAACTCTTGTTTTTTTGCTGCAAGTGAACTTCAGGTTCTCTGCACATGAATGCACCTGGGGCTGGCACAACCTGGGGTTTGGGGGGGCCCTGCTCTGGTAGTGGTGTCAGGGACACTTCACTTGCTGTACCCACCCTCTTCACACTTCTCTCTTTGGGGTCACTCCCTGGGAGATCACCCTGGGTACAGGGAAGCAGGAGCTGTCAGGCATCCCCATGGTGGGGATGCTCCTGGCAGGAAGGAGGCTGTGGTGGGCTGTTCTGTGGCTTGTTGGGGCAGGAGGGGGGTGGAAGTGGCTGTGCTGGTCCAGATGGTGAGTCTCTTGAGTTAAAGATGGGTGAGAAATACATGAGACCACCCAGAGGCTGCTCTGAAGGAGGATGCACCAGAGCTTGGCCCAGCAGCTCTGAATACAGGTCTGATTTTCCCCAGGAGTCTGGGCTCACATCTCTGGGGTCATGGATGATGTCCATGACCTCGAGCAGAGGGTGCAGAAAAGCAAAGACAATGTTGAGGAGATCCAGAGCATCGTGGGCTCATGGGCATCACCCATCCTGGAGAGGAAGGACTGCAGAAGGGACTCATTGCTGAGCCTGGAGGACTGTCAGGAGCGGCTGGAAAGGCGCTACAGCCTCGTCCGAGAGGCAGGGCAGAGGATCCACTCACTGCTGAAGGTGAGGGGGGGCCTTCCTGGGGGTTTTCAACTCCTCATGGGCTTTGCTTGTCTCTGCACCAGTGAAAACATCTACAGCTACTGCACCTTAACTGAACTCCCTTAACTCATTGCAAATTACCCGGTGTTAATGTTGGCTCTGAGCTGGACTGGTGGTGTGGGGCTGTGGGCTGGCACTGCTGGGTACCCACATCGGGGGAGCAGCTGCAGTCCAGGGAAGGGTCTGGCTCCAGCAGCCACTAGAGGGGAGTGGTGTATCGGCTTTGGGATCCTGCTCCCAGGAAAAATCGCCTCTGAGGTATTTACCTGACAACAGATGCAGTGGCTGGGGCTGACCTTTCGCTTTCAGACTCCTTGTCCCTCTTTGGAGGAGGAGGTGATGCTGCCAGTCCAGGGAGAAGCTGAATGACAGGAGAAAAGCAGTTATACCAAGCTTTGGTGTTTCTCAGCAGCTTTACCAGAGCTCAGAGGCCTGTGCAGGCCAGGAGAAGGTGCAGAGCTCAGCTCCTCACCTGCCTAGAGCCAGGCCTTGTGCATGTCAGGGACAGTCCAGGCCTGGAGGAGGATGGGATTTAGGTCCAGCCCTTTCCCCGGGGTCCCTGTGGCCTCAGAGAAGAGGGAGGAGAACTTATGACAGAGCTGCCAAGCTCTTCTCCACTCCATTCTCATCTTGAGTTGTTCCAGGTGATAAAGCAGCCCTTGACAGGAGCAAATTGGGGCTATGCCACCAGTAGTCACATCCATCTTTGCCATCCCTCCAGGAGGCTCATGCTCATATGCACACCAGTATTGGTCTTTAGCTGTGGCAGCTCTCCTGAAGGACAGGCTCAGCCTCACTGTGTTTGAAGGTGTCTTCTTTTTCTTCCAGGAAAACCAGAGCCTCTTACTTGCAGACCCAGCATCTGACTCCTGGAAGGCCTATGTGGATTATGTGGATGAGATAGTCCTGTATGGATTCTTCACTGCCATCGAGAGCTCCCTCAAGTACCTCCTGGAGAACACAGGTGACAACTGAGTCCTGTCCCCTGGCCATGGTGGCTGCTCAGCCTCTACAAGGGAAGGTCTCTTGTTGTGCTCTCCCTCATGCCCAAAAGTTGTTCTCTCTTTCCTGGCTTTCCCCTGGGCTTCTTCCCTGTCTCTGGGGGAGTGACCCCATCACTGGTCACAGGATTGCTCAGGGGAAGGGTTAGAGATGAATATGCACCATTTGCAGGTATTAATGAGTAGCCAAAACTGAGGCAACCTCCCAAACCTGTGTTTGGTCTTCAGCACCTCCCACCCTCCCATGCCCAAGTCATCAAAGTAACACAATCTTTCATTTGTGGGGAGTCTCAAGAGCTGGTTTTGCTCATGAAAGGCATGAAAGAAAAACCTCAGTCCCTGAGCATTAGTCCTGTGAGTAGATGAGCTGGGCTCAGGAGTCACTAGACAAGACCTCTTGCCTGAGACCACTGGAGAGGTTCACTGACTCTGCTGAGAGAGCAGCTTGTGTCCAACTAAAGCACATCTCCAGGAACACTTCCCTCCTGGCACAGAGTTGGAGAATTGCATCCAGTACTACATCATCTTGTTAAAAACTTGCACATGTTGTCACATTTGCATCTGGCTTCAGTTTCTGGTTGCTGGGGGTTTTTTTCCATGCCTTTTCCCACTAAATTAAAGAGCCTCTTGGTTCCTGTTGTTTTTCTCCTCTATAAGCACTTACATGCTGTAATTGTTCAGCTCTCAGACTCCCTTTGGATTAGCTGGAGAGCCTGGTCTCTTTAAAGCTTCCCTCCTCAGCATGTTTTCTGGTCCTTAAATCACTTGTGCCTCATCTGTTCTCCACTGTCTTCAGAGGGTACCACAAACCAGCTGCTTTGCCAACATCTCCCTGTGTTGTGCAGACACAACAGCACTGAGCCCAGTGAGTGGGTGTCTGCCATCCCACCTGCCTGCTGTCCCTGCTGTCCCTTTGTTCATCTTGTGGTAGGGTCTTAGTGGTGGCTCAAAACCCTTTTGTCCCCTTGAAAAAAACCCTGGCATCTCTGTCCTTCCCTACCAGATCCCAAGGCAGGGCTCGCTCCTCTGTTTGAGGTGCAGCTGGATTTGATAATCCCAGACTTGGTGTTTCATCCATCCATGGACCCCGGCACACATGATGGCTTCTGTGACATGGTGGAGAGTCTTCTGAACAGCATTTACCACATCTCCTCGCTGGTGCCCCGGCTGGCCACTCACAGCGGTTTCCTGCACTACCAGGTCCGTGCCCATGGCGCTCCCTTGGGCTGTGTGGCAGTGAGGAGGTGCCACGCTGCTCCCACCTCACTGCCCTCCTCTCCTTCCATCTCCTACCCCCCTCCCTTCTCTCCTCTCTTCTCCCCTCTCCCTTCTTCCCTCTTTCTTCTGCCCTCTCTCCCTTCTATCCTCTCCCCTCTCTTTTCCTCTTCTATTCTCTCCCCTCTTTTCCTTTTCCTCTCCCCTTTTCCTTTTCCTCTTCCCTTTTCCCCTTTCCCCTTTTTTCCTTTTCCCCTTTTTTTCCTTTTCCTTTTTTCCCTTTTCCCTTTTCCTCTTATTTTTCCTTTTCCTTTCCCCTCCTCTCTCCTCTGTCCCCGCAGGCTGCCCTGGGGGCCATGGCTGACCTGGCTGCCCTCTCCCTGTCCCCGCAGGCTGCCCTGGGGGCCATGGCTGACCTGGCTGCCCTCTCCCTGTCCCCGCAGGCTGCCCTGGGGGCCATGGCTGATGTGGCTGCTCTGGGGGCCATGGCTGACCTGGCTGCCCTCTCCCTGTCCCCGCAGGCTGCTCTGGGGGCCATGGCTGACCTAGCTGTCCTCTCCCTGTCCCCGCAGGCTGCCCTGGGGCCATGGCTGACCTGGCTGCCCTCTCCCTGTCCTCGCAGGCTGCCCTGGGGCCATGGCTGACCTGGCTGTCCTCTCCCTGTCCCCGCAGGCTGCCCTGGGGCCATGGCTGATTTGGCTGCCCTGGGGGCCATGGCTGACCTGGCTGCTCTGGGGCCCATGGCTGATTTGGCTGCCCTCTCCCTGTCCCCGCAGGCTGCCCTGGGGCCATGGCTGACCTGGCTGCCCTTTCCCTGTCCCCGCAGGCTGCCCTGGGGCCATGGCTGACCTGGCTGCCCTTTCCCTGTCCCCGCAGGCTGCCCTGGGAGCCATGGCTGATGTGGCTGCTCTGGGGGCCATGGCTGACCTGGCTGCCCTCTCCCTGTCCCCGCAGGCTGCCCTGGAGGCCATGGCCGATCTGGCCGCCCTGCGCCAGGAGCTGCAGTTCCGCGCCGCGGCCGCGGCCGCCTCGTGCCGTGAGCTCCGCGGTGCCCTGGAGCGGTACCCGGCGCTGTGCGGGGAGGAGCGGCGGGAGCTGGGCCGGCAGATGCTGCTCCGCGGGCGCGGCCCCGACGGGGAGAGCCCCGCGCAGGACCAGGACGCGCCCCCCGAGGCGCCGCCCAGCCTGCAGCAGGTCCGGGAGCAGATCGACTCCTACGAGAGTATCTACGAGGAGGTGACTCGTATCGAGCCCCTCAGCACCGTCCACAGCTGGGTGAGGGTTGATGCTCGGCCTTTCAAGGCGTCCTTGGGGAATGAGATTAAAAGGTGGAGCTTGGTGTTCAAGCAGCATCTCCTGGACCATGTCACACACAGGTGAGAGCTGTTCCTGCCTCTGCTTCTGGGTCCTGCACTGGGATTTCTCTGGTCTTGGCTGGGATTTATTGTTTCACACTGATAACCAGTTGAATCATAGAATACCCAGAGCTGGAAGGGATCCACAAGGACCATTGAGTCCAACTCCTGGCCCTGCACAGACACACCAACAATCTCACCATGTGCCTGAGAGCACTGTCCAAACGCTCCTGGAGCTCTGGCAGCCTTGGGGCTGTGACCACTTCCATACCTGGTACAGGAGCCGGAGCAGTGCCCATGCCTCATGCCAGCTCCAGCACATCCCTGTGTCTTCCGTCCCCTGGTCTCTGCTGGTGTGTAAACAGGGAACAGTGACAAGGACTTGGTATCATTGACATCCCTGAGCTGACAGCCCTGTGACCTGCTGCATGGCATTAGACAGGGCATGTGTCTGCCCACTCATCCTGAGCCAAATAACCCCATCTCTGCTGTAGTTCTGGGCTCACTTTGTTGGATTTGATGGCCAACATCAAACAGTAAAGCTGCATTAACGCCTTGAGGTACTCACTCTGTTTCCAAAGGCATCATCTGCTGAGTGAAAAAGAAAACAACACCACCACCCCTTCCCCCCAACCCTCATTTGGGTAGCTCAGCGTGAGAGTCCTGGGGAGGTGGTTCAGGTGATGAACAGGAGGAGTTTGGGCTGTAAGTTTGCATTACCACATGTTCCCTGCTCTAGGTTGCTGCTCAGCCACCAAGTCTCTGCAGGACGATGCCCCAGGTGGTTTATTGGTCACCACTTCAGTCACAGCTGAAGGGTGTTGTAGGTCTTGGCAGCTCCCAGAGAAATGTTCGCGGACTGTAGAAGAGGCAGCTGGGTGGGGTGGTGTTATGTTTTCTTCTGTCTTTTCAAGCTCATAATTCTGTCAGTTTATTTCTGTGCAAAGAGGTTTTTGCGTAGCTGTGAATGAGCATTTAGGAGTTGTTACCGAGAGCCCCTGACTCAGCAGTTTCGTCTTTATTAGGTGATGTGTTTAAGGATACATTTAGGCCCAGCAGCATCCACAGAATTTAAGTGGGCACTTAAAAAGTAGGTGTTCTGAGAGGTGGACAGTGGATGTGCTGGGAAGGACCAGAGACACAGGAGTCCATTGTGTCTCCTGCTCAAAGTGCCCTGTAGCTGGTGAGATTAAGAACAGGGTAAACAGGTATAGAAACATCCCTCAAACTCTCTCCTTGTCTCTGAAGATTTATGGCCCAAGGACTTTGAGAGACAGGGATCATGCCTTTGTTTTTAAAGGCCTGGATGAATTTCCCCTCCTCCCCCCCCCCCCCATGATCACTTGCTTTTCTGAACTGCTTTGAGTTTGTATCACCTGCACCCTCCACCTGCAGAAAGGGATGTGCCCTGTGAAGTGAGGCAGTGTATGAAGGAGAATCCCTGTTTTTGTAGCTTCACAGCTTGCCAGGTTCATTTGTGGAGCTTGGATTCTTGTATTGGAAGAGACAAGGTGAAAGCTATCATGGAATCACAGAATGGTTTGGTTTGGGAGAGATCATCCAGTTCCATCCCCTTGCCATGGGCGGGAACACCTTTCACTAGACCAGGTTGCTGCAGCCTGGCTTTGGACACTTCCATGGCTGGGGCAGCCACAGCTTCTCTGTGCAACCTGTGCCAGGCCTGCCCACCCTCACAGCACAGACTGTCCTTACAGAGCAGCTCTCCAGAGCCCTCCCGAGCTCACCATCTCTGCTCCACCCCTGCTCAGCAAACCTGTCTCCCACCTGAGAAGTCCCAGCCTGTGTTTCTGTTCCCTGGAGGAAGCTGTACCACATCCAGGGAGAACCTTGAGTATGAATTGCAGTTCTGATGCCCTCAGCATGCAGTGGGCAAGGATAGCCAGGCTGTCCCTGTGCCTGCCAGCCCAGCCATGGGTACTGCTCTCATTCTGTGCCTCCCTCCTTTGTGTCCTGCAGCTTGGCTGACCTTGAGGAGTTCATCCACACTGCCGAGATGGGTTTGAGCAGGAAGGTTGAGAAGGGTGACTATGATGGGCTGGTGGATGTCATGGGGCACCTGCTGGCTGTGAAGGAGAGGCACAGTGCCACCGATGCCATGTTTGAGCCCCTGAAGGAAACCATCGAGCTGCTGAAGGCCTACGGGCAGCAGCTGCCAGAGGAAATCCACCAGCAGCTGGAGGTGGGTGAGAACTTGTGGTGGGCTCAGTTTGCCAAGGAGCAGATGGCAAAGAGAGCAGGGATCACAAGAATATTTAAGGCCCTGCTCCCTGTCATTAGAGGGCCTCAGTGGATAGCATTTTGCTATTGCAGGAGGTGCCTTAATAGCTCTAAATTTTGGAGTTACATTGAGATTTTTCTTTTAAAGCAGAGATTAGGCCTTTTGTTATGTATGAAAAACATGGAATTGGCTGCTCCAACTCCCAGCGATTACTCTTGAACAAAATTAATGCATTTTCAAATACATCTGTTAATTAGGTGGAATTATAATGATTTTTAAATAAGCTGGTTCTTGGCAACTCTGGAGATGGGAAGGATAATATTGGCAGAGGAGTTGCCTTCTCACAGGACTTCAGGTCTCCACTGGATCTGTACCACCAGATCTGCTTGACCCAGAGGACATCCCTGGGAGCAGGTTATAAAAGTACTTTGACACCTGTTCATGTTCTTTTGGGAATTCCTTTCCTTTCTGGAAAGGAGATGATGAGATGAAGGTTAGAAATGATGTTGAGGTGCCCAGCCAGCCTTGGGGACAGAGACAAGCACTGATAGTAGCCAGGGGGGTACAGTGGAGATGCATGTGGCTGCCCTCTGATGGGTGCCCTGTGGGCAGAGGGGCTGTGCAGGGCACAGGGTTAAAGCAGGACCTGCTGGGGAGGAGTTCCTGCCCTGCAGAGGCTCCTGTTCCCTGCTGCAGGCTCTGATGGGAGGTGGGTTTAGCAATCCCTGGGTTTTCTGTATGTGCAGCGATGATCAGTGGGTGGTCAGTCACCAAATCTGGAGTAGTTAAGGGTCCTAAAGACACCCAGGGTCCTGCAGACTCCCTGACAACCAGGACAGCTGCATTGTGTGGGTGCTCCTACTGCTGCAGCATCTCTGGTCCTGCTTAAAGCTGGGTCCTGGCTCTGCTGACCCCTCTGCCCAGGAGGGGTGAGGTGTCTGTGCAAGGACATCCAATCAACTGCTTTATTGTCCTGGTAGAAGAGATGAGGATGTGGGACAGCCACGGAGATGCAGGAGATAACAGAACTCTTGTCCTTTCTGGCAAGTGGCAGCAACACATGTGAGTGCACAGCACTGGGGCTCAGGGACAGCAGAGCCCTTGGCTGGTGTCAGTGCCTGGGCTAAGGGTGTGGCCCAAGAAGCCCAGTGAGAAGTAATAAAATTCCTTCCTAAAGAAAATGCCACATCCAGAGGGTGGATTGTCAGCAGTGCTCTGCACTTGCAGTTGGGTGCAGAGCTGAGAAAGGAGCCAGTGTCGTTTAGAACTAATATTGTATATGCACAGCCTGGTGGGATTGGCCCCAGAGAGTCCTCCTGGTGTCTTATCTCTTGCTCTGAGGCCTGGCAGGAAATGTCCCAGGCTCTGTTCCTTTAGCTCAGAGGAGCTTTAGCAAAGGAGTTTGCATCCACATCCATCTTCCTGCCTTCAGCTGCTCCCAGCAGGCTCCAGGTCCTGCTGGGCTTGATGTTGGCATCACTGTTCTCTGTTGAGCATTGAACCATCCTGGGAGACCAGGATTGAGTCTGGGACTTTCTTCAGTAGTTACTGAACATGTTTTTACAATCAGAGCAGTCAGTTATAGGGTCTCTGTCTTCACTAGTGTTGGAAATTGTGAATAACTGGGAAGATTCATCACAAATTGTGTTTTTAGCCTTTTACAGAATCACAGAATTGTTAAAGTTGGAAAAGACCTTTGAGATCATCAAGTTCAACCCTCAACCAAGCACCACCACCATGGTCACCACTAAACCATGTCCTCAAGTGCCACATCCACGCATTTTTTGAACACTTCCAGGGATAGTGACTCCACCACTGCTCTGGGCAGCCTGTTCCAATGCTTTACAACCCTTTCTGTGATTTTTTTCCCTGATATCCAATCTCAACTTGCCCAGGTGCAACTTGAGGCCTCCCAGCAAACCTTCCTTACAGTTTTAGACACAGAATCTGTTGCTTTTCCCGCTCTGTGCTCCTACATGAACAGACCAGGCACATCTTACACCAGGCACAGCTCCTGCCTCCCTACAGCTCTGCTTTGCCCCCAGGAGCTGCCAGAGAAGTGGAACCAGGTGAAGAAGCTGGCAGTGGCTGTGAGGCAGCACGTGGCTCCTCTCCAGGCCAGCGAGATGACGGCCCTGCGCCAGAGCTGTGCCGCCTTCGACGCCCGACAGCTCCGCTTCAGGGAGAGGTTTGGGAAGGAAGCTCCCTTCAGGTATGGACAGGCTGTACCAGCAGAGGAGCCCTGAGGGAAAAGAGCTCTACAGGCTCATCTCTGCGTGTCCTGAGGACACAGAACCCTTCCATACATTCCCTATCTGCTCACTGGGGTGTTGTGACCCTGGCAATGCTGTCCAGCATTGGCAAGAGGTTGGGTTTGGATGCTGAATGCTGATATCACTTTAAGGTGGCATCAGTTGTGTCATGTGGTACCATCAAGGTATACTATGGACCTTTCATCTCACCCATGTCTCTCAGAGGCACTGTTTGTTTTATGTTTTCTTTAGAAGTTGTTGCAATATCACTTAGGAATAACAAACATTTATTTCTAGGTTTGACACAGAAAAGCCTTATCAACTGCTGGATGCAAAGCACATGGAGATTAAACAGATGGAGTCAGCCATGACCTCGATTTATGAATCAGCTGGTCTGTTTGAAGTCATGGTGCCAGAATATAAACAACTGAAGCAGTGCAGGAAGGAGCTGTGTCTTCTCAAAGAGCTCTGGGATATGATCTCCCTGGTGAACACCAGCCTTGAGGACTGGCAGACCACCAAATGGGTGGATATTGATGTGGAAAACATGGATCTGGAGTGTAAAAAGTTTGCAAGAGAGATTCGGAATCTGGATAAGGAAATGAGGGCGTGGGATGCTTTCACTGGGCTGGACAGCAAGGTGAAGAACATGCTGATGGCCTTGAAGGCAGTGGCAGAACTTCAAAATCCTGCCATCAGAGAAAGACACTGGAACCAGCTGATGCAGGTGACAGGTGTGAGGTTTGTGATGGACTCAGACACCACGCTGGCTGACCTCCTCAAGCTCAACCTGCATCAATTTGAGAGTGAAGTCCATGACATTGTGGACAAAGCAGTGCGAGAAATGAGCATGGAGAAGGTGCTGAAGGAGCTGAGACGGACTTGGAGCACCAGGGAGTTTCAGTATGAGCCTCACCCTCGGACCAACATCCTCCTGCTGAAGTCAGATGAGGAGCTCATTGAAACTTTGGAAGACAACCAGGTGCAGCTGCAGAATTTGATGTCCTCCAAATACATTGCTTTCTTCCTGGAGGAGGTGTCTGCATGGCAGAGGAAACTCTCCACAACTGACTCCGTTATCTCCCTCTGGTTCGAGGTGCAGCGCACGTGGTCTCACCTGGAGAGCATCTTCATAGGCTCAGAAGATATAAGGGCACAGCTCCCCCAGGTATCAAATGCCAAATCCTGTTTCCTGTTTGGAAAGTGTTGAAGAAGAGCCTCCATTATTAAACAGGGTTATCTGTAGTGCCAAGTTCCCCAAGCAGGGCTGTCCTGCTGCTGCTTCACTTCTCTTGAGGCTCTGTTAGTGCTGTGGCAGTTCCCTGGGATGTTTTTGTACCACAGGCTGTGCTTGAGCCGTGCTGAGGGACTTGATTTTCTCCCCCTCCACTGCTGCAAAGCAAACACAGAGTTGTGAGGCTGAGCAGGAGGCTGCTGGCTTCCTTCAGGACTGCAGCATGTTCCCTCTTCCCTCGGAGGGGAGAGCACTGGGATAGTTACTCAGGCCCTGCAAATCACAGAATCACAGAGTGTCCTGAGTTGGAAGGGACCCACAGGATCATCCAGTCCAATGCTCAGCCCTGCACAGGCCCATCCCCAAGAGTCACACCCTGTGCCCCAGAGCATCATCCAAACACTCCTGCAGCTCTGGCAGCCTTGGGGCTGTGACTATTCATCAAACCAGGGGGGGCCCAGGCAGCATCCCCTTCCTGGCCTTCAGCTCTGCTGCAGAGGGAGGGCAGCTCTTCTCCTGCTCCTGTTTTGGGAAATGGAGCAGGGCTGTCATTGGTGAACCCCTCGGGCTGTCTTTAGTCCAGCTTCCAGTGCTATTCCAGCTTCCAGTGTTATTCCAGACTGGCAGCTGTGCTGAGGAGGAACATCCCTTTCACTGGTGACTGAGCTGCAGCTGCAGAGTCCCTGCAGTGTCACTGACAGGGGACTGGCCCCCACACAGGGTGTGCACAGCCCAGTGACACCCAACAGTGCCCCACGCTGTGCCCATCCCTTCCCTCTTTGTTCTTGGACTGTTCCTCCCGGGCTCTGGTGAGTGCTGGGCACCCCTGGCTTCCCGTGCTGTGTGTCCATGTGCTGGTCCCAGAGCCCTGAGGACTGTCCCTTGTGCCAGCACGGTGTGACATCCAACAGCTGTCTTGTGGTGGGTCAGAAACCACATCATGATTGAATCTGCATCCAACAGGGCTGTGTCTGCACCTCAGCACACACCTGGCAGCCACAGTCCTGCAGTCACTTCCCTTCTGCAGCAGAAAGGATGAAGCTCAGATCCTCTGCAGGCTGAACCTCCTTGGGATGCATCCAGGGCAGGGAAGGCTGTGCTGGCAGGGGCAGTGGCTTTTGCCCCATGTGGGAGCATCTCCTGCTGTGGTCAGGGAAAATGGGTATTTCATCTGGGCATGGGAGAGGAAGAGTTAGGAGGAGATACTCAGAGGGGAATTCAATCCCATGGAAGTGAGTGGTTCCAGGGATTGGCTTCTTCATGGATCACTTTATCCTCAACTCCTTTGGGATACTGTAACAATACAGTACAATATCCTTTGGGATGCAATGTTCCAGGCACATGGGTGGGAGAGCCCTTCAGGAGTGGTGCAAGAGGCCCCTCTGCACTGGCTCTCTCTGCAAGGGAACTTCCCCTCATCCCAAAGGCAGCACCCAGAGGGTGGGGTATTACAGCACACAGCGAGTATGTTACTGTGACTGAGTTCTTTGTGTCCCTTTGTAGGACTCCAAGCGCTTTGAAGGGATTGATGTGGATTTTAAAGAACTGGCCTATGAAGTTCAGAAAACCCCAAATGTAGTGGAGGCCACCAATAAACCAGGTCTGTCCCAACACCTGGAGGACATTCAGAGCAGGTAGGTAGAAGGTCAGTCCCAGGATTTTCTCAGAGGGATCAACCTAAGAAGTTGATTGATCTTGTGCTCTGAGGCTTTTTCTGAGGCTGTGTCTTCTCTGCATTCACAAATCACTGCATTTCTGATCTTTCTCACGTCTTTTTACTTGTGACCCATCACCCTGAGGCCCTTAAGTGGAGTCTGGCTTTGTGTGCAGGCAAAGTCTCATCCTGACTATTGATTTGCACACAGTTGGGGCCACTCAGCTGCCACCCCAAACACAATGTCTGAAGTGGTTGTACAGCTGTGTGAGCAGGGTACCTTCAGTTTGAATATTGGGAAGGAATTCCTGGTTGGGAGGGTGGTGGGGCCCTGGCACAGGTGCCCAGAGAAGCTGTGGCTGCCCCATCCCTGGAAGTGTTCAAGGCCAGGTTGGACAGGGCTTGGAGCAACCTGGGGACAATGGAAGGTGTCCCTGCCCATGGCAGAGGGTTGGAACTGGAATATCTTTAAGGTCCCTTCCAACCCAAACCATTCCATGATATCTGCAGCAGAGCTGAGCCCATTTTTTTATTTTCCAAAATTATCCCTGTGTCTATGCCCTTGACACAAGGTGTAACAGCTCCCTGAGAAAGGTATGAGTGTCCTGAGATGGAGACACTTCTCATTTAATACTCGAGACCACCTGAAACACACTTCAAAGTTCATATGGAGCTGTTCTGGCAGTAACAGCTCTCCATTTCAAATAAAGATTTGATTTTATTTTCAATTGGGCAAGGCCAATGTTCCTCACAGAGAATGTTATTTAGGAACTTTGTAAGCTCAGCAGCAGTTTAGCATGTGAACACTGCAAGATTCATTTTAGATCGGAGCAAACAAGTTTCCTTTCATGCTTTGCAAACACAAAAAGCTGAGTTGGTTGGAATCAGACTTTAAAATGTGGCTCATTAGAATAAAAGCTGTTCTGGAAATGTTCATCCCAGTGTGAAACCACCTGTGGCAGTTCAGAGCTTGTCTAAAACAGTAGGTCAGACTGCAACCTTTCCAACCTCTTCTTCCTCCTGTGTTTCTGCTTTTTTGTGAGGCTGCCCTGACTCTTGGGTGTTTGACCCCTGGAGTAGAGAGTGAGCAGTGAGTTACTTTGTGCTTTGTTGATCTATTCAGCAATGCTGGAAGGACCAGCCTGCAGGCTCAGCTCATGCCTGGCATTTCCCCAGGGTGGGGAGAAGCTGCTTGATATCCCAAAGCACGACATAAAGTGTGGAAGGATATTCACCCCCCCATCCTGGGCTCTGTTCATCTGCTTTGTCTCCCCAGGTTGTCTCTGTGTGAAAAGGCTTTGGCTGAGTATCTGGACATGAAGAGGTTGGCCTTTCCCAGATTTTACTTCATTTCTTCTGCAGATTTATTGGACATTCTTTCCAATGGCACCAACCCACATCTGGTAAGCCTTGGACTGCATCGCCTTTGCATTTTCCAGCTGTCAGTAGTGTCACAGTGGAAGGTGCTGTCTTGGAACTCTCCTGTAGGTTCTTTTGGGGGCACTTCATCTCTCACCCTCATGGATAAATAACTCTTTCACAGCTGATCTTCATCCATCATCTTGGACAGGGAACACATGCACTGGCTCTTGTCTGATCCAACCCTGGTGGTACTTGTAGAGTGCTCTGAGAGCTCTGCACTGAGCAGTCATGATTTTGTGCCATAAAAACAGTGGATTTGTTTCTACTGGGACACAGTGAGGTTGGAGGAAAAATCTTTCTTGTGGCTTTCATTCCAAACTTGTTGCTGACCTTGGATCCAACCTGGGATGCCACCAAACAGCATCTGCTGTTGGAAGAGCTGCAGACTGGTCATTTCAATGTGGAAGTGTTGACCTCTGGTGGCTTGGAGTGGTCCCTTTTTGAGGGCAGAAAAGGCATTTGGTAGTAACTGCTTCTTCCTTCCCTCATGCCAAGGCCTTTGGGTTGTCCTGATTGTAGGAGAGGGAAGAAGACAACCTGGGAAAGGTGAGGCAGGTGGTGGTCAGGCAGTGGCCATGGCTCAGGGCCAGGCTGAGCCCCTGCACCACTGTCTGACTGAGGAGCCTCCTCTCCTCCAGGCTCTGCTTCTGGAGTGCTGCCTGAATGCCAGGTGTGAGGGATCACTCCACATACACCATTCCTTCTGCTGATTCTGGAGAATTGCTGGATCATCCTGGGGAGGAGCTGGTGGTAACCTTCCTGTTGTAGGAAATGGCTTCATGGTGCCTTTCCCCCTTATTCCACCTTTCACTCCTGAGTTATTTCTCTTTCTTTAAGCTTTTCCTCATTTTCAGCGTTCACATGAGCATGTGAATGGGGCAGGTTTGGAAATGCTGTTGTTGCCACTAACCTTTAACTCTGCTTGCATCTGTTTGCTGCTGCTGGGTGATTTCAGCCCCCAGAGTGTCATAAATACACAGCTGATTGATGCTTGAAATGGAGAGAAAGAAAACACAGGAAGCAGTAGAAAGCTACTGTGTTGAAATGCTCCATGGAGTAAGAAGAAATTCCTGGTGCTTTCTGTTATTCAAAACTATTTGCAGTAAAATCAAAGCAAATGTCAAGTGGGATCATACCTGGATATGCTCTCAGCCTTTCCACTGTAGTTTCAAAGCCTGATAATTCCTAAAGGAGGATTAAGTACACAATGATATTTATCCGCTTGAACTGGATGTTGAGCTGGGGCAGAGTCAGGTGCATTCCAGGCAGGATTGCTCTGAGTGCTGGGGCACAGCAAAGCCCTGCAGACTGGCCAGAGGCTGAGAATGGGCCCTGGGCATTGCTGAGCAGAAACTTGTAGATGTAGGAAAAGGTTTCTATGGTTTATGTGAGATTTGAAAGGAAATGTGCTTGTCTGGGGGAAAGCTGAGTGGCTGTTGCTCTTGATCCACTCAGCACCTTCCAGGATTTGGCCCTCCTTGAACACAGGTAAGAAGACAGATGAGCTCTGTCCACCTGTGGGACAGTCCATGAGGAGGGTTGGAGTCCTCTGGGGGGTCAGTGAATGACAGTTGAACAAACAAGTCATAGAATGGAAGGGACCACAAGGATCAACCAGTTCAACTCCTGGTCCTGCCCAGGACACCCCAACAATCCCACCCTTTTGCCTGAGAGGATCGTCCAAACACTCCTGCAGCTCTGGCAGCCTTGGGGCTGTGCCCACTGCCCTGGGGCGCCTGGTCAGTGCACAGCCACACTCTGGAGGAAGAACCTTTTCCTGATATCCATCCCAAACCCCCCTGGCACAGCTCCAGCCATCCCCTGGATGCTGTCCCTGGTCCCACAGAGCAGAGATTGGAGCTGCTCCTTGGGAGGAGCTGCAGACCTCGTGAGTTCTGATTTCCTCACATGCTTCTCCTTAAGTCCCTTCTCCTTCCTTTGGACTCTCTCCAATGGTCCTGTCTCTGTCACCTTACTTATGTAATTCCTTTTGCAGGTCCAGCGTCATCTTTCCAAACTCTTTGACAACTTGGCCAAGATGAAATTCCAGGTGGACTCTGAGCAGAAGGCAACCAAGCTTGGCCTGGGAATGTACAGTAGAGAGGAGGAATATGTCCCCTTCAGTGAACCCTGTGACTGCAGTGGGCAGGTGAGAGAGAGGGCCTTGCGTGTCCAAACTGTCCATTGGAGTCTGTGCTCCCACCCCTAGGGTGAACTTCAATGGCCAAGATGTTCTAGAGCTTCACTGCTGATCCTTTATGCATGAGAAAAGCTGGAAAAGGTGGTTTGTCACTTAATCCCTCCTTACTCCACAGGTCTAGTCCCACTCTGGATGGGTCCTCACTAAGTGGGGCAGAGGTGTCCCATCCCACCATGCAAATGAGGGGTTTTTATTCGAATTATTTTAAGATATTTTGAAGGTTACTCTTGCCCTTTCAGAGTTGGGGAGATTGAAAATAGATTAAGCTATTCCATAGTACCTCTGCATAGGTACCTTTGGAAAGAGAAGGATTTTTTCCATTTTCTAAATCTTCCTACTTTCATGGGATGAGTTACAGTACAGAATTTGAGAATTAAACTACTGCTCAGCTTTTCTGTCCCTGTAGTTGCACTTTCTCCATGGACTGTTATAAGAAGCTAAAGTATATAATACCAGTCTGAGCTCCCTGGTGGTGGAGCCTGGTGTTTATACTGTCCTCTCAGTGAGGGCTTTGCCTGGGAAATACTGAACTCAGCAGGAACTGTGCTCTGAGGCTCAGCAGCAGCTCTCTCTTGCTGCTGGCAGATTGTGCTCAAGTCCCATGAGTGACTCTGTCATGGCCTGAGGCTGGAACATGCTGAACTAAATTGCTCCTCAGTGGAGTTCAGTTTGGTTCCTCCTGTAGCTGGAGTTCCACAAAAACCTGCTGTGGCCCTTGGTGTCTGGAAAGAGATGCTGATCCTGCAGGTCCAGAACTGGCCCAATCCCTCGGTGTGCAGGAGACCTTCTGTTTGGCTGCAGAGCTGAGCTGCTGCTCCCACTCCTTGAGCCACTCCTGGGATTTCGTGTCTCCTGCAGGTGGAGGTGTGGCTCAGTCGCCTGCTGGACACCATGAGGGCCACGGTGAGGGATGAGATGACAGCAGCAGTCACAGCATACGAGGAGAAGCCGAGGGAGCAGTGGCTCTTTGACTACCCTGCCCAGGTACCCGCCACTGCTCCTGGGAGAGCAGCTCTGGGGCTTCCCCTTCCCTCCTGCCCTTCCCTGCTTGCAATGGGGACTCTGGCTGTGCCTGGGGACATTTCTGGCCACTGCTGTGCTGTCCAGGAGGGAGGAAGGGTGAGTTGTGCTTTCTCCTGGCAAACCCTTGATGGATTCCCAGGCTGAGCTCCATGCTCAGACTGGAGCTCAAGGCAGGATGCAATCCTGGGACTTGGGCAGTGGCTGCTGCATCCTGGGAGTCAACCAGAGAGGTGAGAGGTGCCATGGGAGAACAAAGTGGTGAGACCTGATGAAGGAAAAGCCCCTCAGATGACCCTTTGGCAGGCTCATGGTCTCCTGTGCTGTCAGACATGGGAAAGGGGTTCATTTCCTGAGGAGCAGCTGCTGAATGTGTCTGGTGTTGACGGGATGTTAAATGGATGTCACAGGGCAGGTCCCCACTGTCCTGTCTGCTGTGCTACTGTATGACAAAATACTTAATTTGATGTCACAGATGCTTCATCCTTGATCTCCCTATGGATCAGACACTGAAATATGAGGAAGTTCTGGTGTTTCCCCTACACTGAGCCAGTCTGTTTTTCCAGGTGGCTCTTTCCTGCACCCAGATCTGGTGGACAACCGAGGTGGGGATTGCCTTTGCCAGGATGAAGGAGGGCTATGAGAGGGCCATGAGGGAGTACCACAAGAAGCAGGTGTCCCAGCTGAACACCCTGGTGACCATGCTGCTTGGGCAGCTCTCCAAGGGGGACAGGCAGAAAATCATGACCATATGCACCATTGACGTGCACGCTCGAGACGTAGTGGCAAAGATGGTCGCACAGAAGGTTGGTGTTCACAGCTCAGAATGGTCCCATGCTGGGCATTGGAGTGGGGGTTGTGGAGTGATAGAGCAGGCACAGATGCTCAGATCACTGCCTGACTCAGTGGGAGACACATGGCCATAAGGAAAATCATTTGGGCTCTTCTTTTTGTAGCTCCCTTGCTCTGCTGTGGGGCCATGGGGACCCCTGTGGGACTCCTTTGTCCATCACACCTCTCCCCTACCACTGCCCTGTCATCTCAGAATCAAGGAATGGTTTGGGTTGGAAAGGATCTTAAAGATCATCACATTCCACCCCCTGTCATGGGTTAGACTAGATTGTTCCAAGCCCCATCCAAACTGGCCTTGGACACTTCCAGGGATGGGGCAACCGCAGCCTCTCTGGGCAACCTGTGCCAGGGCCTCACAGCCAAGAATTTCTTACCAATATCCCACCTAACCCTACCCTCTCTCCGTTTGAAGCCATTCCCTCTTCTTCTGTCACTCCATGTCCCTGTCCAAAGTCTCTCTCCATCTCTCCTTGGAACCCCTTCAGGCACAGAAAGGACACAATGTCTCCCTAGAGCCTTCTCTTCTCCAGGCTGAACAATCCCAATTCTCTCAACCTTTCCTCATAGCAGAGGTTCTCCATCCATCTAATCACATTGTCTTTGACACTGTTTCATGTCCAGCCCTTCAGGTGGGTGGGAAGGTGCCCTGGTTGTGCTGAGTTGTGGCTGTACCCTCCTTTGTGTCCTCTCAGGCAGTTTTAAGGCACAGTTGGGCTTGGTGGTGCCAGTTTGGAGTGAAGCTGCCTGTCCCCCTGCAGGGCTGCCTGCTGGCTGTGCAGAGCCCTGGCCATGGCTCCTTGTGCCCCTGTTCCCACGTACTGTCTGAGGTCCCTTCCCTGGCTAAGCAGGCTCTGCCCTTTGCTCAATATATTGAAACACCCTCTTCATGCCTTGCTGCTTCTTAAATCTCCTCTTCAGAGGTCTTTGTGCTCCTCTTTCTCTTGGACATTCATTTTGAACTCTCATGGACGTGGTTGCTAATTTGGTCCTACCCTCTACTGACAGGAGATGGGGAGGTGACATTCCTCAGCCCCTGCCTTTGCAGGGCCAACCCACCCCCAGTGGCAGTCCCTGAGCTGTGTGTGCCCTGCTGTGGGCTCATTGCAGGTGGACAATGCCCAGGCGTTTGTGTGGCTGTCGCAGCTCCGGCACCGCTGGTCGGACGAGGAGCGGCACTGCTTTGCCAACATCTGTGATGCCCAGTTCCTGTACTCCTACGAGTACCTGGGCAACACCCCTCGGCTGGTGATCACCCCCCTGACTGACAGGTGAGTCCTTGGGAAGCACCAGCACAGCCACGTGGCTGGAGAAGGGGCTGCCAACCAAAGAGGGATGGATTTCAGATACCCACAGCCCTCTGGTTCTTTCTCTGTGTCCCAGCAAGGTGGTGGCAGAGCTCCAACCATCACCTGTTGTTCCAGACTCACAGACTCACAGAAGCAGCTGGGTTGGAAAAGACCTCTGAGATCATCGAGTCCAGCCTTTGACTGAACAACACCTTGTGGCACTGAGTGCCAGTTCTGGCCTTCTTAAACACCTCCAGGAACAGTGACTCCACCACCTCCCTGGGCAGTCCCTTCCAATTCCCAATCACTCTTTCTATGAAGAACTTCTCCCTAATGTGCAACCTAAGCGTTCCCTGCACTAGCTTAAGGCTGTGCCCTCTTGTCCTGTTGCTGGTTGCCTGGGAGAAGAGCCTGACCCCCACCTGATGACAAACTCCTTGTCAGGGAGTTGTAGATAGTGAGAAGGTCCCCCCTGAGCCTCCTCCTCTCCAGGCTCAACAATCCCAGCTCCCTCAGCCTCTCCTCATAAGACTTGCACTCTAAACCGCTCACCAGGCTCATTGTCCTTTGGACCCCTAGTCTGGGATTTTATGGTGTTACCCCCTGGGGTATCTGTGCCTCGGATCCCAGGTTGGGATTCATCTCCCAGATGGTCACTGTGTGTGTCTGCCTGGGCAAGGTGTCCACACCCTGCAGAGTTGGTGAGTGCAGAAGCTTTCATAGAATAGAATCATAGAATCATAGAATCGATTGGGTTGGAAAAGACCTCCAAGATCATCAAGTCCAACCCTTGGTCCAGCTCCAGTCTGTTTACTAGATCATGGCACTCAGTGCCACGGCCAGTCTCTGTTTAAAAAGGTTGGAAGTGACCTTGGCTGTAGTGACCATGGGATTGTGGAGTTTGTGACTGGGCAAGGAGGAAGGAGGGCAGTCAGTAAGATTACAATCATGAACTCCACGATAACTAACTTCAGGAATCTTCTTGGAAGAAATCCATGGGAACAGGCCCTACAGGAAAGAGTTGTCCAGGGAGTTTGGCTGATATTCAAAGGATCACTTCCTCCAGGCTCAAGAATGGGCAAGAAATCAGGCAAGGGGGACAAGAGATCTGTGTGGATGAATAATGAACTCCTGTTGTTACCCTACTGTAAACAGGAAATACACAAGAGATGGAAGCAGGGTGAGGTCACTTGGAGTGAACATAGGGAAGTTGTCAGAGTGAGCAGAAATGAGTTAAGAAGGGTGAAGGCCCATCTGAAATGACATCTGGCCAAGGAATTTCAAAGGGCAACAAGAAGGGTTTCTTTAAATACACCAATAACAAAATGAAAGCTAAGGATAACATTTCATCTCATCCTGAAGGAAACCTCTGCCCCTTGGTTCACCTGTCTCAGTGGGCACACATAGGGTGATGTGACATGCTCGGAGTTGTCCCACCCAGCTTTCAGCTGCTCATCCAGACATGTGCAAGTCTCCTGTGGATCCCTTGTCTTTCCACTCTCTGTGATGTTTCAGTAGCCATGAGCATCTCAGGTGGCTCTGGTCACTTGTGTTAGTCAGCTAAGCCAAACCTCTGTGCACAGTCAGCTTTTGTTGGCCATGGTGACCGCAGTTCTGTGGCTTGTATGGGGGTACAGTCACCCACACGTGGGCACCTCCATGGGGTGCATCATCAGCCTGATGGAGAAGCTTTGGGGCCTGATGCAGCCTTGACTCTGATGCCATCAGAGCAGGCATCTAACCATGATGGGGAATGAGATCCTTTAAGAGCACTGGGGAACAAGAGTAAGGTCTTTCAGGAAAACTGATATTTTCTCATACTGTCTGGGACACACCCAATGTCCATGAGTGGTGTGAGGGTCCAAAGAAGTGAGGTTGGGCAGACCCCGGTGGAAGATGGGTATTTCTTGGATTTGAGGAGCAGCTGAGGGAACTTGGGTGGGTTAGCCTGAAGAAAAGGAGGCTCAGGAGGGACCTTCTCACTCTCTACAACTGCCTGAAAGAAGGTTGTAGTGATGTGGAGGTTGATTTCTTCTCTCAGGTAACAAGTGACAGGATGAGAGGAAACGGCCTCAAGTTGCCTTGAGGGAGGTTTGGATTGGATGTTAGGAAAAAATTCTCCACTGAAAGAGCTGTCAAGCATTGGAACAGGTGGAATCACCACCCCTGGAAGTCTTCTAAAAACATGTGGATGTGGCAATTGAGGACATATGTTAGTGCTGAACAGAGTGGTGATAATGGGTTGCTGGTTGGACTTGGTGATCTTAGAGAGCTTTTCCAACTTTAACAATTCCATGATTCTATGGAGAAATCCCAGCAGGGCAGAGGTGGTCGTTAATGCTCAGGAGGACTTTGAGCTTGGATGTTGGCCCTGCTCATGCAGTGCTTTCCTGGGAAGGGCTCAGGCTCTCCTGAGTACTGCCTGAGTGCCGTGTCCCTGCAGCCCCTCAGTGACCCGTGGGACCAGTCTCAGTCTCTTTCCCTTTCTCCTTCATCCTTTGCTGTGGAAGGTGTTACATCACCCTGACCCAGTCGCTGCACCTGACCATGAGCGGAGCACCCGCGGGCCCGGCAGGCACTGGCAAGACGGAGACCACGAAGGATTTGGGGCGAGCCCTGGGCATCATGGTGTACGTGTTCAACTGCTCTGAGCAGATGGACTACAAGGTACTGCTCCCCTGGGCCACAGTGCTGCTGTCACAGAATCCCGGAACCCCTGGATATGCTGAGCTGGCAGGGACCCACAAGGGTCATGGAGTGCAACTCCTGGCCCGAGTCACCCCCTGTGCCCCAGAGCATCATCCAAACCCTCCTGCAGCTCTGGCAGCCTTGGGGCTGTGCCCACTGCCCTGGGGAGCCTGCTCAGTGCCCACCACCCTCTGGGGGAAGGACCTTTCCCTGAGATCCAATCTGACCCTGCCCTGGCACAGCTCCAGCCATTCCCTGGGTTCTGTCCCTGGTCCCCACAGAGCAGATCTCAGGGCCTGCCCCTCCTCTGCCCCTGCCCAGGAAGTTGGACCTGCAATGAAGACTCCTCTCAGTCTCCTCCAGGCTGAATATTTGGGGCTGGAGGTGCTCAGGGCCTGATGAAACGTGAAAGATGAGGGTAATGCAACTGAGTTTGCTTTGATCCATCCTCTCCTCAAATCCCTGCTATGTTCCTTTCTGCTGAACACCATTTTCTCCTCCTCCCTTTTCTTCTCTAAGACTTACACAAGGTTCTTCAGGAGACAGAGACCCAAGCTGTGCTCTCTGCCCTGTTCCAACTCCCCCTTCCCTTGTAGGGGCAAATTCCATGTGAAATACTTCAAAATTTTTGCCCTGTTCAGTTGAGACCAAGGCTGACCCTGTGGCACTGTCTGTTCCCTCTTGGCACACTCCCAGGCTGGCATGGGGAGGGATCTCTCCTGGTTTTCTCAGGATCCTGTCCTGGGATAAGGCCAGAGTGTGCTGAACCTTGGGCTGGGTTCGTGGGGCTGAGCCCTGTGCTCTGCCACGGAGCAGTGGGTTTGTGGATCATATTTTATCCAGCTGAGGTCTCTCATGGAAGGAGGACCATCAGTAACTCAGCCCAGGTGACCTTTAAATGGAACCAGAGCACAGAGATGTCAGAGAGTGCAATTAGCAAATCAAGTGGCAAACTGTGCAGAGCTATAAATATTATAATTGAGTGGTGCCTGCTGCTCCCATGCACTTTCCTAAATACCCACAATAGGCTGCAAATTGCTATAAATAAACAGGCTGGGAAATAAAATCCATTTTTTGCTGAGTTCCATTTTGTTCCATTTGTGATTTCACTCTTGTAATTTTATTTTATTTTTGTTTCTTTTCAGTCTTGTGGGAATATTTACAAAGGCCTTTCCCAGACGGGAGCCTGGGGCTGTTTTGATGAATTCAACAGGATCTCAGTCGAGGTCCTTTCTGTGGTTGCTGTACAGGTGAGTGGGGAAAAGCTTGTGAATAAATACAAATGAGGCAGAGCCCAGCTGCAGCCTTTGGATGAGGGTGAATATGGGAAAGTGCCTGATGCCAGTCTCAGTTTGTGTGCAGGCACGTGAGGGATATATCCCAAGGCTGATTATATGGATATCACAGCATGGACAAAATGCAGCACTGATGTGCTGCAAACATTTTTGCCATTTCTTTTCCCCCTCTGTTGCAGCATTTGTGTGGAGGCAATTCCTTACAGCTTCTTTTCCCCAACCAGCCCCTCTGTGGCTCCCCCTGAGCAAGACACTCTGGCAGTGATATGGTGTGGGATCACCTCAGTGTGTCACTGCAAGGAGAAGAGCTGTCCTGAGTCAGGGCTGCTCCAAATGCCATGTGGGAATCATCTTCCTGGAGGGCATGGCAGTGTTTGGGGCAGATCCATGGGCTGCTGGACTTTTGGGGGTTATTTATTGCCTCCAGTCAGGCACACATCGTGGGTCATGTTCAAAAAACAGGACATTCAAGAGTCATTTTCTTAATGCTTGCTTGTCCCTAAGGCTGTGGCATTTCTTCCCTTCCCTTCCCTTCCCTTCCCTTCCCTTCCCTTCCCTTCCCTTCCCTTCCCTTCCCTTCCCTTCCCTTCCCTTCCCTTCCCTTCCCTTCCCTTCCCTTCCCTTCCCTTCCCTTCCCTTCCCTTCCCTTCCCTTCCCTTCCCTTCCCTTCCCTTCCCTTCCCTTCCCTTCCCTTCCCTTCCCTTCCCTTCCCTTCCCTTCCCTTCCCTTCCCTTCCCTTCCCTTCCCTTCCCTTCCCTTCCCTTCCCTTCCCTTCCCTTCCCTTCCCTTCCCTTCCCTTCCCTTCCCTTCCCTTCCCTTCCCTTCCCTTCCCTTCCCTTCCCTTCCCTTCCCTTCCCTTCCCTTCCCTTCCCTTCCCTTCCCTTCCCTTCCCTTCCCTTCCCTTCCCTTCCCTTCCCTTCCCTTCCCTTCCCTTCCCTTCCCTTCCCTTCCCTTCCCTTCAGATTCAATTCCAGTCTCTGTGAAATGATTTTGGAAGGTGTTCCCAGTGGAGTGGCACAATTCCTAGGAGGAATGTGCATGTCCTGAGATCCAGAGTGAGCCAGGTGGGACCTGGGACCTGCAGCAGATCTGCAGCCCTTGGTGAGGTCTGTGCTGGAATACCCCTAAAGTGAGGATTAAGGCTGAGACGGAGCTCTTGGAGCTGTGCCTGGCTATGCAAAGGTGTTTTCCCTGTGGAATGATTTCTCCTTTGCCCTGGAGTTTAACCATTCAGTGTATTGTGTTGGTTCTCCATGTGAAGCCCAGCAGGAGCCCTTGGAGAAGGGCTGGGAAGGATCCTGTGTCCTCTTCTCCTGTGCTTACATACAATCCATAACTTCACGTCCTCCTTCCCTTCCTCCCACTGGCCCATGAGAAATGTGGGAATGTTTTACAGAGGGGAAAGGACTAAGGGAGGAGACTCCCCTGTCCAGGGAATGGGTTGGGGGCACCAAGGAAAGCACTGGGGGTGTGAGTTGCTCCTGACAGGGGCTGAAGTCTGGGCAGCCCAGGTATGACCATGGACAGGCAGGGTGAGAGCAGGCCCTGCTCCAGCTTCTGACCATGCTTTGAAGGAGAGGTGGGTCTGGGTATTGTCCAGATCCCAAATCTCCTGGGAATCTTCTGAAAATGCCAGTTAAATCAGCTGCTGGAGGAGCTGGAGTGGCAGCTGGGTGCTCAGCTGCTCTATGCCACCCCAGACTGCTCCCACGTGGGCAGAACTGAAGGTTTGGAGCCTTGGGGGACTTCAGTGATGAAAACTGAGGTGCCAAAGTATCCAAGTTCTCCTGGACCTCAGTGTCAGCTGAGTGCAGATTTTGAGTTACGAATTTTTCCTGGACCTGCTCTGGGGCTTGGCATTGCCAAGAGAAAGATCTAGAGCCCAGAAGTTTCTACACTTCTGTACATGTTTTGGTCAAAGGAGTTTTTTAAACCCCTTCATGAACTCACTTTTCTCATCTTTTTGTCTCGTCATTGTGACTTCCCAAAGAAGTGCCAGGTGGGTACAGGAGTTTGTGTGTCATTCCCTCTCCATTTCCCTTCCGTCAGGTTCTAGTTTAAAGTTGTCATTGAAAAACATCTTTGAGGATCTTAAAATAAAAAGGGAAGCAGAACAAAAGAAGCCCAGATATGACTCAGCTGCTAATGATCCCCTCGCTCCTGGCTGGAGTGGTGTCGGGGGCTGTTCCATCATCCTCTCCTGGCTGCTGTTAGGCAGGTAACCATGGCAATGGTTAATTGGCTGTCTTAGTCAATGCAGCTCATGTCCATGTGGGACCTTAGAGAAATTCCAGTGATTGCTTAGCTGTGAGATGGCAAACAGGAGTGAGGTCAGAGCAGTGAATAGAGAGAGTCCTCCCTCACTCAAGTGCTGTTTGCAAGGAGGAGGTTTGGCTGTGATGGACTCACTTCCTATGGAAAGTGGGGAATGAGCTGATCTGGCTGTGATTGACTCATTCCCTTTGGAAGGGGGGAGATGAAGTGATCTGGCTGTGATGGACTCAGTTCTGTTGGAAGGTGAGGAGTGAGATGGTCTGGCTGCAGTGAATTGGCTGCCTTGGAAAGTGGGGAACGAGAAGAATTAAACTGCCATCAGGTGAATAGAAAAGACCAACCAATATTAGTGAGTGAAGGTGTCAAGGGAGGTCTTCCAAGTTGTGCCTTGTGTTTGGTTTTAAATTAAGCATCTGATGTCCCAAAACCATTAAAAGCAATATCAGGTGATCTGTTTGCAATTGAACTGAGGCCAAGTTTAGTGGGAAATGCGTCTCCTTTTCTGGGCCTGCTCAAGGAACAGCAGGCAGGAAGGGCAGTGTGGGAGGGGCAAAGGTGGGGGAGGAATCCTGGGTGACTCTTGGGCTGGCATTTGGAGTTGGCTGTGCTGTGGGTACCTGCACAACCCTGTGTCTCCTCTCCAGCTCTGGCCTCCTGCTGCGCTGGGAAGATGGAAGAGCTGCTTTAGCCTTTGGTGGTGTTTTTGCTCTAAGATGTGCTGATGGTGACGGGAGACTGATATTGCCACACAAATTTGCTCCAAACAATGCATAAAGCCTTATTTTATCAGTAAGAAATCAAACCAGAGCAGTGATAATTCCTGGTTGTCTCGGACCAAGTGTAGGGGCAACATGTCTGTGGTCTGGAGGGGTTTTCATGGTGAACAGCAGCACTGAGCACTGTCTTCATTCCCAGGTGAAGAGTGTGCAGGATGCAATACGAGAGAAGAAGAAATCCTTCAATTTTCTTGGGGAAGACATTACCTTGGTCCCCTCAGTAGGCATTTTCATCACCATGAACCCTGGTTATGCAGGACGTACTGAGCTACCTGAGAATTTAAAAGCTCTCTTCAGGTGAGTCGAGGTCAAGGTTGTGACCTGTGTTATAAGACAGGCAGAAATCGTCTCTTGGAACATCCAGGTTTGGCTTTGTTCTCTTGGCACATTCACATTGGGGATTCACAGATAGTTTCAGCCTTGTGCACTGAGCCTGAGTCTGGGAACACACGAGGAGGGCAGAGGAGCTCTGTCCCTGGGAAAGACAGTGTGTCATCTGCCTCTCTGGAGAAGACCTGGAAGATAAGTCTCAAACTGCCCTCAAGATCTGTGGTCGGTACTTGCTCTGCAGTCTCTTGTTGCCTGTCTCCCCAGGCCCTGTGCCATGGTTGTGCCAGACTTTGAGCTGATCTGTGAGATCATGTTGGTGGCCGAGGGGTTCCTCGAGGCCCGGGCACTGGCCAAGAAGTTCATCACTCTGTACCAACTCTGCAAAGAGCTCCTGTCCAAGCAGGTGAGCCCACTGCTGTGCCTGGGGCTTCTGAAAATGAGGAATAGAGCTCTCTGCCACCCCCCTCCATGGCTAAAGCTTCTCAGCTTTTATTTACTCACTACATTCATGGCAGCTGCTGGGAGATGGGAAGGTTTGGGGTCATCAGAGCAATGACATTTTCCAGCTGCTTTCTTAGAGCATCTGCAGGGACAAAAGCATTTGACCAACTGTGTTAGTGGGAGAGATTTCTCCAAGGCCCCAAATACCACCGTGGTTGGGGTGGTATTCAGTGAGCCTCTGCTTTTCAGGCTCTTAGTTCCTCTTGATTCTCCTGCTGCCAGGGGTTTATAATGACTGTCCCTCTCCAAGTCCAATCTTACACTTCCCTGACCTGTCAGCTGTTGTCCATGTGGGGTCACTTCCAGTGCAAAACTCCTGTTAATCAGATTTTTCGTTGTCTTCATCTGCATCGATCACAGCTGGATCAGTGAAGAGCTGAATCAGAACCCAGATGGAAAACTTGATCTTGGCTGTGCCAGCAGGAGCTTTGGCAGGGGGGGCCTTGTCACAGAACCTTTGTGCTGTGTCCTGGAGGCTTTGGGGGAAGCCGGGGCCTTCCACATGAAACTTTCAGCTCTTGGTCTGGTCTCTGCAGAGTCTTAAAAGAACAGAAATAGTAAAGACTTGGTTGTTGTCCTGAGTTCCCCTCAGGCCTCTTTGGGATTTCTTTTGAGCAGTGTCCTAACTAGAACTGCTTAGTGGACTCTCCCCAGGACTAAACATGATGGTCAGGATGGAGAAACCTGGGGCTCTGGGGCCTCAGAATGGACTAAGAAGCCTTTCAGGTCCATAGCTCCTGCAGATCCAGGGCTCTGCCTGGCCTTGCTTAAGCTGCAGAAAGGCCAAGCAGCTGCTTTATGATTTAGAGATTAAAAATTGCTTAGGTGCCAGTGCTACTGCTGACTTAGGGCCAGCTCCAAGCCCATGGCATGGCATGAACAGCTGAATTGTTTGACTCTTTAGTGCTGTCCTGGATGGGAATCTCACCAACTGAAGTGAAGATCAGGTAACTCAGGTAGTGGAGGTCTCTGGCCACAATACAGATAACCATGAGATTAGCTCAGCTGGTCAGAGCCTGGTGCTGATAATGCCAAAGTTGTGGGTTAAATCCCTTGAGGGGCCATTCCCTGAAGAGCTGGACATGAACATCCTTGTGGGTCCCTTCCAGCTCAGAATATTCTGTGGCTCTATGTTTGACTTTCAAGATTTCTCTTGCTTGCTGGTCTGCCAGTTGGGAGCTGCTGGTTCTCAACCCAGCATGGTGGTGCTGCCCAGGCATGAACTCATCCACCTTTCCCATTCCCATGCTCTCCCACCCTGGTGCAGGATCACTACGACTGGGGGCTGCGCGCCATCAAGGCCGTGCTGGTGGTCGCCGGCGCCCTCAAACGCGCCGAACCCGAGCGCCCCGAGGAGCAGGTCCTGATGCGCTCCCTGAGGGACTTCAACGTGCCCAAGGTGGTGACAGATGACATGCCTGTGTTCATGGGGCTCATTGGGGACCTGTTCCCTGCGCTGGAGGTGCCTCGGAAGCGTGACCTGGAGTTGGAGGAGTGTGTGAGACGGGCTGTGCTGGAGCTCCGGCTGCAGCCCGAGGACAACTTTGTGCTCAAAGTAAGACCAAGTGATCTGCTCTACCTACACCATCATCATATCAGTTGGGTTTTCTCAACCCTCTTTGCTTGTGCAAAGAGGGCTCTGCATGATCCCAGAATGGTGTGGGTTGGAAGGGACCATAAAAATCATCCAGTTCACCCCCTGCCATGGGCAGGGACACCTTCCACCAGCCCAGATTGCTCCAAGCTCTGTCCGACCTTGCCTTGGACACTCCCAGGGCTGGGGAAGCCACCATATTGTCCTTGCAGTCAGACCTTGATGGAGGGCAGTCATCTGTACTGGGTCTGATGCAGTTGCAGCTGTCCCTAAAGCCTTGTCCCTGGGTGTGCAAAGGAACTGACCCTTGTAGGCTCATGCCCGTGTTGCCCTGGAGAGCAGAGCCCCCTTGGCTGATGGTGTCAGGTGTGAACAGTGCTGGAGGTTTGTTTGCCCCCTGAGGATTTCACCCATTGTGGTTAGAGTGGGCGGAACAAAACAAACCCAGCGTCAAGTCTGTTTGTGTGTCTTTAGCTTTCTAAAGAGGAGGCCCAATGAGAGCTAATTCCATGGAATCACAGAACCACAGAATGCTTTGGGATGGAAGGGACCTTCAAGCACATCTCATTCCAATCCCCCTTCTGTGGATGGGGACACCTTCCTCTAGACCAGGTTTTGTAAGTGTGAACTCCAGTTTGGCATCTCTGTCTCAGCTGTGGGAGTGTGTTTGGCAGGTGGTGCAGCTGGAGGAGCTGCTGATGGTCCGGCACTCCGTGTTTGTGGTGGGAAACGCAGGCACAGGCAAGTCACAGGTGATGAGGTCCCTGCACAAGACCCACCAGATACTGAAGCGCCGTCCTGTGTGGACAGACCTCAACCCCAAGGCAGTCACCAATGATGAGCTTTTTGGCATCATTAACCCAGCCACGAGAGAGTGGAAAGATGGTGAGTGTCTTTTTATGTCTGAATCTGGGGATGAAAAGGATGTTTTTCTGGACCTCCTGACAGGCAGCAGAATGACCATTAGTTCTCTGTGCACAGGTCTGACAGCCCTGGGGCCTGTGTGCAGCTCCAGCACTATCAGGGGTTGCTGTTGAAAGCACATGTTCCAGCTTTTTGGTCATCACATGGGAATTTATCCTTTTGCTGTGAGGATAGTTATCGTGTTCATTAACACCAACACTTCCCAGATCCTAACTGGGACAGGCTGGGTTTGGGACTGGGCTGGTGATGGAAAAGAGTTCTGTCCTGCCCTGTGGGGCCCCCCAAAATGTGCCATGCCCATGTTTCCATAGCTGATAGCAGTCTATAGGAGCCTTGGAGTGGTGTTTTTCCACTATCACTGTCTGATCTCCAGCACGAGGTGTTTGCCAGGCTGTTGATCCTGATTGCTCCTGAGGAGGAGAAGTGGAGCATTTAAAACCTGCTGAAAGATTACAGAGATCTGGAGTGAAAACATTGGGTGGTGACTAATGTGGAAAGGCAGCTCTGATTTCCGTGTGTGCCTGGTTTGGAAGGGGTGGGAGGATGTCACCATTAATCATCCTCAGCCAGAGCTCTGCCAGGGGGTTGAGCTTCCACCACCTCCCCTGGTCCCACCATAACTCCTCCTGACCCCTGCTTGGCTCCAGTTCCATGATTAATGTCTTTTTAATTGTAATTGGGGACCCTAAATCACAGTGATGGGGGAGCTGTGGGATACAGAACCTGCAGAGGGGCTGCAGCCGTGCCTGCGGGTCAGGGACTGTGGGTGGCACTGGACAGCAGGAGGGACATCATCAGGTGGCTGCCCAGGGGTCAAAGTCCTCTCATATTTCAAGAGAACTTACAGGACTCCTTCCTGACTCTCTACATTAACCATTCCTGAAAATTTTGTTTCTTGATGTCAGAGACCAGCCAGGCCATTTTCACCACAGCCTGCTGGGAGGGTGTGCACCCTAACAGGTCCTCCTCCCCTTTTCATCCTGTCACTTGCTTAATTGCCAGCAGTTGGGAGGTTTGTACATGTTACATGGGAGAAGGTCTCAGAAGGGAGTCCTAAAAGTGTTTTTTGTAGATCCAAACTCTTCTTTTAATTCCCGAGCTGGCAGTGTGGTGTGGATACACCAGGTTGGGAGAAGGGCACTTCCCTCCCCACTGCTGCCGTGGTATCTGTGGTGTCACTGATGCTCTGAGACAGGAGCTCTTGCTGGCACTAATGGTGCTGGAGTGTTTGCAAAGGCACATGTCCAATGTGAGGAATGGAGTCAAAGCAGAGCCAGGGAAGTGTTATTTCTTGACCTCCTCTCAGAGTCAGGTGCCTGTGTCAGGTGAGCTCTCTTGCATTTGTTACTCACAAGCTCTGTCTTCAGTCATGTAACACCATGGGCCATTCCTGACCTGGATCACAAGGGAATAGGTTGTCCTGGAGGAAGAAGAGTGCTTGTCACAATTCTCCATCAGACAGGCTGGTTTTAATGTTTGCCTGCTGTTCTTCATGCAGCCCAGCCTTTCCCCAGGTGTTTCCTCATGTGGAGGTTTTGTGGAGCTCTCATTTGCCCTGCAGTGCTGCTGCTCTATTCCCAGCCTCTTGCTCTTCTTAACATTCATTATTTACTCCCTTTGAGACACTGTATCCTCTCTGTCTCCTTGATTTTACTGACATTTTGTTCTGTCACTCAATGTCAGTCTATGCTTGTTCTCCCCTCAGTCTCACTAAAGCCACGACCCAGCGTTTTATGCATCTTGCTATACTTCAAACCACAAACAACCCCAAAACATTTATAAGATTTTCCAAGGCATATTCAGATGACTTTGTCTGCATTGTCTTTCTTTTGTCTCTGAGTATCTGCTCTTCATTTTTCTTATCCCTTATGATTTGCAGTGGGAATGAAGCCTGTGTAGGTCCACAGTCATTTTCAGGGATAATAACTGATAATGGCTTTTTTCTTCAAAGGATATCATGATACAGTATTATTTATGTACAGATGCAAAGAGTTATGGAAGCTTAAGAGGAAAGCATAATTTTTAGTAAGTTGCTAGAAAAAACTGTTAGAGCAGGTGACAACTTCAGTGTTCATCAGCATATTCCTGTCACCTCCCCAGGACTGTTTTCATCCATCATGAGAGAGCTGGCCAACATCTCCCATGATGGCCCCAAGTGGATGGTACTAGATGGAGATATTGATCCAATGTGGATTGAATCTCTTAACACCGTGATGGATGATAATAAGGTAATGGATGTAAGGGAAAGCAGCAGCAGCTCCTTGTCGGGTGTGATTCAGCCCAGGAGAAATGCAGATGCTGAAATAACATCTCCTGGAATAATGCAATTGTGCTTCTTCAGATATACCAAACAATATTGAATAAAGGAAATGGTGCATGAGGGAAATAGCTCAGAGCTTGTTGTCACTGAAATTTCCTTTTTCTGGAAAGTTGGGCTCATGAGTAATCACAAATGTCCTGATCATACCTTCATGGCCTTTAGAAATAGAGTAAGGACAAAATTTGGCACTTTTTCCGCACTCTGAGGGAGTGCTGTGGATTCTGGGTGGGGAGAGAAGGATCATTCTACTGCCTGTTAGAAAGCATGTCATAGACTCACAGAACGGTTTGAGTTAGAAGGGATCTGAAATCTCATCCACTCCCACCCCCTGCCATGGGCAGGGACACCTTCCACCAGCCCAGGTTGCTCCAAGCCCTGTCCAACCTGGCCTTGGACACTTCCAGGGATGGAGCAGCCACAGCTTCTCTGGGCACCTGTGCCAGGGCCTGCCCACCCTCACAGCCAAGAACTCCTTCCCAATATCCCATCTAACCCTGGCCTCTGGCAATGGGAAGCCATTCCCACTTGTCCTGTTTCTTCAAACCCTTGTCCAAAGTCCCTCTCCAACTCTTTTGGAGCCCCTTTATGTACTGGAAGTGGCTTTAAGTTCTTCACAGAGCCTCCTCTTCCCCAGCCCTCCCACCCTTCCCTCCCAGCAGAGCTGCTCCACCCTCTGACCATCCTGGTGCCTCCTCTGGCCTCTCTCCAGCAGCTCCATGTCCTTCCTGTGCTGCCCCCAGGGCTGGAGCAGCTCTGCAGGGGGGGGTCTCACCAGAGCAAAAGGGTGGGATGCCCTCCCCTGACGTGCTGGACACAGTGCTGGGATTGCAGCCCTTTGCCAGAGCTGCCGTGCCCTGGGGAGCTGGGCTGGGCAGCCAAGTGCTGAATGCTCCTCATTCCTGTTCCTGGGGGAGCTTCAGTCTGTCTGTCTGTCTGGGTGCCCCATGCAGGTCCTGACCCTGGCCAGCAATGAGAGGATCCCTTTGAAGCCGACGATGAGGCTCCTGTTTGAGATCAGCCACCTGCGCGCGGCCACCCCGGCCACCGTGTCCCGTGCCGGTGAGTCCCGGCGTGAGCTCCACCCTGTGGCAATAGGATCTGGTGATGTTCATCAGCCTCTTGTTGGCCTGCTTGGTCCCTTCTGAAGGCTCCCAGGTGGGAGCACAGCTGCCCTTGGTGTGCAGGTTCCTGAAGCACATGGACAAACTGAGGATCCTGAGCTGGGATCCACGTGGGGAGCTGTCACCATCCTGGGAATGTACCTGGGGTGCTCTGACTGATGATGTGTGATCATGGCTCCGGCAAGACTTTATGAGGACAGGGACAGGCTGTATCCCAGAAGGCTCCTGATCTTTGGAGAAGTACATGGGAGAAGGGAATGAAAGTGTCCCCTGGAGTCTGGGGACCAGAGAAACAAGAAGACTCAGAAAGGACCATGTTCAAGACTTGGGACAGGGTCATGAAAACTGTCCTGGTTTCCTGAGTTACATCTCTTCACTGTTAATGTTCCTACTCTGCAGTGGGGCAGGAGAAGGGGGCAGGCAACGGGGCACCAGGTGTATTTGATGAGATTTCAGATGTGTGAAATAGCTGATTTTGGTCTCTGCTGTGTCCTTATTGCATGTTCTCTCTTCCCCTGGGCCTAAAGGCATCCTGTACATCAACCCCTCGGATCTGGGCTGGAGCCCCCCAGTGAGCAGCTGGATTGACCAGCGAGAGGTGCAGTCTGAAAGAGCCAACCTGACCATCCTGTTCGACAAGTACCTGCCAGTTTGCCTGGACACCCTCAGGACAAGGTACTGCCCACAGGGGTGGTTGTGTCTCCTTTGGACAGGGCAGGGGCTCACTCAGCCCTTCCCAGACCAGCTCTGCTGGGGTCGTTCTCCATGTGACATGTCCCCAGGAGCCCTGAGTGTTATTGGTTCAGCTCTGGAGCAGGTCACATCTGGTTCTCATTGGATAGCAGTCTGATTGTTCCTGTACTTGTATCTGTTCTATATCTCTTGGAAGGTAAATGCAGGAGATCCTAAGGAGGAAGTTTTTCAGTCTCCTGATGTGTCAGGCCAGGCCTGAGTTCACTCCATGAATTATTTTTCAGTAGAGCAGATTTCAGACCACTGATATGGAAAGTTTTTTGCATTCAGTGTGGAAGATGGAGAGAGCAGATCCCCTTGTATGCTCTCCCCACCTTTTTTCCTGCCCCTTGGTGATGAGAAGGAAGCTGATGTTCATGGGAGAGGGTGGGATTGCTCCAGAGGCAGTCCTCTCCTGAATTTCTTTCCTGATGCATTTAAACACAAATAAGTCACTCTGTGTGGGCATCCAGCTGACTTGTTTTCTGAGTGGACACCAGACCAAAGAATATGAAGATCTTGGATATTTGGAAGGGTCCTGGTGCTCCTTGGCTTGAGCTCCCCTCAGAGTGGAGCCCACAGAGAAGCTGGTTAAGAAGTACAGTTCTTGGTTATTGTGATGGGACACATTTCTCTTACCCATACAGTGGGGAGGACTGACCAAAGGAGACATCCAAACAATGAGGGAGGGAGCTGGTACTTGGAGGGGGCCTGGAAGGAAGCTGGGAACAAACGTTTTAGCAGGGCCTGTTGCAGTAGGACAAGGAGCAGTGGTGTTACACTGAAAGAGGAGAGATTTAAATGAGGTATCAGGAAGAAATTCTTCCCTGTGAGGGTGGGCAGGCCCTGGCACAGGTGCCCAGAGAAGCTGTGGCTGCCCCTTCCCTGGGAATGTCCAAGGCCGGGTTGGACAGGGCTTGGAGCACCCTGGCCTGGTGGGAGGTGTCCCTGCACATGGAAGGGGGTGGACTAGATGACTTTAAAAGGTGATGACCTTAAAAGGTCCCTTCTAACCCAAACCAGTCTATGACTGTATGGTTCTCCCATCCTCTGCTTGTTCCCCATAGCTGCACTTGTATTAACAAAAAACAACAGAGAGAAAAAGATCAGTGTCCAGCTGTGCCTGGGAGCTGTCAGCCCCAATGGGGAGGGGTCAGGAGGAGCTGCTTTAGTGCAAACAGTGCTCCTTGGGAGCTGGAATCTTGCTGGGGAGCTGCTCTGGGTGCCCAAGCTGCTGTAGCTGCTGGCTGCAAAGTGCTGCAGACACCTCTCAGGCCCTTTGCTGAACGTGGTGTCAGCTCTGAAATCCCCAGGATTAGCTGCAGCAGCCTGAGCAGAGTATTTTGGTAGCTTGCTTAATTCAGAAATTGTGGAACCAACCTTTCAAATAGCTGTAATTACTTTGTGAAGGACTTCAATGCTGCTACAGCATTAGTTTGGAATTCTCTAAGTGTAGCTTAAAGGAATGTAAAATGGCAAGATGAAAGGTTTCATGTTATTACTGCTCTATTTGACCACTTCTCAACTCCTCGTGCTCCCAGGAAATCATTGCCTTTAGCAACTCTTCTATTTTACTTCTTTCAAGAGGATCAAAGTTTTAAAATGCTTGAAACTTGTGATTACTGTTATTATGTGTCTGTGTGCCAGTGCCAGCAGGTCCAGGGAAGGGATGGTTGTTCTCCTTAGTGCTGTTCCATGGAATGAGACACTGCTCAAGGGAAATGCTGACATTGTGACAAAGCATTCCTGCCTTGCCTTCCTGGGCTGGGAGCGACCCTGGTGCTTCACCCACTTACATTTCCCATGCTTTCCGTTTTCACCCCTTAGATTTAAGAAGATTATTCCCATTCCTGAGCAGAGCATGGTTCAGATGCTGTGTTACCTCCTGGAATGCCTCCTGACGGAGGAGAACACACCTCCCGACTGTCCCAAGGAGCTTTATGAGCTTTACTTTGTCTTTGCTGCTGTCTGGGCCTTTGGTGGATCCATGTTTCAAGACCAGGTAAGAAGGGAGGTGCCACATCAGTATCTTTCACAAAGACCTTATTTTACCTTTTTTCTTTTTTTCTTACCTTCCCAGAGCCAGTACTGTGTTAGGGATGCTGTTGGACCCCAAAATGTAAATAAATAATCCTTTTTAGTAAAGACCTGGTTATCCAGGGAGTAACACCAAAGAATGCCTAGGGGAGTCATGGGATGGAAGTGGAGGGATGTTTGCTTATGCATTTCACTGGGGAAAGACATTAGGTTAATTTAAAGAGCTGTGTGGATGTGCATAATGTGATCAAACTAAGATGGACTTAGCAGATGGATCAGTCACTGGGGCATCTCCAGCCTCCTGACTGTGCAGGTCAATGTTGGGCTGTATGGTACAATCCAGCCCTGTCACCTCTGACTGTTATTAAATGTAGGCAGATGTTGAGAGTGTCTGTCCTCAGTTTCTGATAGAATTGCACAAGAAGGGGGTGGTCAGTAGGGTGGGCAGGATGGGCTCTGTGCTTCCCCTGAGATGGAACACTCTCGGCTGCATGTGCTGTTGAGGCTGAGGTGGAAGGGTGGAGCTCTCAGGTTGACCTCCCCTCAGGGCAGGCAGCTGCTGGGGGTCTCTAGAGTGAGGAGCTGGGCTGGGTTGGGGTGTTGGTGGGTGGGTGTCCCAGCCCAGGCTGCAGTGCTGGAGGGCACAGTGCAGAAGCCAAGCTCCTTTTGGGCTCTGAGGATTAATGAGGCTGTGGCTAATTAGCAGTGCCTCTGATGTTCACAGTGCTCTCATGTCCATGAGGCAGAGGGACACAGGACCCTCCTGTCCATGCTGCTTCCCACAGCAAGTCCATCCCATGGACTGATGGCAGCTGGCAGCCCTGAATCCATCTGTTCTCATTGGAGGAGGTGGGTGTGATCCCTGCCATGGAGGTGTCACCAGGAGGCAGCTCTGGGTACTGCACATTTCCAGCCCCTTCCCAGGGGGCATCTGGTCCCTAAAACATGGAGAAGCCCAGGCAATCCCAGATGGAGCATGAGAACAACAGGGATCTTGGGAATGATCTACACTTGCCTGTGGGAAGCAGGGCTGTTTTGCTACCTCTCACCTCCCTGCTCTCTGTCTCTCCCCAATGCCTTGTGAACAGGAGAGGAGAAATGGGCATTTACTTTCACCACTGTGTCCTGTTATGCCACTTTCCCTGCTCAGCTCGACACAGCAGGGCTGTCTCTTGATTTTCAAGCAATTGGAAAAACTGCTGCTGTTTTACAACTTCCAGCTGTTAGCAGTGATAGCAGGCAAGAGGGCAGTGGGCTGTGTGTGAGGGCAGTGGGCTGTGTGTCAGCCCTTCTCCCAGTGCTGCCCACATCAGGCTCCGTGCCAGGGTTCTGTGCCTGTGCTTGCAGGATGCCTTCCCACCCTCCCTTGGCATTGCAGACTGATGGCTGGGCAATCTGGAGATTTTTAATGTGACTGGTTCAGGGCAGGCAGGAGAAACCTGAGGCACTTGTAGAGGGATCTGAGAGCATGTGTGGTATGTAAAGACCTGGGTTTTGAGTCCCAGACTTTCAGCATGTGGCACGGGGAGCAGTGGGAGTGTCTGCAAAGCCTGCAGATGGAGGTACATTTGGCATCTGCTGGAGGTGCTCACTCTGGTGCTGCCTGGTCCCTGCTGGTCCCTGCTGGGTGCAGTCAGAGGATACAGCCTGTAGTCCTGTTGTGTGGGTCTGCCCAATGACAGGACACTGCTGTCAAGGTCTCAGTGAACCATAGCTGGTCTCTTGTAGGCTCTGTGTTGTTTGGAGTATGCACAGGTTTCCCCATGGACCTGGCACCAGAAACCTTCCCCCTGCTGCTCTCAGGAGCTGCTCAGGTGCTCCCTGGGGTCCCATCCTGTTTGTCCATGTGCCTCGGTGCTAAACCAGCATCTGCTGGACTCCTTGTGTTTGCCTCCTGCCAAGGAGCAGGTATGTCAGGGAGGGATAAACATTGGTCAAGCTCAGCATGGTGTCCCTACAACTCATGGCCATGGAATGATCTGTGTGACTCCAACTTTCTTTGGACTTGTGTAGGATTTAACTGGGAAAAACCTCAGCCTTAGTGTTGTCAGTGCAGGGTGAGTTAAAACCACAGCCCAGCCAAGCCCTGGGAGCACAGCTGGTCTGTGCCCAGCAGCACAAGCTGCTGTCTCCTTGGAGGAGCCTCCAGCCCCTGGGGTGGGTTCAGTGGAGCGTGGGCAGGTGGCACATGGGCATGGCGCTCCCACACCGTGGCAGTGGGTCCCTCCATGGCAGGCTGTGCTGGCTGCAGGCTCCCCAGCAGCAGGGCCTTGGCACAGCTGGGTGGCTGGTGGGAGGAGCTGTGTGGGGGCACCACATCCCTCTGGGAAGATGCTGGGCGAGGCATTGCCACTGTGCCACTGTGTAAATGTCAGAGAGGGAACACAGCACCAGCGTCCAGGAGAGGGGCAGCCCCATGGCAAATGAGCCAATAGAAAAGCTGTTTGCTGCTCCCCACTGGAGGTGCCCTTTGTGCTGACCTTTTGCTGCAGAAATGTCAGGAGAAACAGGCTGGAAGGCTTCCTGCTGCTCTGTTTGGTGGTGGGGAGAGGGGCCCTGGATAAAAACAGATGAGAGATTTGCCATTCCCAGGCTCTGAAATTCGCAGAAATCCATATGGGGTTTTTGTTAAGGAAGCAGTTGGAGCTCGACACTGTTCTGGCAGTGGAGCTGGGGCTGGAACTGCTCCACTTAAGCCCACCCCAGTGCTCTGTGGGCAGGGCAAGGGCACCACTGTGACCAGGCTTTTAGCAGTGCTGCACATCCCTCTTGTGGCTCCACCAGGGGCTTGTGACAACAGGAGGATGGAGATCACAGTCATTCTGCCCCTCTGAGCAGCACGAGACTGTGAAATCCTGGATACTGAAAACATGTTTATCAAATCCTCTGGTCTTTTGAGGGATAGTGGCTCAGGGGACTTTGCAAAGGACACTCAGCTCAAAGCCAGGATTCCTGATGGAGGCTGAGCAGTCCATGTGCTGGAGGTTCCCCCTGCACCCCCTGGGTTTCCCTGGGAGGAGAGACCCACAGACGCCCCAGCAACAAACTATACTGCTAAAACTGACTCAGTTGGGCATCTGGTGTTTCACAAGTGCATTTTTAGTGGCATTTCCCCCTCCTTCCCACCTTCCACTTCTCCACAAGGCTGAAGGCTGCAGTCCCTGTGGGAAGGGTCCAGGTGGAGTGACTGCCCAGTGTCACAGAGGAGACCTGGGGGAAGGGACTAGGCACAGTTTGCAATCCTGACTCAGCAACTGTCACCCCAGCTCTTGACAAAAATTCAGGTGCTCCAGAATTTCCATGCACAGGAAGACAGAAGGAGGAAAGGCAGGAAAGCAGGTGCTCCCTGGGCACTGTGGCAGCACAGACACAGCCCAGGCACGAGCTCGGTCCCTCTGCCCTGCTTTGTTGCAGCCCTGCTGGTGCTGCTGCTTGAGAAGATGCCAGAAAACAACCACCAAGTGTTTGCAGAGTGATGTGATTTATGAGGAAGGGCTTTGGTATGCATGCTCTGACTGTCCATGGCCACGGATGGAGACGGATGTGGTGTCCTTGTCTGTTGGAAGAAGTAGTTACCAGGAATCAATCAAGTGTCTGTTTAGGCACAGGCACGTATTTCTCTTTTTCAAATTGATCCATCTATCTCATCTCAGACAGACCAGGAGTGATCAACACAGAGGATGAATTATTTAGGGGAATAAATAGGAATGATGAGAAGAAATGAAGAAAATGAAAAATTAGGCTTAATAATAGGGAAAAGGAAAAGATTGTTATGCTGTGGAATGTATTTTAACGACTAATCCCACTCTGGTGGACAGGGATAGATAACACTCTCCATCACTAATGAATTTGTCCAGATTAGTGTATTTTCTTCTCTCTTTGTCTTGCAGCTTGTAGACTACAGAGTGGAGTTCAGCAAGTGGTGGGTGGCAGAATTCAAGACAATCAAGTTTCCCTCTCAGGGCACAGTCTTTGACTTTTACATTGATCCAGAAACAAAGAAGTTTGAGCCTTGGTCTAAACTGATTCCTCAGTTTGAATTTGATCCAGAGGTGCCATTACAGGTAGGTAACCCCAGGTTGTTGTTTGCCTGGGAGGAGAGCATGTGTTTTAGTGGCTGAACGTGGGAGTTTCAGTGAGGTCTGGTGAATGGTCAGGCACTGCACACTAAGGATGGAACTGAATTGCCCATCTTCTTTGTCGTGCTTTGGCTGTGCCAGCCTCCATCTGCCTCCCAAACATGAGTGATGTACAGGAGGGGCAGGGACAGGCCACCCCAGGGAGCCAAGAGCTGGTGTGCCCAGGGTGCCAGGAGCTGGTGTGCCCAGGGTGCAGGATGGGGGAAACTGGCCTGCAGAGAGAAGTGCTGTGAGACAGAGCAGGGACAAAGCTGCAGGGACAAGCGTGTGTCATTCTGTGTGGCTGGAAATGCAGATGGGTCTGTTTTGGCCAAACAAGAAGGGTTCCTCAGGTGGTGAATTGTTGTTGCCAGCTGTGCTTCCCTGTCCTTCCAGAAGTGCCACAGTGAGCAGATGACTCGTGAAAATCATCATGGCTTTAGCAGTGTGTGTCCGTGGGGAGGAGCAGATGCTGCTCCCAGCACCCACCTGTCAGGTTCCACCTGCAAGGATTGATTTCACTGGCTGGCAGCAGCATGGCATTCCCTGCCTAGTGCAGCCTGGAAACTGGGATCACCTCTCTCATTCCTGGCTCTCCCAGTTTTTACTTCTCCCCAGGACATGAATGGACAGACTGGGGAATGAGATGCTGGAAAGCAGTGCTGGGAAAGGGCCTTGGGGGTCCTGATCAGTGGCCAGTTGGTCACAAGTCAGCAGTGCCCTGGCAGGCTGGGGCACCACAGTGTAAGGAGGATCTGAAGCCATTAGAAAGTGTCCAAAGGAGGGACATGAGGATGGTTGAGGGCCTGGAGGGGCAGCGTGTGAGGACACTGAGGGCACTTGGTGTGTTCAGCTGCACAAGAGGAGACTGAGGGGAGACCTCAGTGCAGGGACAACTTCCTGGGCAGGGGCAGAGGAGGGGCAGGCCCTGAGCTCTGCTCTGTGGGGACCAGGGACAGCACCCAGGGAATGGCTGGAGCTGTGCCAGGGCAGGGTCAGGTTGGATCTCAGGGAAAGGCTCTTCCCCCAGCGGGTGGTGGGCACTGAGCAGGCTCCCCAGGGCAGTGGGCACAGCCCCAAGGCTGCCAGAGCTGCAGGAGTGTTTGGATGATGCTCTGGGGCACAAGGGGTGACTCCTGGGGATGGGGCTGTGCAGGGCTGAGGGTTGGACTGGATGGTCCTTGGGGGTCCCTTCCAGCTCAGCACATTCTGTGACCCTGTGATTCTGTGACACAGCTGTGGGGTGGTGGCAGGAATGGGTACACTCACCTGCTCCTTGTGGGGTGGTGGCAGGAATGGGGACACTCACCTGCTCTTTGTGGGGTGGTGGCAGGAATGGGGACACTCACCTGCTCTTTGTGGGGTGGTGGCAGGGATGGGGACACTCGCCTGCTCCTTGTGGGGTGGTGGCAGGGATGGGGACACTCGCCTGCTCCTTGTGGGGTGGTGGCAGGGATGGGGACACTCACCTGCTCCTTGTGCCCCCCAGGCTTGCCTGGTGCCCACCCCGGAGACGGTGCGTGTGCGGTACCTGCTGGACAGGCTCCTGGCGCGCCGTTGCCCGGTGATGCTGGTGGGCACTGCTGGCACAGGGAAGTCTGTGCTGGTGGGGGACACACTCTCCTCGCTGGACACGGACCAGTATGTGGTGAAGAAGGTCCTGTTCAACTACTACACCACCTCTGCCATGCTGCAAGGTGAGGCAGTGCCTGAGCCACAGGGCTCCTGGCACCTGATGGAATTCCTGGGGCATCCATTGGGGTTTGGAGCGTGGAGATCACTGGGAAGTTCAGGGCAAGAGCTGTGGGCGGGCTGCCCATGCTGTGGGCACTGCACTGGCATCTGCAGAGCCTCAAATACCACAGTGCAAGTCTCTGGTCAGCAGAGCCCTGTTGTTTTCCAGCAGGAGGCTTTGAATTCTGAGCCCATGACTGAGGCTCAGGCTGTGCCAAAGCACAAGCTTCAATCTGCTGCAGGTTTTATGGCTTGTACTTGACTTGAAGTGTGTCTTTAATCTGCTGGAATTTAAGCCTGGCTGAATGGGATGGGTTTCTTGGCAAGGATCCAAACTGTCCTCAGGGTGCAATGATGGGAATTGCATCCCAATTAAGCAGTGAGGATGGTGCTAATGGATATGTGCAGGCTGGAAGCCAGGGCTGGTTCCTGGGGCTGTCCTCCCATCCTGCTGCAGCCTGACATGCTCTCACAGAGCAGGTCCCACACCACCTCCTCCCCAGGGCACAGGGGCTCAGAGCCCCACAGAATTCCTGGCCCAGAAGAATATATCTAATGAGAATTTTGGCAGATCAGTGAAAGAATAAGTTTAACACCAAGATAAGGATAATGTTTAGCTGTGCAGTCTCTTCAGAGTAGAAGAGAAAGGACAGAATTCTTGAAAAGTGGCTCATTTTGTAATGGTGTCCAAAGAGAGATAAAATAATTTTGCATGTATTCATTAACCAGTAATGAAGCAGCCTGATTTGTTTTGAGTTGAACAACAGCTGTGAGTCACTGTATACCAAACTGCTTCCTGTATTGGGCTGGGTTTGACCCAATTGTCCTGAAATCCTTCTCCTTCCCCAGAGAGGCTGTGGCTGCCCCATCCCTGAAGTGTCAGGACCAGGCTGGATGGGCCTTGGAGCAACCTGAGCTAGTGGAAGGTGTGCCTGCCCATGGCAGGGGGCTTGAAATGAGATGAGATTTAAAGTCCCTTCCCACCCAAACCAATCTGTGGTTCTATGATGACCTGTGAAGCATCAGGGAGACCAAGGATTAACCTTCCCTGTTTGGTTATTCCTGGCTGAGTGGTGCCAGGTGGGTCAATGCTGAAGGCAGGGAGTGTCCTGGGCTTCCTCCCTGCCAGGCTTCCAACACTGCAAACATTTTAAGAAAGGTTTTGCAGTTTAAAATTGCTCCCTGGGACTGATCTGCTGAGAGGTGACAGCACAGGCCCAGCCCATGCTCTGTGCCACAGAATCACAGACTCATCGGAGTGGGAAGGGACACACAAGGATCATTGGGTCCTGCTCTGATGGGAATGGCCCATAGAGGGATCAGACATGACCTTCACACCATGCTCTGTCCAGGTGGGTGCTGTGGGGCCACATCTGCTGCCTGGGGCAGGCTGGCAGGGTTTCTGGGCTTGCTGGAGCCTCCTGCCCATGCCCCTCAGCCCCACGGGGCAGTGCCTGTGCCTGTGCACATGGTGAGAAGGCAAATTATTTGGACCACTTGTCCTTCAGGACAAAAAATGGGTAAACCCTCCACTTTTGGCCAATCTCACAGCCCTGGGGGGTGTGATGGTCACAGCCTCCTTCTTCCCTTTCCTGCCAGTGTGAGGTGTCTGGGAGATACCCTTGGGCTGGTGGGTGGGCTGAGCTGCTGGGGGGCTGTGCTGTGGGTCTCCTTGGGCAGGTGGGGCTGTGCAGGAGAGGGGGCTGATCCAGGCAGGGTGTCCCTGCTTGCTGTGAGCCCTGGGCTGAGCTGCTGGGGGGCTGTGCTGTGGGTCTCCTTGGGCAGGTGGGGCTGTGCAGGAGAGGGGGCTGATCCAGGCAGGGCTGGCTGGGTGTCCCTGCTTGCTGTGAGCCCTGGGCTGAGCTGCTGGGGGGCTGTGCTGTGGGTCTCCTTGGTCAGGTGGGGCTGTGCAGGAGAGGGGGCTGATCCAGGCAGACCCAGGCAGGGTGTCCCTGCTTGCTGCCAGCTCTGGGCTGAGCCAGTGGGTTCCTCCCTGTGCAGAGCACAGCACATCCTCCTCACAGGGATGAAGATGTGCCTGAGAAATCAGCTCTGGGAAGGGTGATTTATACAGCTTGGCCTCCTTCCCTACTGCTCATTTTTTAGAGTTCATTTGTCCCTTTTTGTGGAGTTTGTCAGTTGGCTGCTCTTCTTTTTTTTTTTTTTCCTCAGCAGATGCCTCTTTAGATTTGTAAAATGTGCATGCAAAGCGGTTTGGGATTTTTATTTTTATTTACTTTCAAAAGAGCCTGAAAGCCAAGACAAAGTGCCTGTTGGGGCAGAGATTTTTAAGTTGCAAAGCTGCACCCTTCAGGGGAAGCACAGGGAAGTGGTTCAGACCATCCTTTTGGGCTTACAGGGTTCTGTGTGCATGGGGGATAAAAAGAGCCAGAATCTCTCTGTGCCCAAACCTGGGGCCGGTTGGGGGATTTCCTTTGGTGTATTGTGACCAAACACCACTTTCTGTGGACCTTGTTCTCCTGCTTTGTGCCCCCTTGGACCTCTGCTCCTGCTCACTCCTCCATCAGCTCTACCCCTGGTGTCATTCCACACCTTCCCACTCCGGATCTGCCTTGAGAAAATGACACTCAGTGTTGGGTTTGGGGTGTTGGGTATTTGTGCCCACTTGACCATCAGCCTGGGCACGTTGGTGTGCACTGAGTGTTCATTCAGGGCTGCTGGGGCTGTGCCAGGAGCTCAGGGGCAGCACCAGGGCCCCTCCAGGATTATTGTGGGATACAGCTTTGAATTAAAATGCCACTTCCACAAACGTGTCACTTCATCCCCAGTAATTGCTTTTCACTATGATGAATCTCCTGCATCCTTGTTTAACCTCAAAAAGGGCTGATTTTATATGTTAATTAGGGCCTAATTAAATTGAAATTAAATGCTTATTTGAAACACTTAATTTGACTTGCTACCAGAAAATTCAAATATTGTGGTTTTATTGAAGGGAGAGACTCTGCTGAGGAAAATTCCATCATTTTTCTGAGCACAACTCCTGCCTTTGTGCAGCAAGTCTCTATGGCAAGAGAACAGCTGAACTCTGAATAGTGGGCAAGCCAGGCTGTCTCTAGGGAAAAAATAAAGGTTTAAAAAATATATATATATATATATATATGTAAAATATCAATTTTCCTTTTGCCCTTGGTAAGGAATGCCTGAAATGAACATTTGCACAAGGGGATTGTTGTCAAAATTCCCAGTCATCCCTAATTCCAGAGAGCTGCTCCTTGCCATGCTGCTTAACCCCAAAGGGGGTCAATGAAACAAGTTCTGTCTCCAGCTCCAGGACACCAGGGAGCCCCTGAATCCAAGGATGATGTCCAAGAAAGCTCCTGACAGAAAACCCTCTCAGGATCTGGGCAGAGAAGAGTTGCTGCTGTTTGTTTTGGCACTTACTGAGTCAGGAAAGGTTGTTTGGGCTGCAGTGAAAGGAATCAATAACCTATAAAACATGATGTGCAGCAGTGTGGGGTGATTTGCATTAAACATCAGCTCAGCCTCGTAAATATTGCCCATATAATCTAGAGCAACATGTAAGTTCAGCTTTCTGCTAAAACAAATGAAAATCCTTCAAAGCTTTGAAATGAGAAGTGTCTCTCCATGCTCTCCCTTCCTCATGGCTGACCTGACTGAGAACTGAGTGGGAATGTGACAGCTTGTGGTGGAACTGAGTCTTGGTGCAGTTTTGGGTAATGCTGGGGAGAGGATCAGGGACTCACAGGTATTGGGGGCTGTTCAGCCTGGAGAAGAGAAGGCTCCAGGGAGACTTTAGAGCTCCTACGAGAGCCTAAAGGGGCTCCAGGAGAGCTGGAGAGGGACTTTGGAGAAGGGCAGGGAGTGTCCCATCTCTGGAAGTGTCCAAGGCCAGGTTGGATGGGTCTTGGAACAACCTGGGCTAGTGGAAGGTGTCCCTGTCCATGGCAGGGGGTGGGATGAGATGATCTTTAAAGTCCTTTCCAACCCAAACCATCCTGTGATTCTGTGATTTTGTTTGGTGCATTTAATGAATAATATTATTTTGATTGTTCTAATTTTTGCCCTGAAAAGACCCGTTTCCTTTGCCTAACAGATGTAAAAAATGCATTTTCTCCCACAAAATCAGCTTTGCTTGTGGGCTTTGTGCCCCAGCACCTCCTTGGTTCCACCCCAGTGCCCAGTCCCTGCTGCCCAGGTTTGTGGGGTGCCCATGGTACATCTCGGGCAGGGCAGTGGAGGGGACTTACTGCTCCTTGTTATGGAGCAGAATAAGCTCAGAAAACAGGATTGAGCTTAAAGAAATATGCAGAAGGGATTCAAAAGGCTTTATCTTGCATGAAAACCTTTCGTTTGCTCTGCAGTAGACCCGGCTTGCAGCAGAGTGTTTGCTGTGATTTGTTTGCAAGGAGGAATTGAAAACTTTGGGATTTGGGTTGAGTCAGACCAAAAATCTGCCTGAGGGTCCCTGCCAGCCCCATGTAGGGCTCCCAGCCCCAGACTGGGCACAGCCACTGTCCTGCCAGCCCCATGCAGGGCTCCCAGCCCCAGACTGGGCACAGCCACTGTCCTGCCAGCCCCATGCAGGGCTCCCAGCCCCAGACTGGGCACAGCCACTGTCCTGCCAGCCCCATGCAGGGCTCCCAGCCCCAGACTGGGCACAGCCACTGTCCTGCCAGCCCCATGCAGGGCTCCCAGCCCCAGACTGGGCACAGCCACTGTCCTGCCAGCCCCATGCAGGGCTCCCAGCCCCAGACTGGGCACAGCCACTGTCCTGCCAGCCCCATGCAGGGCTCCCAGCCCCAGACTGGGCACAGCCACTGTCCTGCCAGCCCCATGCAGGGCTCCCAGCCCCAGACTGGGCACAGCCACTGTCCTGCCAGCCCCATGCAGGGCTCCCAGCCCCAGACTGGGCACAGCCACTGTCCTGCCAGCCCCATGCAGGGCTCCCAGCCCCAGACTGGGCACAGCCACTGTCCTGCCAGCCCCATGCAGGGCTCCCAGCCCCAGACTGGGCACAGCCACTGTCCTGCCAGCCCCATGCAGGGCTCCCAGCCCCAGACTGGGCACAGCCACTGTCCTGCCAGCCCCATGCAGGGCTCCCAGCCCCAGACTGGGCACAGCCACTGTCCTGCCAGCCCCATGCAGGGCTCCCAGCCCCAGACTGGGCACAGCCACTGTCCTGCCAGCCCCATGCAGGGCTCCCAGCCCCAGACTGGGCACAGCCACTGTCCTGCCAGCCCCATGTAGGGCTCCTGGCTTTGGGACAGCCACTGTCCTGCCAGCCCCTTGAAAGGCTTCCAGCTGCTCCACAACCACAACCTGGGGATGGGCACTGTCCTGGGGAGCAGCATCCTGTGCCAAGACCAGCTGTTCCTGCCCTAAGAGCACTCAACAGCCCAGATAGACCCGAGGGCAGTGGGGGCTTTCCCCTGTGCCCACCCTGAGCCCTGCCTGCCCTGGCCAGAGGGCAGTGAGCCAGGCTGAGGAATCATTTCTGTTGCCCTCTGCTCACACAGGTGTGCTGGAGAAGGCTCTGGATAAGAAGGCTGGCAGGACCTATGGCCCCCCGGGCACCAAGAGGCTCGTGTACTTCATGGATGACCTGAACATGCCCATGGTGGACACCTATGGCACGGTGCAGCCCCACACGCTGCTCAGGCAGCACCTGGACTATGGCCACTGGTAGGGCTGCTGGGCCCTGGGGCTGAGACCTGCCAGAGCAGCTGGGGAGGGGCTTTGAGGGAAACTCACAGTGTGGATCCCTCTTCCCATCCCCTCTTGGCCACTCACCCTGCTGGGCTGGGCTGGAGCTTGCTGGGAGGCTCTGGGTGAAGGGACCATTGGGCACCCTCAGGGTGTCCTCTGTCCTCAGCAAACACTCCCTGCCTGGCTGAGGGAGCTTCACTCCTGCTCAGCTCATGGTTGCTCCCAGTTCTAAGCCTGCCAGAAAATCCTATGCTCAGCCTGAGCCCTGCAGTGCTGAGAGAGGGGACGGCCATGCATTGGCCCCAGCTGGGATGAGCTGCCCCTGCTGGGAGCACCTGATGCTGTTTGCACTCAGGCAGCAGCAAACAGGCGTTTTCCAGGCAGAGGTAATTTGAAAGGAAAACCACTGAGAGTGTTTTGGAAGGAGATTGGTGTGTTTTACACCTGAGCCAGCAGTGCTGTGTGGGAAGGGATGCTCACAGCTCTCCTGCAGGGAATACAGGGCAGGGACTTGGAGCAATTCCCAGTTTCCTCGGCTGTGTGCATGCCTAAGCTTAGCCCAAAGCTTCCCAAGTACAGGAACAGTGGGGTGAAGGCAGAAATTCAGGACTGTGGGTGTCAGGGAGGTTGAATAAAATCATAGAATCATAGAGTCAATTGGGTTGGAAAAGACCTCCAAGGTCATCAGTCCAACCCTTGGTCCAACTCCAGTCCCTTTACCAGATCATGGCACTCAGTGCCACGGCCAAGCTCAGCTGAAAAACCTCCAGGGATGGGGAATCCACCCCCTCTCTGGGCAGCCCATTCCAATGCCTGAGCACTCTCTCTGCAAAGAATTTTTTTCTGCTCTCCAACTTCAATTTCCCCTGGCAGAGCTTGAGCCCATCGTGCCCCCTTGTCCTATTGCTGAGTGCCTGGGAGAAGAGACCAACCCCCACCTGGCCAGAACTTCCCTTCAGGCAGTTCCAGACAGTGCTGAGGTCACTGTGGTGGGAGGGTGTGGGTGCACTGGCACACAGAGGGACACCCTGTGCCTCCTGCCCCCTCCCAGGCTCTCTGCCCCTCTCCTGGCAGTGCCCCTGGGGTGTTGCACCCTTGGTGGTCCAGCTCACAGCCTGGTGGATGCAGCTCACCCCCAGAGAGAGAGGGGCACAGCTCCCTGTGCCCTGGGGCTGCCCCGGCCCCAGCAGGGACCCTGAGCTCTGCTCTGGGGGCTGTACTCAGGTCTGCCAGCAGCACACCTGTCCTTCCCCACAGGAAGCACTGGGCAGCCCTCCTGCCCCATGCCAGTCTGGCCCAAACCAGAGGCACTCCTGTGGTTTCCCACAATTTCCATGCCTGTGATGGGTCTGACTCAAGGGCTCTGCTCAGTGGTTGTTACCACCTGATAGAAATAACAGCTACAGGTTGTTGGGGCTGAAGGGTTTCCCCCAAGTGAAGGACTCATTTCAGGGACAACTTCCTGGGCAGGGGCAGAGGAGGGGCAGGCACTGATCTCTGCTCTGTGGGGACCAGGGACAGCACCCAGGGAATGGCTGGAGCTGTGTCAGGGCAGGGACAGCACCCAGGGAATGGCTGGAGCTGTGTCAGAGCAGAGTCAGGTTGGATCTTAGCAAAAGGTTCTTTCTCCAGAGGGTGGTGGGTACTGAGCAGGCTCCCCAGGGCAGTGGGCACAGCCCCAAGGCTGCCAGAGCTGCAGGAGTGTTTGGATGATGCTCTGGGGCACAGGGGGTGACTCTTGGGGTGGTCCTGTGCCAGGCCAGGAGTTGGACTCAATTCTTGTGAGTCCCTTCCAACTCAGCCTGTTCTGGAATTCTGTGTGGAGACATTTAGCAGCCTCGGCCCTGCCCTGGTGGGGGGCAGAATGTGACCCCTCTGAACCCACAGGGACACTGGGAGCACACCAACAGCCTCAAGGGGATGGCAGCAATGACTGCTGTGGTTACCACCTGTGGCTTTTGCTTTGCCCAAAGGTACGACAGGACCAGACTGACCCTGAAGGAGATCACCAATGTGCAATACGTGTCCTGCATGAACCCCACTGCAGGGAGCTTCACCATCAACCCTCGGCTGCAGGTACAGCCCTGCATGGTGGTACCACCCTGGGTGGGGTTTGGGGGCATTGTTCAAGCACAAGGCTCGAGAAGAACCTCTGGCACATCCTACTGTCCTTTGATCAGTGGGAACAGCACGGATCTGCTGAGTGGCTCTCATTCCTGGTGGAGAGGCAGCAAACTTGCTGCCTTTTCCCCTTGTTTCCTCCTGCTCTGCTGCTCAGTGGGAGGAAGAAGCCACAGGTTCCCAGCCAGCCACACCCACTCTCAGGAAGCTTTCTGGTCCAGACAGGCAGATTTTGCCTTCATTATGCTGATACTTACCTCTGGTCCATTGTTTGTTTAAGCCCTTTGGTGGTCAGGGTTTGGAAGGGGCTGCCCAGGGAAGTGGAGTTACCATCCCTGGAAGTGTTCAAAAATGAGTACATGTGGCATTTCATGGTATGGTTTAGTGGGGATGTGGTAGTTGGTCAAAGGTTGGACTTGATCTTGGAGATCGTTTCCAACATTAATGATTATATAATCTCCTCTTTCTTTGCAATTTCCAAATCAATAAAGGGTCTTCTGGGAGTGTCACCTTCCAGGGGCTGATCCTACCAGAGACACGACTGAGCTTCATCAGGGATCACTGGGACCTTCAGACCTTTCAGCTCAGTGGACTGAGATTCCAGTGTAGCCATTGGGAAATGCCACTGAAAATCCTTTGATCACCAAGTAAAAAGTGTCACCTGCCAACTGTCCTCTGCTGGGAAATTGGAAAGAGGAGATAGTTCTGGTGGGCCCCTAGAGCATCCCAGGTTGGAAGGACCTCCAAAGATCATCTGGACCAACCTTTCCTGGGATGAGATGAGATTATTTGGCCATATGTCCAACCACATCAAGTCCTCACAGGGCATTTGACTTGAGAGGTCAGTGCCCATCTCTCTGACCTCTCCATGTGTCCCGTTCTCTTCCTCAGCGTCACTTCTGTGTCCTCGCTCTCTCCAACCCTGATCAGGGTGCCTTGGCCAGGATCTACAGCACCATTTTAGTGCAGCACCTGAGGATTGGGAGTTTCTCAGAGGCTGTGCAGAAATCAGCCCAGCAGCTCATTGCCCTTGCCCTGGGGCTGCACCGCAGGGTGGCCACCACCTTCCTGCCAACAGCTGTCAAGTTCCACTATGTTTTCAACCTGAGGGACTTCTCCAATATCTTCCAAGTAAGTGCAGTCCCTGTCTGTGTGTGCTGGTTTAAAGGTAAAGTGGCAAGAGGAATGAACCCAACACAAAAGAGGTTATAAGTCAGTTACAATTTAATAACAATATTACAATAAATGCAATGGCACAAAGAGAAATTGGGTTTAACCCCCAACCCCAGCAGTCTAACCCAGCCCCCTGGGGCACAAACACAGGGGGGTTTGGTGGCCCCTGTGCTGAGCCCCACGTGGTTCCCTCGAGTCCAAAGGAAATGGAAGGAAAAAACCTGTTGGTGCAGATGATGGCACAGTCTGGTGGAGAGTGGTGGGCTCCTCCTGGCCAGGGTCTGCTCCTCCTCTGGATCCAGTGAGTGGTTCCCCAAGTCCCCAAAGGCCAAGATTGTCTCCCCTGAGGTTTGGGTGGGAGCCCCCAGTGCCTCCCCCAGGGCAGGTAGTTCCACACTGGGGGATCTGACTCTGGCAGTCAGGGGGGATTTTGGAATGGTTGCTGGCCCATGGGCAGAGCTGAGCCCTCAGGTGGGTGTGGAGGTGCCAAGGAGTCCCTGCAGGGCAGTTCTCCCAGCTCCTCTGCCAGGCTTCTTTCCCAGCCAGCTCCCAGCCTGAGGGCTCAGCTGTGCCCTGGGCAGCTGCTGCCAATGGGCCATTGGGAACAGTTGCTGGGCAATGGCCCAGAGGGTTTGGAATGCACAGCTTTGGGCACACCCACACAGGGATAAACTGGTCCCAGATTGCTGAACTTCCACTTGGAGCTGGTCCCAGTGCCACAGAAGGCTGTGGACCTGTGTCCCTATGTCCCTTGGTGAACAAAACACAGTGTCCCACCCAGCAATTCCAAAGTAAAAGGGGTGACCCTGGATCATTCCGTGATTCCTGATTTATTTTGGATGAATTTCAGAGCCATTGTCCATAACTTTGAGAAACATCAGTTAGAAAATTAACTACTTTGCAGCCAACAGGGAGGGATGAACAGTTCCAGAAGGAGGTGCAGATTTTGCAGGGTTTGAGATCCTCTGGCTGGAGAAGGGACCCACTGGAAGGGCTTTGGACTCCCAAGCTCAGCCTTTCATGCAGTGGCTGTTGGTGAGTGTGGTGGAGCTGGGCCTGTTTTTGTGAGCCTCAGCTCCAGTCATGTGAGTGTGGGATTGAAGACACTGGTCCACCACAGAGGGACATTATTGACTGCATGGAGCAGGTGGTGGATACTCTGTGGACTGCTGGCCCTGAAGAAAGGAAAACAGTGACTGCTTCATCTGCTCTGCCAGAGCCAGGACAGCTTGGTGGCCTGTACTGCCACGTCCTCTCAGGTGCTCAGCATTGCATGTGCAGGATGGCATTTAAAGAGCACATAAATCAATCAAAACCAGCTTTGCCTTAATGACTGAAACTGAATTACCATCCACTGTACCCAAGGGACGTTGTTCAGCTTTAGAAATGTTTTCTTCCATCATTGTTTTCTGTTTTCCCCAGCAATCTCGTGCAATGAAGCAGGAGGTGTTACTGCTCAAAAATTCTTTCTGAGTTTCAGGCTGATTAATAAAATTTGAGAAACTTCTCAGCAGCCAAATGGAGGGATTTGAAACACCAGAACCTGTTCTGAATCCCCAGGTGGCAATTTGTCGCTGTCCTTGTTAACATCTGTTTTAGAAAGTAGGTACTGGAAGTTTGGTGCCTTGTGTCTGGTCCATCAGGCAAGAGCTCAAGGACTGACAGGACATGGAAATCTGAGAACAGGACCTGAAACAAGTTAATAACTGCATTGTGTCAGGAAGGAATCAGACCTGTCAGTTGTGCTCAGCTGAACATCAGCAGCCCTGGTGTGAGATGTGGGTCATGTTCAATCCCAGCTTCCATTTCCTCTGGGCTTTGGAAGGCACAGGGAGAGAACCAAAGTGTTTCACATGGAAGCTTTAATTTGGACTGTTGTCTGCTTGAAAGGTGCCAGGGGTGTGGGGTGTTAGAAAACACCCTGCCAGATCTGGATGCTGGCCCAGAGGATAGAAGCAGTGACAGGAATGCCCCTCATTCTCCTTCTTTTCATGGAGATTATGGGAAAAGACCATGCTGAGCTCAGGTCCTGCCCTGTCAGAGCCACCACAGCCCCTCTGCACTGGTGCGGCGATGAGTGATGGTGGCACAGCAGCAAGTCCTGCTGGGATGATGAACATATTCCCTGTTTCCATAACAAAAAGACCTCATCTCCTGGGGTGTTGGTTCAGCCTCTGAGTAGTCACACTCACCATTACCCTTCAGGGAATCCAGAGCTGATGAGTACCTGGGGAGGGTGATGGTTCCCAGATCCCAACGTGACCACCCACACCACAGGAGGAACTGCAGTCCTGCTGCAGAGACCTTTGTTATCACCAGTGCCATGTCCTGGTGTGTGGCCAGTTGGCCACGAGTCAGCAGTGCCCTGGAGCCAGGAGGGACATCCCTGCCCTGGGGGGCATCAGACCCAGCATGGCCGGGCCAGGGAGGGGATTGTCCCACTCTGCTCTGCACTGGGGCAGCCTCACCTGCAATGGGGGGGCAGTTTGGGGGGACACAATGGAAGGGAGAGATTGAGCCACTGGAGAGTGTCCAAAGGAGGCAACAAAGATGGTTGAGGGCCTGGAGGGGCAGCGTGTGAGGACACTGAGGGCACTTGGTGTGTTCAGCTGCACAAGAGGAGACTGAGGGGAGACCTCAGTGCAGGGACAACTTCCTGGGCAGGGGCAGAGGAGGGGCAGGCCCTGAGCTCTACTCTGTGGGGACCAGGGACAGCACCCAGGGAATGGCTGGAGCTGTGCCAGGGCAGGGTCAGGTTGAATCTCAGGGAAAGGTTCTTCTCCCAGAGGGTGGTGGGCACTGAGCAGGCTCCCCAGGGCAGTGGGCACAGCTCCAAGGCTGCCAGAGCTGCAGGAGGGTTTGGATGATGCTCTGGGGCACAGGGGGTGACTGGGGGATGTTCCTGTGCAGGGCCAGGAGCTGGACTGGGTGATCCTTGTGGGTGCCTTCCAACTTGGGTTATTCTGTGATTATGTGATCTTTGATGTTGTCTCGAGAAGCCTCAGCAGGGCAGAGGGGTCTTTGTAAGCAGCTTCTGACATTTCTGGTGAGGAGGAAAAGCACAGACATTTGTCTGAAATACAACCTGAGAACTCTCCAGGCAGCAGGATAACACTGGATAACATGGCAAAGGGCAAGGGATTCTCCATCTTTTTTTTTTCTTCTTTTTCTTTTTAATGTTGCCACCACAGACATGCAGGTGTGGTGACACTTGGCCATGTGTCCCTCCATCCCAGCCATGGGTGGCTCCTCCTGGGAGCTCAGCACCCCTGGAGGGTCCCACTGCTCCATGGGGTGCAGCAGGGGGTGGGTGGGAGAGCCTGCTCGCCCTGCTGAGGAGTGAGGGGGGTGAGTTTGCAGAGTGAGAGCAGGGGAGGTGTTCAGTGAATAAGTGTTTTCAAGACTGTGAGGTGTGGATTTTGTTCCCCCTGAATCTTTGGTGATCTGCCACTCCAGAACTGTTCAGGCAAAGGCAACAGAGCTACTGTTTACAAAGAAAGTACTGAGAGCACCCAGCTGAATTCTTCTTTTCCTATTTTGCCAATGAAACACTGCCATATTGGCTGATAAATATGACTGTTCTTCACAGAAATTATTATCATGCTACATTTTGTTTTACATTGAAAAGTAAATCCAATGTTAAGAATGGCAAAATGTGGTCTAAATCAATAGAAATAAGTGTGCTTGCATCAAAAACACAACAGCTTTTGTGGTGTGGGGGGTCTTTACACTCAGTCCCTTTAGAGGGACTTTAAAGGGACTGATTGATTTTTATTATTTATTTTAGTCAGTTTAGGGCCTGATGGGCTCCTCCTTCCTCTCTTTACTTATCAGCTCTTTTCACTGATTTTTTTTCTGAAGTAAATAAAAGACTTTGGCAGCTGTAATGGCAGATGTGAAGCCCAAACAATCAGAGCCACAGACCAGTGAGCTGAGAGGGCCTGCTTTACTTTGCTTCCAGAGCATTTTATATTTAATGTATAAATAATTAGATGTTAGGAAGAAAACCTGTCAGTTTAATTCATGCCATTGAAACCCTGTGTGCTGTTAATGGGCTCCGTACAGGCGACACCTCTTTGAAATATAATTCTTTTATGCATTTTAATAGAGTTCATGGTAAACATACTGAGCTAAGCAGACAGCAACTGGTATTTCCTGCAGGCAGGATGCACCTAATTAAAATTAATTGATTAAAAGAAAAATCACCACCACTACCATTTCCAAACTATTTTTCCTTCTTGACAAAGCACCCTGGTGTGGGGTTAGGGTGGAAGAGCTGCAGGTCTGGGCTGGCCCTGCCCTGGGTGGACTCTGTGCTGAGAGCAGAACTCCCAGCCCATGCCCCTGGATGGGGCATCCAGATGGGGGTAATGAGTATAAATATTCAAAAGAATGTGGAAAACAGACATCCCCACAGTGTGGGCACAAGTGAGGGAAGGGATTCTACTCCTCTACTTTTGTAAGACCCCCACCTGGAGCTCTGTGTCCAGCTCTGGGGTCCCCACACTGGAAGGACATTGAGCTGTTGAAGCCAGTCCAGAGCAGGTCACAGAGATGCTCCAGGGCTGAAGCTCCTCTGCTCTGGAGCCAGGCTGGGAGAGCTGGGGGGGTCACCTGGAGCAGAGAAGGCTCTGGGGAGACCTTGAAGCCCCTTCCAGTGCCTAAAGGGGCTCCAAGAGAACTGGAGAGGGACTGGGGACAAGGAATGGAGGGACACCACAAGGGGGAATGGCTTCTCACTGCCAGAGAGCAGGGTTAGATGGGATATTGGGAAGGAACTCTTCCCTGTGAGGGTGGGCAGGCCCTGGCACAGATGCCCAGAGAAGGTGTGGCTGCCCCATCCCTGGGAGTGTCCGAGACCAGGTTGGACAGGGCTTGGAGCAACCTGGGACAGTGGAAGGTGTCTCTGCCCATGGCAGGGCATTGGAACAGAATGATCTTTGAAGTCCCTTCCAACCAGTCTGGGATTCCATGATAAATGACTTTGGGAGATTAGGGGTAACAGAGGACATGTTCTCCAGGGGCTGTTTCCTCAGGGGCTCCATTGCAGTGGCTGTGGGGGTGACTCAGCCACGCTCTGATGGGGTGGATGCTGCAATGGGGTCCCTCAAGGCAAGGTTGAGTTTCTCAGCTGTCTTTGTTCTCCACAGGGCCTCCTGTTCTCTACCCCTGAATGCCTGAAGGAACCCCAGGACCTCCTGAAGCTCTACCTGCACGAGTCAAGCCGGGTGTACCAGGATAAGATGGTTGAAGCAAACGATCACCGTACCTTTGATAAAATCCAGCGGGAGATGGTGAAGAAGTTCTATGATGTAAGTGTTGAGGTTCAGCTCTGATGACAACATGTCACGGAACCACAGAATGGGTTTATTGCAAGGAAGTCAGTATTGGGGATTTTCCTTTCCCCTTCTTTCTTTCTTGTCCCTCTTTCCCCTTTTCCAGCATGGCCATGAAGAGGCTGGAAGGTTGTACTTCCCTGGGAAGGAGGCTCAGAGCTCCAGTGGGTTTCCCTATACTTGTTATATACATTTTTTTTCTCTTTTACAGGACATTGAGGAAACTTTAGAGCAGACCAAGCACATGAATATTTATTGCCATTTTGCTAAAGGCTCTGGGGACCCCAGCTACAGGCCAGTTCCAACCTGGGAGGAGTTGAAGCAGGTCCTCCTGGAAGCCTTGGACAACTACAATGAAGTCAACGCTGCCATGAACCTGGTGCTGTTTGAGGATGCCATGTGCCATGTGTAAGGGGACTTTCTGGCTCTGTGGTCTTGTCACAGCATTTGTGTGTGCAGATTGTTCCACGGAGTTTCCTGGAGGATGTAGGAAGGTGGATGGATGGGCCCAGGCCAATGACAGGAGGTTTAACAAGGCCAAATGCTGGGTCCTGCACCTGGGTCACAACAACCCCGGGGAATGCTACAGGCCTGGGGCAGAGTGGCTGGGAAAAGGCCCTGGGGGTGCTGGTGAGAGAGGCTGAACACGAGCCCAGGTGTTCCCAGGTGGTCCTCATAACAAGAAAGATGTGGAGGGGCTGGAGCGTGTCCAGGGAAGGGAATGGAGTGGGGAAGGGGCTGGAGCAGCAGGAGCAGCTGAGGGAGCTGGGGGGGCTCAGCCTGGAGAAAAGGAGGCTCAGGGGGCACCTTCTGGCTCTGTATAACCACCTGCCAGGCATGGGCAGCCAGAGGGGATGGGGCTCTGCTGCCAGGGAACAAGGACAGGATGAGAGGAAATGGCCTCAAACTGTGCCAGAGGAGGTTTAGGTTGGATATTGGGCAATATTTCTTCGCTGAAAGGGTTGTCAAGCTCTGGCTCAGGTTCCCCAGGGCAGGGGTGGAATCACCATCCCTGGAAGTGTTCAAAAAAACCTGTGTATATGCCACTTAGGGACATGGTTTAGCAGTGAACATGGTGGTGCTGAGTGGACAGTTGGACTTGATGATCTTAAGTCTTTCCCAACCTTACCAATTCCATGATTCTGTGATAATTGCAGCTGATGGAGCTGAAGGTGTGATGAAGCTTCACCTGCCCATGTGATGTGGTGAAATCTTTGGCCCTTGATGCTCTGCATGTGGCACAAACATTTATCACACGTGCCAACGTTCAGGGGCTTTGTTGCCTTCCCTTGACACCCAGTGACAGAACTGGTTGGACTGGGATTTCCATGAGTGCTTTGGCAGCTGGTTTAAAGCCTAATGCTTACACAGGTTCTCATTGGGATTTTCCTATGTATAGAAAGTAAGATTATGTGCATTCAGGCTACTAGTTTGAAAGAATAGAGGCATTTAAACTGCTTTGATCCTTTGGAAAACCTGCTTGCATTTAGAGGCCTGGAGACACAGATGGATTCCTGTTGGAAATGGGACATATGGGACTGTATGAAAATCCCAAGCCCCCTGTGGATCATGATGAAGGTGTTTGCATGTCTGGGGTGCAGTGGGGTGCACCCCCAGCTCTCAGACACAGCCTGGGGGAATCCCAGCAGAGCCAGAGCCCTTTCTGGGTGTTGAAATGCACAGGTGGCCTTAGAGCTCTTCAGAAGATGGACCTACCCTGGCAGTCACAGCTGTCACTGTTGGTTTGGTATGAAAACATTGTCCCAAGAGGTGCAGATTTGGGATTCTAAGTGAGAGGGGAGCCACTGTCCTCCTGCACCAGGGTGTGGGTTCAGTTCTTCCTGGACCTGGCAGCCTAATGCAGTTCCTGTCATGCAAATTAAATATAAATATAAATATAAATATAAATATAAATATAAATATAAATACTCCTGTTAACAAACTGCTCACCTGTGCTTGTTCCCAGAGCTCCCAACCTGTCCCTTTTTCCAATGGCCTGGGACACCTTTTCCCTGACAGACTGGGGATTCACTCCTCTGCATTAATGGATCACATCCAACCTGCTGTCCCCAGGCATTTCTGCTCCCATTGCTTGCAGAAAGGTGACAGGAACATCAACCCTCTGCTCCTCTTGCACTTTCCATAAACTGGGCTTTGCCACAAAACACAAGACTATCCCTTTAGTGAATTCTGGGAATGGTCAGGAAAGTGAGGGTTGAGTATCCAGCATGACTTCACTGGCTGTGGGAGAATTCCTTGACTGCCTTGGGAGTTGCACTTGACTGAACTGCACAGCTTCTTCCATCTCAAACAGCTTTGGCATGTCAGCTTGAAGATTTTCAATTGGGAGAAAAAAAAGAAGGAAATTTGAGGACTTAATATATGTCAGGAAGTGGGAGATGCCTGTGAGTCCCCCCAGGGACCACGAGGCATCCTTGGGCAGAGCTGGCCTGGGGAATTGAGAGCAGGAAGGCTAAAGCTCTCCTCACAGCCTGGATTGCTTTTATGGGAATAATTTCACAGAAATTATTAAATTACAATTAAAAAATTGTAAAAAATCAGTTGGAGTCTGTGCATAGGTCATAAATTACTTGAGTTTTAATAAAGCAGTGCAGTGTTTCTCACAATCTTGTTTGAAAAATAATTAGGTTAGTCTAGGGAAATAGTGAAGGGAGCTGAATAAAGGCACTGCTGGGAAGAGGGGGACAGTGCTTCCTCTGAACCCCCTCCCCTGGGGTGTTAACACATTGGGGTGTCAGGATCTGCTTCAAGAGACTGAGAGGAAGGCAGACAGAGTTCACCACGTGACTCTCAGACAGGACAAGGGACCAGACCTGGAAAATAACATCAAGTTCATTTGAGAGTGAGTAAATCTCACTCTGAAGTAGTGGTGGTTTGGATAACTAAAGAACAAGGACTGCATTTTCCAGGAAGTTTTGTGTCATTCTAGACATGAGTGAATATTCTGTAATGCACAGCAAAACTCCTCAAACCCCAAATGCCTTAAGAAAAGAGGCCTTTCCTGGGGAGGTGTATCAGCCTTGAGTTTTGTCCTCTATTGTTGTATTTTAATTTTCCCTTTTTCCCCCTGCAAAGAAATCCAGGCCTTCCCTTTAACATAGTTCTGTCCAGCAGGACTTGGCAGGTGGAAAAAACTTAGCACAGTCTGAATTGCCACCAAACTGAGTTTTTTTTACATCAGCAACGTCCTCTGCAGGTCTCAGCTGAGCTGGGGATCGATTGCTGACAGCACTCTGAGATTGACATTTTTCATCCTGTTCAGAATACAATTTTTTAGTGAATGAATAGAAAAATACTGGTGTTAATGAGATGTTGTATCCCCGATGCAGCTGCCGCATCAGCCGGATCCTGCGGTGCCCCCGCGGCAACGCGCTGCTCGTGGGCGTGGGGGGCACGGGCAAGCAGAGCCTGGCACGGCTGGCAGCCTCCCTGAGCGCCCTGCAGGTGTGCCAGCTCACCCTGAGGAAGGGCTACGGCCTCCCCGACCTGAAGGTGGGTGACTTTAAAGGCTGAGCTGGAGGGCAAGGAAATAAGGAGCAGAACTTGCCCCGAAAACTTGGTCTCATTGGATGTGTGGGGAGAGGGGGCTGGACATGAGCCCAGGTGTGCCCAGGTGTGCCCAGGTGTGCCCAGGTGGGCAAGAGGGCAATGGCCCCTGGGCGGTGCCAGTCCTGGTGTGGCAGCAGGACCAGGGCAGGGACTGTCCCTGTGCTGGCACTGCTGAGGCACCTCCAGCCCTGGGGCAGTTCTGGGACTCTCAGTCAAGAGAGACTGAGGGGCTGGAGAGTGTGCAGGGAACATGAAATAGAGAATCATTGTTTTTCTCAGCTCTGGAAAAGCACGATGGTGACAGATCCCCCTGTCTGCCATTGGCCCTTCCCATGGTCTTCATCCTTCTAATCCAAATTTCCAGTGATGAAATGAGCAAATTATTTTGGAAAAAGTGTGTCTGTGTTTGCTGAATTTCTAAGAGAGTTTCTGAACCCTTGTCCAGTGCACAATCCTTCAGGGTCCCCCAGGTGTGTGGTCCCCTGCTTGGAGGGCTGGGAGGGAAAGGATGGAGGTTCAGCTGGATGAACTTCCAGCTGGATGAATCTCTTCTTCCAACCCAAACTGTTTTATCGTGGTTTATCCCAAGAACAATTTGGATTTCAAAACGATGGTGTCCTTCATTAGGCAGATGAAATAAAACAGCTTTCCATGTGAGCAGGTGGGAAAACATGGACAAGCAGAGTCCCCACAGCCAGAGATTGCACTGATTCCTTCAGCCACATCCCCCTGGCCTGCCAGTGTTTCAGCCACAGGCATTGCCCTGGGCCTGGCAGTGCTGCCCAGGACCTGCTTCTCATTTCTGTGTTATACAGACCTGGGCACGATGCCAAGTCTTACCTGGTGATGCCTGACAGTGTGACAGCAATGGGCTGGCTCAGTGACCTGGAAGGCTCAGCTGTGAGGGTGGAGAGTGGCCAAAGTGCAGTTTCATGCTAATTAACTGCAATTACTTTGTTCTCGGTGAATGGGAAGGTTCTGAATTGTCCCACTGGTAGCTCTGGTACCCCATCTGTGCTTTGCAGAGTGTGGGGACAGCTCCTCTTGCTTTCCAACCCCCAGGCAGACCTGGCAAAGCTGTACCTGAGAGCTGGTGTGAAGAACGTGGGCACCGTGTTCCTGCTGACGGACGCGCAGGTGGTGGACGAGCAGTTCCTGGTGCTGCTGAACGACTTCCTGGCCTCAGGTGCATCTCTCGGGCTTTGGTTTCTCCTCTCCCCCTGTCCTAGTTCAGCAGGAGGGACCAGCTAACCCTGTGTGGGGGTGATCAAAGCTGTGTATTCTACCCCCTCTATTCATTCCCCGAGGTCAATGGGCCATTAGCAGCAGCTGCCCAGGGAGCCATTATCACTTCACACCCAGCCTGAGGGGGCGGAGCTGCTAATGGGCCATCACCAGCTCAACACCCCCTGGCTCCCAGAGTTAATCACCCACTGTGTGAGTCCCCGCCCAGGGGGAGGGACTGAGAGCTCCCTGAGGGTACATAAGGGGTGGGTAAGAAGACCTCAGGAACCTCTCGTTGGATCCAGAGCAGCAGCAGGACCTCGACAGCAGGAGATCACCGCTCTCGCCCAGACCACAGCCCTCGCCTGCACCAACAGGTTTTTCTTTTCCTTTTGCTCTGGACTTGGGGGAACCACAGGGGTCTCAGCACAAGGGCAAACAAACCCCCTTGGGTTTGTGCCCCAGGACACTGGGTTATACTGCTGGGGTTTTGTGAGTTGAAAGCAATCTCCCTTGTGTGTCAGTGTTGTTATTGTAATATTATTATTAAATTTTGGGTCTGACTTTTAATCTCTCTCGTGGTGAGTTCATTTCCCTGCTGGTTCACCTTTAAACCAGCACACCCCCTCTTCAGGGTGGTTCTGCTCCTGGTAGCACCTGGAGCTGTAGAAGCTGCAGAAGGGCAGGAATGGAATGAGCTGGAAGTTACATGGTTTAAGCACTCAAGTGAAAGCTATGCTGAGTTATTGCTGGGGAGGACTTCCATCAGCTGGGACATTGCTTTGCTTTCCCTCATGTCTTGTACCCATTTTTCTGTCCATCATGGAATGCTGCACATAGCTGTGATGTCACGTGTCTGTTGGAACATTGCAGCTGAGGACAGACCCAAAGAATGCATCTCCAGGTGAGGAGTTTCCCCTGTGGATCCCTTGCATCCACCTGAAAACTGAAGGTTGTTCCTGCCTGGGATAGTTGACTGGAGTGTCATGGGGGGAGTGGAAGGCTTAGACACTGTTTATTAGAGACGCCCTCTTGCTGAACTACAAGGTGCAGAAAGGACCCCATGGATTTCTAAACTCAGAGAGGAGCCTGGAGGTGGCTGGATCCAATCTCAGCCCCAGATTTTGTCAACAGGTTAAAATTTAAGGAGTTATAGAGAGTATATATTTTGTCTCACAGGTTTTAAAGATGGCAAAGCAGATACATTTATATAAATATTATTTATTGTGACAAATGAACACATGAAAGATCTTAATCAGAATTATTTACTACACAGTATAAAAGCTAAACTACTAGTGGCATAGTGTAACATAGGCTAGTGACTGTATCAAAGCAATTCTATCAAAGCAATGTATCAAAGCTGGCAAAAAGGAACAATCATTAAGCAGACATTGATGTAACTCACCACATAGGGATCATGGGCAGATCTCTCTTACTCAACCCCTGGGGACTGAGCATGAAGAGGCATCTCTGCTTCACAGCAGCAGCTCCACTCACTCCAAAAAAGTCTGTGGAAGAATCTGCCATGTGAAAGTTGGACTGAGCTTTTATAAAGTGAATGACTGTCAGTCACATATCCCCAGCCTATCTGTCACATCCTGCTTCCAGTGCAGGATGTGTGCTTGAAGCTGGTGAGCCAGGCTGGTTTTAGCACAATTCAGCACTGAAAGCAGCACCATGGCACCAGTGGTAGCTCAACACAGGCACTTGGATTATTTGGATTCTCCAAGTGGATTTTAGTCCCAATGTAGGTAAGACCTATCAAGGCATCCTGTGAGGGGGTGGATGATGAAAAGCCACCAGGTGACCATGTCTCTGTGCATCACCTGCCTGCTTATCCCACTCCAGTCCCTTTCCTCTCGTTTTGCCAGGGTCTGGATTGATATTCACCCAAACCATTACAGAGCAATCAGTGTCTGTGCCATGCTCTGCTTCCCTGCAGAGCATGGCACAGGTGTGTGTGTGTGTGTGACACTCCCTGTGCCAGGTGCTGTGCAGCTCCCTGGGAGTGCAGGTGGTGTCACCAGGACCATGGGGCACACCCAGAGTGGGCACAGTCCCCACACTCCTGGGAAATCACTGCCTGCCACTTGCACCTTGTTTATGAGCCAGGCATGGGAAGGTACCAGCTGATTCAGGTGCCCCCCAGGGCTTGGGAGGGGTGAGGGGGCAGCAGCACAACCAGGTCATAGTTTATGAATAACTCCAGGGGTGACATATGTGGCTGTAAAGTGGTGGCCAGCTGGTTGCAGCAGGCACCAAGTGCTGCCTGTGATGGATGTTTAACCAGGAACAAGGACAGGAGCTGCTTTGGAGGCTGGGGAATACCTTCCACCAGCTCTTACACGTGCTGTAGATGCACAAACACCTGATGAGTGACAGTGAAGCTCAGGTGAGAGAGCTGGGGGTGTTCAAACTGGAGAAGAGAAGGCTCTGGGGAGAACTTAGAGCCCCTTCCAGTGCCTAAAGGGGCTCCAAGAGAACTGGAGAGGAACTGGAGGGGCAGGACAAGGGGAATTTCTTCCCACTGTCAGAGGGAAGGGTTGGATGGGATATTGGAAAGAAGTTCTTCCCTGTGAGGGTGGGCAGGCCCTGGCACAGGTGCCCAGAGAAGCTGTGGCTGCCCCATCCCTGGAGGTGTCAAGGCCAGGTTGGATGGGGCTTGGAGCAACCTGGGACGGTGGAAGGTGTCCCTGCCCGTGGCAGGGGGTGGGACAAGATGAGCTTTGAGGTCCCTTCCCACCCAAGCCACTCTGGGATTCTGTGACTCCTTGTCCTGCAGAGAGGAGTGGGCTGAGCAGCCTGGCTTTGGGGTGTCCCAGTCAGCTTATGGTGCCTTTGAAAGGCATCATATTTTCCTTGGATTGCTCTGGGGGGACCTCCTGTAGTGTCTGGGAGGCAACAGGAGGTGAGCAAGGGCTGCCCAGGTGGTGCTGACTGATGGCTTGGGCTGCTCTGTGCTCTGCAGCCTCAGTTTGCTTACGTGTTTCCCTTCTTATCATCCAGAAAACCAGAACAAAATATACCTTTCAGTCATTCTTATAAGTGAGCAGATTTCTGATTAGTGTATTTCCTTAAGTGGTTAATGCTGATATTAGCAGTATCTGACTGAATAAAGATGATTTTAATCAAATCATAATCCAGAAAGGAAGTGAATAGGAGACAAATTAAGGAACCACTAAAAAGAATACTTGGTTGGGTGCATTTTTGATGGTCAGTTTTTAAACTATTATAGTTTTTACAAGATTTCTAACTTTTAAAATGTTTTGGTGATCTGGGAGTTTTTTAGTCACTACTGGAAATGGCCCTGAGCAGCTGCAGAAATTGTACATGTAATTAATGCATTTACCAACTAAAATGATTATACATCATGTAGAGCATATTAGGGATTTGATTGTTTTGTAGTAATCTAATTAGCTTTGTAGAACTAAAAAGAGTGGACTGTCTGTACTCTGACTGTATTCTATGTCCTTTTCCCCTGTGCTTCTCTAAGGGTATTTGATTTCAGAAATGATTATTTTTCAGCAGAATGACCCTCTGTGCCCCTTTGCTGCTACTGGGCCCGTGGGCACCTGATTGTACCTGAGGGAGTCAATTCTCTGTGCCTGCAGAGGAAGGCAGATGTTTCCCTTTGCTCTGAGACTGTGTGCTGGTTTAAAGGTAAACCAGCAGGGGAAATGAACCCAAGATGAAAGAGATTCTAAGTCAGAGTTACCATTTAATAGCATTACAATAAATGGAATGGCACAAAGAGAAATTGGTTTAACCCCCAACCCCAGCAGTCTAACCCAGCCCCCTGGGGCACAAACACAGGGGGGTTTGGTGGCCCCTGTGCTGAGCCCCACGTGGTTCCTTCGAGTGCAAAGGAAAAGGAAGGGACAAACCTGTTGGTGCAGATGATGGCACAGTCTGGTGGAGAGTGGTGGGCTCCTCCTGGCCAGGGTCTGATCCTCCTCTGCATCCAATGAGTGGTTCCCCAAGTCCCAAAAAGCCCAAGATTGTCTCCCCTGAGGTTTGGGTGGGAGCCCCCAGTGCCTCCCCCAGAGCAGGGAGTTCCACACTGGGGGATCTGACTCTGGCAGTCAGGGGGGATTTTGGAATGGTTGCTGGCCCATGGGCAGAGCTGAGCCCTCAGGTGGGTGTGGAGGTGCCAAGGAGTCCCTGCAGGGCAGTTCTCCCAGCTCCTCTGCCAGGCTTCTTTCCCAGCCAGCTCCCAGCCTGAGGGCTCAGCTGTGCCCTGGGCAGCTGCTGCCAATGGGCCATTGGGAACAGTTGCTGGGCAATGGCCCAGAGGGTTTGGAATGCACAGCTTTGGGCACACCCACACAGTGGTCCCAGTTGCTGTACCAGGACAGACTGCAACAACATCCAGACCAGTAAACCCAAACTGTTTTCTTAGGGGAAATTCCAGATCTCTTCCCTGATGAGGAAGTTGAAAACATCATCAGCAGTGTGAGGACTGAAGTCAAAGGCCGGGGCCTGGTGGACTCCAGGGACACTTGCTGGAAGTTTTTTATTGAGCGTGTTCGACGGCAGCTGAAGGTGAGAGGGAGTGGGGCAGGTTGGGTCCTCCCCACCCGCCTTGGGGCAGGTGTGTGGAGTGGAGATGCCCTGGGCTGCCCCATGGGGAGGTCAGGCTGTGGCCTGGGCATTAGGTGGGCTGGGATTCTCCTCAAGTGTGGGACATGCTCGTCGCTTGTCATCACTTCTGGGCTTTTAGAAAGCTCAAAGGGCTCCAGGACAGAGGTTGCTGTTCCCTTGGTTTGAGCTGGGCTGAGATGGGTTCCTGGAGGAACAGATGTGCTGCTCTGTCCTGGAAAGCAGGATGGAGAGATGTGTGTCCATTTGCTGCTGTTTCTGTGGTGACTGTGGGATCCTCTGTTGGAGTGGCTGGTGGAGCCCAGGATGGGCTGTGTGGCTGGAGCTCTGTGCCTGCTCCTGCCTCTGCCTCCTCCCTTTTCCTTGGGCTCCACAGGTCGTGCTCTGTTTCTCCCCTGTTGGCTCCAAACTGCGTGAGCGCAGCAGGAGGTTCCCATCCATCATCAGCTGCACCACCATTGACTGGTTCCAGGAGTGGCCTCAGGAGGCCCTGGAGTCTGTCAGCCTCTGCTTCCTGCGAGACATGGACATCGTGGAGGTGAGACCTCACCCACAGTCACTGAATATGGTGGAAGGGACCCACAAGGATCACCCAGTCCAACCCTCAGCCCTGCACAGGCCCATCCCCAGGAGTCACCCCCTGTGTCCCAGAGCATCATCCAAACCCTTCTGCAGCTCTGGCAGCCTTGGGGCTGTGCCCACTGCCCTGGGGAGCCTGGGCAGTGCCCACCACCCTCTGGGGGAAGAGCCTTTCCCTGAGATCCAACCTGACCCTGCCCTGGCACAGCTCCAGCCATTCCCTGGGTGCTGTCCCTGGTCCCCACAGAGCAGAGCTCAGGGCCTGCCCCTCCTCTGCCCCTGCCCAGGAAGTTGTCCCTGCACTGAGGTCTCCCCTCAGTCTCCTCTTGTGCAGCTGAACACACCAAGTGCCCTCAGTGTCCTCACACGCTGCCCCTCCAGGCCCTCAACCATCTTTGTTGCCTCCTTTGGACCCTCCAGCACCGATCTGGGACACACAGGTTTCTGTCCAGAGTGGCATTGCTGGTAGCACTGAAATGCATTAAAGTCACCCAAACTGTCCTTGAAACAGGGCCCTGGTTTTTCAGAGAGGCACATGGACCTTGGCAGCAGTGCCATGAGCACCAAACTCCTGGGCACCGATGGCATTGCCAGAGACAGGACTGCTCTGCCAGCACAGAGGCAGCTCCAACTCAGCACAGAAAATAACCTGATACTCCTGATCACTGCAAGGGACACACACTCTGCTCTGCTCTCCTCTCCCCACATGTGTGTGAGCCTCTGGAATTCTCAACGGCAAAATTATGTCAAGTTCTCCTTGATGACAACCTGCTACCACATTAAAGGAGATTCACTTCTGTTAATTTAGTTTTTCTGTACAGGATTTGGGAAGAATAAAGTCTACAATGTTTCTTTTTAGGAGTGTACACTTTTCCTATTTGTACAGAAGAAAAGCCCAAATTTATACTTAAAAGGCTGTTATTTTGTAGAGCTGAGTGCTGGAAAAATTGCTTGGAATAAGATAATGTGTGAGATAAAAAGATATAAAAAGAAGTATAAAGTACACGAGCAGACAAAGTTATTTTAGAGATAACAGTGAAAAGGGATCAGCTTAGGTATTACATCCTGGATTGTGCTGCAGCAGAATGAAAAGTTACCCAATTCCTTTATATCCAGCACAGCCCTGGATTTTATATAGTTTTCTATTTTCAATAGTTTCTCCTTGTCTTCTCATCTTACCCTTAGGATTCAGTGAAAGAGTCAATAAGTAAGTTCATGGCCCATGTCCACGTCAGTGTCAACGAGATGTCCCGGCTGTACCTGAGCAACGAGCGCCGCTACAACTACACCACCCCAAAGTCCTTCCTGGAGCAGATCAAACTCTACCAGAACTTGCTGCTGAAAAGGGACAAGGATTTGAAGGCAAAATTGGAGCGGCTGGAGAATGGCCTGGAGAAACTCAACAGCACTTCAGCACAGGTAACAACCCTTGAGGGTTCCAAGGGGATGGTTTTCCTGTTTCCCCATCACAGCCGTTTCTGCATCCTGGTTTGAGGGAGGACTTTACAGGCTGAGACTGTACAGGGGAAAAATCTGTGCTGTATCCTGGGTCCTGTCTGGCTCTGGGCTCCTGGAGGAGCAGAAGTGATGCTCTGTCCTGGAAAGGAGAAAGGAGAGGTGTGTGTCCAGTCTCTGCTGTTTGGGTGGTAACCAAAAAATCATGGTAAGTAAAATGAGATTGGGATCCAGTAGGCTGTGTCATCACCTTTTAATGGTTAAATTTAATCTGTGAGGGTAAAATACCTCATAAAATACAGGGACAATCAGTGATTTTTGGAGTTGCATCCAGGAAATTCACAATAAATTCACCAAGACTCTTTCAAACTAAATAGTGCATGCTGTTAAAATGAGTCTGATGTTCATTTTTACTTCATTATGTTATCCATCTTTAAGGAAAACCAACACATGTCTGAAATGTAGATTAGTCACCCCAAAACCCCCTGTTAAAGAGCCACACTGGCACTCTCCACTGCTGATGACTGGCAATTTTTCTGGCTATTTTCCAGACTTCTCTGCCATGACATAAACTGCCTTTCAGAGCTTTGCTCTCTGCATGTTTTGCTAAACTCCCTTTTTTTTCTGTTTCATGTTCTATTAACTCTTACAAATATTTACTTACAAACTTCTACAGTGGTAAATGGTCCTCTCCTGAGGCTGCTCCAAAGGAATGCAAGGGTTGGTGTGGATGAAGGACTGTCTGGTCTATCCCTTTCCATATATCTGCTTTGGGTAGTGCTGGTGGCATCAATCACGTCTGTCACACCCAGTGGGACACTCTGCTGCCTGCAGGGTGATGGATGGGCTGTGCTGGTGCCTCTCAGCACTGACATCTCTGTCTCACTTCAGACAGTCACTGTTCTCCTGGTGCAGGACGGGGCTGTGAGGACACAGGAGGAGGATCCATGTGCCGTGTGCCCTTTGCAGGCTTTAGCACAGCACAGAATCACAGAACAGGATGAGTTGAAAGGGACCCACAAGGGTTACTGGGTCCAACCCTCAGCCCTGCACCACACCAAGAGTCACCCCGTGTGCCCCAGAGCATCATCCAAACACTCCTGCAGCTCTGGCAGCCTTGGGGCTGTGCCCACTGCCCTGGGGAGCCTGCGCAGTGCCCACCACCCTCTGGGGGAAGAACCTTCAGGTAAAATTTGGTGCTAATAATGCCAAGGTCATGGGTTCAACCCCCTCTATGGGCCATTCACTTAATAGTTGGACTCGATGTTCCTTGTGGGTCCTTTCCATTTCAGAATATTCTGTGTCTCTGTGTAATATCAACCCCAAACCTCCCTTGACACAACTTCAGGCCAAAACTGCCCCCCCCCCATTGCAGGTGGGGCTGCCCCAGTGCAGAGCAGGGTGGGACAATCCCCTCCCTGGCCCGGCCATGCTGGGCCTGATGCCCCCAGGGCAGGGATGTCCCTCCTGGCTCCAGGGCACTGCTGACTCGTGGCCAACTGGCCACACACCAGGACCCCCAGGGCCCGTTCCTGGCTCTGCTTTCCAGCATCTCATTCCCAGTCTGTCCATCCATCCAGGGTTGCCCCATCTCAGGTGCAGAATCTGTCACTTCCTCTTGTTGAACTTCCCATGGTTGGAAGCAGCTGAGGTTGAACAGGCAGGAGCACCAGTGACACCAGTGACACCAGTGACACCAGTGAGACCCACCTGAGCAATAAGAACGTGCCCTCAGTGCACTCAGATCTCACCTCCCCTTACCCATGGAGGCCAGAGCTCTGATGACCTGTGGGTTGCTGCTGGTTTTGATGATTCCCTGGTAGAGGAGAAGGTGATTATGTTTGTTTTTGATTTGGAGCAACTAATGTGAACCTCATGTTTTGAGAACAAGTCCCTGTAGTGTCTGTTGTCACATGTGGGGACTCCTCTGTGCTCTTCAGGCAGCTCTTCAGTGGGTGCTGTGATGATGGGGTTCTCTGAGGAGCCACAAAGCAGGTGCTGAGGCAGTGCTGGAGGACTGGGGAGGCCCTGGGAAGGATGGGAAGGATGGGAAACCACAGCACCAGGGGGTCTGGGAGATTTTGCTATTGCAAGAAGGGTGAAAGAGCACAAAGTTCATGTCTGGTTGGAGTGAGGCTGGGGTAAGAGGTGCCTGATGCTGAAGTTGATTAAGATGCAGAGCAGTGAGGAGAAATATGTCAAATTTGAATCTAAAATTAGCACTGGGGCTTAAATTAAACACCTGAGTTATCAGATGTGCGCAATAGTCAAAACTGCTGTTGATTTGGAACCAGTGTGGATATTTAGCACTACTGGAAATCGTGCCAGAGTGTTTGATCTTGGATATGGATTTAAAAGCCTGAACCTTATGTTCACCCATGGAAATGTTTGGTCTTGGGGCTGAGGAAGTGACAAGTCTCTCTCACTCAGGTGTATCATCTCCAGGTGTGCTCGTGGTGCTTGGAAGGGATACTCTGGGAAGGGGTTGATTTCAAAGCAAAGGGGAAGACTGCAGTTGGTGGGTATGACCTGGTTGTGCCCTGGGCCTGAGGACTGGTGCTGATGACCAGAATTCTCCAGAGTCCTGCTGCTTGGGTGCCATGACAAGTTAATGCTGAGTTTGTATGTTGTGCCAGCAGCTGCAGGTACTTCTTGACTTTGCTGATCCAATTTCGAATAAACCTCTCTGCCTACTTTAACCCTTCTCTCCCAGACTTGTTTTTTTCTCCTGAGATTTGGACATCTTGATACCATTGACCGACCTTCCTTCTACAGAAAGGTTTTCCATCTGCTTACAACCCTCTCTCCCTGCAGACAGCAGCGTCCTCAGCACTGGAAGAGCAGAGCCTCCTTCCTATGAGGACAGAATGGATTGGGAAGATGTGTGGGATGAGTCATTTGTTTTTCAGAGTGCTGTTTGCCATGGAGAGGTCAGCCCTCAGATCAGAGCCCATTGCTGAGTAATTCTGAGGATGCCTTGGGTTAATATTGCATCCCTGGATTCCAGATCTGAGTCTGGCTTGTGCTATCAATTAATCCCTGACCGTTGGGATGTATTTTGTGTTCTTGAAACCAGGCAGGGACAGTCAGATAAAATGAGGCTTCTGGGAGCCTGCCCTCCATGTTTTCTGTTCTTTAATAATTTTTCTAATGCTGTCCTGGGGGTAGGCAAGTGTTTCTCCCTTCCCTCCCCTGCTGAAGTCACAGCACATTACCCTTCAATCTCTCATTTGCTTTGCTCTTTCCCTTTCCACCTCACATTTCTAATTGCTTATCAGATTGTTCTGCACTCAGGAAGCTGCTTACAGGTTTCTCATGAAATCACAGAATCCCAGAATGGTTTGTGTGGGAAGGGACCTTGAAGCCCATCTCATCCCACCCCCTGCCATGGGCAGGGACACCTCCCACCAGCCCAGGTTGTTCCAAGCCCTGTCCAACCTGGCCTTGGACACTTCCAGGGATGGGGAAGCCACAGCTTCTCTGGGCACCCTGTGCCAGGGCCTGCCCACCCTCACAGGATAGAGTTTCTTCCATATACTTAGTCTAAATTTCCCTTCTTTACGTTTGAAGCCATCCCCCTTTGTAAATAATCCCTCTTCAACCTTCTTGCTTTTTTAAAATGCTGGCAGTGTTGTAGCCAGTCATTTCCTCCTCCATCCCTGCCTGTGCTGGGGGGGACTCTGTGCCCCGAGCTGTGCTGGGCTGAGCTTACACCTGCTCTCTTTGTAATGCTGTGGAGTGCCCCTGGGCTTTAATCCCCTGCTCATTTTGTCCTGCTCCTGTAAGCCCCTGGAGCTGCTGTTTGTGTGTCCACCGAGCACACAATGGCTGGGCTTTGGGCAGAAGGTCTCCAGCTGTATCTGCCATCAGCAAAGCCACTTGAATTCCCTGCAATCCCCCAAGAGCTGGAGCTGAACAAGGAGCTGCTGCTGCGTTTGTCCAATGAAGGGATTAAGTGCTCCTGTGAGCCCAGATTTACAGTGCTGCCTTTGTCCTGGGGAAAGCAGCCCTGCAGTGCCAGGCAGCAGGACATGGTGATGGATGAAGGGCATGTGGAGACTCCTGAGAAACCATTCTCCACGTGAGGCTGATGCTGAACGTCAGTAGCTGCAGTTTATAAGCTGCAAATTGTGCTCTCCCTTCTGGTATCTAAATGGATCTCTCCCAAACCAAGTGTCTGGTTCCCTTCTAGTGAGTATTTTTGTGTAGGTAAAGATGTGCCCCAGGAGCTCAAAGTGATCCTTTAGGAGCCTGAGATAAGGGCAGTGAAAGCCTCTGTGGTGTGCCCTGGGCCTGGGTAAAGTCACTGGAATGGGGGATTTTAGAAAGAGCTTTTCCATGTACATTGGGAGCCCATGTGAGCTTCAGCCTGGAACTGGCCAGGGCTCCTGGGAGGGAGCAGTGTGGGAGCAGCTGCCACCATGGCTGTGCCTCCTGGGGACAGCTCAAGCTTCTCAGGCTGTTCTGACATCACATTTAAAGCCCTTTGAGCCTTGGAGCTTCTGCCAAGGGCTGGGCCTGGCAGCAGATCCCACTTGTTATCTTTTCTGGGTGAAAAATGATGTCAGGAAGATGTTCTTGGCTGGGAGGGCAGTGAGGCCCTCGCACAGGTTGCCCAGAGAAGCTGTGACTGCCCTATCCTTGTAAGTGTCCAAGACCAGGCTGGACCTGGGATAGTGGAAGATGGGGCAGGGGTTGGAGTGTGATGACCTTTGAGGCCCCTTCCAACCCCACCATTCTGTGATTCTGTGATTTGTTATGCACTGGTCTTCCTCAAAACCACCATGTACTTGTTTCTACTGATGTCAGAGTCCAGAAGTGAAACAAAAGTGGAGGGATGGCACTGTCTCTCTTCTCTCTGATGAGCAATTACAAGACCTGAGGGAACAGCTGGAGTTGCTTCAGGGCAGGATTAGGTTGAATACCAGGAGAAAGTTCTTCCCCAGAGGGTGATGGGCACTGACCAGGCCCAGGGCAGTGGGCACAGCCCCAAGGCTGCCAGAGCTCCAGGAGTGTTTGGATGATCCTCTCAGCAAAGGCTGGAATTGTTGGGTGTCCTGTGCAGCGCCAGGGGTTGCACTGATGGTATTTGTGGGTCCCTTCCATCTCAGGAGATTCTCCATTTCCATGGATTATAACCCATGTCATCTCTCCCACAGAACACTTGCCCCCAGCACCTCCAGACAGGGGTGATGTGACACCAGAGCTCATGTTCAAAGCTGATGTATTTGGTTTTACAGTGACAGAAACTTCCTGCATGTTCCTGGCCTGTGATGGGGCTCCTGGGCTGTACAAAGATCAACCCAAGAATATCCTTCCCATCCTTTGCATTGAATCCTTCCCAGAGCAGTGCCCATGCTGCCTCAGTCCTTCTCTCGAGTCTCCAAACTAAGACAGGGAGCAGTGGTGGGACAACCCCCACTGGCAGTGGATCCTGCTGGTGCAGGGTTGTGCCCAGCTGGGTTCCTCACCGGATTCCTCACTCCTGCCAGGCTGCTCTGGTTTGTGGACCATGTGTGTGAGTTCTGCCACCACAGGGAAAGGACAGCAGGAGTGTTGTGCCAGCAGCTGGAATTGCTGCTTCCCTGTGCTGCCAGGGCACTGCCTTTGGGCCCCACCCACTGTGAGCCCGTGGCTGCTGGGCACTGCCCCTGCTCCACACGTGTCTCTGCCCTCCAGGTGGATGAGCTGAAGGCCAAGCTGGCAGCCCAAGAGGTGGAGCTGAAGCAGAAAAGTGAGGATGCTGACAAGCTGATCCAGGTGGTGGGAGTGGAAACGGAGAAAGTGAGCAAGAAAAAGGCCGTGGCAGACGAGGAGGAGAGGAAGGTGGCACTGATCACCCAGGAGGTGGAGCAGAAGCAGAAGGACTGTGAGGAGGACCTGGCCAAGGCTGAGCCTGCCCTGGCAGCTGCCCAGGCTGCTCTCAACACCCTCAACAAGGTAAGGTGAGGATTCCCATGGGAATCCAGTATCTTCCCTCTTCATTGAGAGAGGGGAACTGTGTCATCTGATGGCCCAAGTTTCTGGCCATTGTATTGTCCCTCCTCCAGCTTCTTCCCAGCTAGTTCATACTGAGTTCCTGGTGTAGCTTCAACCAGCCATGAGGCTGCACCAGATTCCCCTTTATTTGTCACCAAGGAGAGCCCAGGCACCCTCACAGGGCAAGCAGCCAAACTGCAGAGGGGGACTAAAGGGGTAATTTTTTCTCTACACTCATGAGCTGCAATTCAAATCCACTTTGATTTCTGCTCCTTTGTCTGTGGTGGGAGATTTTTTCTGGTGCTTTAAATACTTCCCTTTGGTGCCCCCAGAACCTTCTGTACCCACACTGCTCTTAGGAGGGCAGGCCAGGCTCTGTCTCAGCATCTGCAGCCCCTGGGCCCTAAGGATTGAAGGATATGGGCTCTGTGGATCTGGTGTTTTGGCATTGCCATCTCAGCTTGGATTGGAGGGAGCATGAAGGGAAGCTCTGAAGGCTGTTTTAGAGGGGCTGGGGGCTATTTCTAGAGATTATTTGGAAAGTTTTCTCTCTTCCTTATCCAAAGCATGTGAGAGGGCAGGAAACCTCCAGCTTTCCCAGGCAGCAGGGCAAGGGTGGGAGTCTGGGGAGGAGCAGTGTGCTGAGCTGGTCCCAGTGGGTTGTCAGGAGCTGGATGCAGGGAATGGAGCGGGAAGATGCAGAACAGTCATCTGAAGGCAGCACTGTTGGGGCTGAGAGGAGCCTGATTTATCACACTGAAAGCTTGGGAGCCTGGCTCTATTAGTGCAGAGTGGAAAGAAAGCCCATTCATTTTTTCTAACAACCTTGTGCTGGTTTAAGGGTAAATGGGGAGGAGAAATGAACCCAAGATGAAAGAGATTATAAGTCAGAGTTGCAATTTAATAACAATATTACAATAAATGCAATGGCACAAAGAGAAATTGGGTTTAACCCCCAACCCCAGCAGTCTAACCCAGCCCCCTGGGGCACAAACACAGGGGGGTTTGGTGGCCCCTGTGCTGAGCCCCACGTGGTTCCCCCGAGTCCAAAGGAAAAGGAGGTGAAAAACCTGTTGGTGCAGATGATGGCACAGTCTGGTGGAGAGTGGGGGGCTCCTCCTGTCCAGGGTCTGCTCCTCCTCTGGATCCAATGAGTGGTTCCCCAAGTCCCCAAACCCCAAGCTGTCTCCCCTCAGGTTTGGGTGGGAGCCCCCAGTGCCTCCCCCAGGGCAGGGAGTTCCACACTGGGGGATCTGACTCTGGCAGTCAGGGGAATCGTTGCTGGCCCATGGGCAGAGCTGAGCCCTCAGGTGGGTGTGGAGGTGCCAAGGAGTCCCTGCAGGGCAGTTCTCCCAGCTCCTCTGCCAGGCTTCTTTCCCAGCCAGCTCCCAGCCTGAGGGCTCAGCTGTGCCCTGGGCAGCTGCTGCCAGTGGGCCATTGGGAACAGTTGCTGGGCAATGGCCCAGAGGGTTTGGAATGCACAGCTTTGGTCACACCCACACAGGGATAAACTGGTCCCAGCTTGCTAAACTAAGACACTTGTTTTCCCCTTTCCAGACCAATCTAACAGAGCTGAGATCCTTTGGGTCGCCGCCATCTGCCGTCAGCAATGTCACCGCGGCTGTGATGGTGCTGACGGCCCCAGGAGGGAAGATCCCCAAGGACAGGAGCTGGAAAGCAGCCAAGGTGGCCATGGCCAGGGTGGATGGCTTCCTGGATTCCCTGATCAAGTTCAATAAGGAGAACATCCATGAGAACTGCCTGAAAGCCCTTCAGCCCTATTTGCAAGACCCCAAGTTCAACGCGGAGTTCGTGGCCACCAAGTCGGCGGCGGCGGCCGGGCTGTGCTCCTGGGTGCTGAACATCGTGCGCTTCCACGGCGTCTTCTGTGAGGTGCAGCCCAAGAGGCAGGCCCTGAGCAGGGCCAACGCCGAGCTGGCATCTGCCCAGGAGAAGCTGGGCACCATCAAGGCCAAAATTTCTGTAAGTGCCCTGTGGTGGGACCCCTCGCTGCCTGGGGAGGAATCCTCTGCTCTGGGGGAAGCTGCTGCTCTGCACTTGTGGTTTTTAAGGGCAGGGTTGGAATCCAAAGCTTTGGTGCAGTGTAGGGGTTTCTATCCCAGAAATCCAACCATACCCTGGGCTGCATCCCAAGAGTTGTGGGCAGCAGGTGAAGGGCTGAGCTTCTGCCCCTCTGCTCTGGTGGGACCCCACCTGCAGAACTGCCTCCAGCTCTGGGGCAGCCAACATTAGAAGGACATGGAGCTGCTGCAATGAGTCCAGATGATGCCATGATGACCCTCTGAGGGTTGGAGCCCCTCTGGTCTGGGGACAGACTGGGACAGCTGGGATTGTTCAGACTGGAGAAGAGAAGGCTCCAGAAAGACCTGAGAGCTCCTTCCAGTGCCTCAGGAGCCTCCAGGAGAGCTGGAGAGGGACTTTAAACAAGGGCCTGGAGTGACAGAACAAGGGGCAATGTCTTCAGACTGAAAGAGAGTAGCTTTAGATGGGATATTAGAAGGAAATTCTTCTATGTGAGGGTGAGGAACTGTGGCTCAGGTTCCCAGAGAAGCTGGGGCTGCCCCATCCCTGGAAGTGTCCAAAGTCAGGTTGGATGGGGTTTGGAGCAACCTGCTCTAGGGGTGGAAGGAGATGATCTTCAAGGTCCCTTCCAACACAAACCACTTGGTGATTCTATAGCTCTGTGATATGATGTTTCTTCTTTCTTAATTCCATCTGTTCTTCTCCAGCCTTACTTGCACCTGAAGAGGAAGGCTAATTATTAATTCTTCTTATTTCCACCTAATTTTTTAATGCAATTTGCTTCTACTCATGGGTCCTCAGGAAGCTCATTATCTCAAACCAGTGTGTTCCCAGTGTGTGGCAGGGCAGGGCAGAGGGACTGGAGGCTGGTTCAGGGCTGGGCTGGCTCTCTGCTCAGGCCCTGGAGATGGGCAGGGTTTGCAGGGTGGCTTCTGCTCTGGTAGGAACCTCATTTGTCACAGCACAGCTCCCTGGCAGCACATCTTGTACATTATTTGTTGTTTTACTACTTAAAAAAATTAAGGAATAAATATTTCTCTGAATAGGAGGAATTACAGCATGATTTAAAGTGCATTTGCACAGAGTGTGGCTTCAGGTCTTTATAGTTTTCCTTCAGAAAATCATCTCTATGTCAAAAGCCATGCTGCTTTATGCTGCTTTTCTCCCTCCTGGCCCAAGAGCTGCTAAGAACACAGTATGGGAAGCAGCTGCTCCAGGACCTGCCTGGCTTTGGGGTGCCTCAGCTCTGGGTGCCCCCTTTGGGAGTGACATCCCCCTGGGCTGGAGCTGCAGCAGGGCAGGTCCCAGTGGGTGCCCGTGGGGTCCTGCCAGGGGCAGCAGGTCCCTGCACCCACCTCTTGCACCAGCACATCTTCCTCTTGGAAAACACGTCACTCTTGATGTTTCTGAGGGCTTATTCTTTTTAAAATGCATACTACACTTTTTAACTAAAATACAGAAGTGCTGTGCTGAGCTCTCTGGTCACCCCTTCCTGCTGCAGATGAAAGGAGGCACCTGGAGCAGGGATGGATTTAGAGGGCTTTAGTGTCTAATTCTCCCACATCAGATATGCAATACAGTGTTGGGGAACTTTAACTTTTTTCCATCCCTTTATGCTGCTCTTCTCTAAAGCTTTTAATGCCTTTTTCTTTTTTTTTCTTTTTTTTTTAAAGAAGTTGGGTTTTGTTGAAGCAAATTGCAGTCTTTGGGGAGATTACTGGTACACCTCTGGCATGCACTTACAAAACTGCCTGGTTTAGGTGCATTTTGCCCTCTGCAGATGGTAATGATGCACTGCTCAGGGTGGGATGGATGTGGAGGTATATCCTTGTTTATCAAGCTGGGATATCTTGGGTACCTTCACTGCTGATTCATACCTGCTCACAGCTGGGCCCCAAGCTGTCACATATCCATTTTTTAGTACTAAATTACACTATTCTGATTATTTGCAACACTAAATACCTTTCCCTCTTCTTTGCCTGCCTGGGAAATAAGTTGCTATGGACCTGGGGAGGGTAGAGGTGGAAGCCAGAGTTTTGTTCACAGCTGTATTTGTGTGTCCCTTTGGAGTGTGTCTGATGGGGTCCTGCAGGTCTGGCCTGTTCTTCAGGTCAGATATATATATATATTCTACAGATAATTATCAGATCATGCTTGAATAATGGAATTTGATATAAATGAGCCTTTGTAGGCACATACACCCATAGTACACAGGCACAGAAACTTTTTGTTATTAGTTCATGGCAGGTCAAGGAGAGACTGTTCTGAGTTTACCAATATCCAGGAGAGCTGCAGAGATCCCTAATATAATCCTTTTTCATTTTCAGGTTTGTTTCTAGTGTGTATCTCAGTGTTAAAGTGATTTACAAGCAGTTTAGCCTTAAGCAGTCTGCACTGGGTGCAGATAAAATCAATTATTACTCCTCTTATCAGAAGTGAAATGCTCCAAGTGCTTGTGGGAGCTGTTGATTTGGTTTAGATCAGTGTGAACAGCTCTGTCCAAGCAAAGGGCTCTTCAACTTTTTCTCCAGGTGCTTTGGCCTCTTTCTGCCCCTTCCCAGCCCTGAAGCTCCATGCAGTGACCTCCATGACAGGTGGTCCCACCTCTCTGGGGGCTCCTGGCACAGGGTCTGGCAGCTTTTGGAGCAGAACAATTTTATTGGCTTCCTTGTTTATATTCCCTTCTCAAAACAGTGTGAGGACGTGGCTTGGATATGGTTCAGCCAATGCCTCCAGCTGCTCCTTGGGGATTGGAGCATGACTTTGGAATCTGCATACCCTCAAGGGCTTGTCTGAGACCAAGGGGCTGCAGCACCAGGATGTGTCAGATTTGTTTGCTCAGCTGCCTGCTCATTGCTTGGCCACAGCACCATCCTGGGGCTCAGCCACAAGGGAGATCCTTGACCAGTTTAAATTCAGGGGTTTTTGGGCAGAGCCACAAATAATGTAGTTTGGTGTGTCCTTCTCTACCCTGTGCTGAGGGTGTGAGTTACAAGCAGGAACACAGCCCAGCACTGCCCCTGCTGCTCCTGGTGCCAGGCAGGCTGGGTGAGCTGGGCTGGGGCTTGGCCAGCCCTGCCACAGGGCCTGACAGCTTTGGAGAAGGGTTTGCCTTGGGATCACAGAATCCCAGAATGGTTTGGGTTCAAAGAGACCTTAAAGACCATCCAGTCCCACCCCCTGCCGTGGGCAGGGACATCTCCCACCAGCCCAGGTTGCTCCAAGCCCCATCTAACCTGGCCTTGGACACTCTGAGGGATGGGGCAGCCACGGCTTCTCTGGGCACCTGTGCCAGGGCCTGCCCACCCTCACAGAGAGGGATTTCTTCCCACTATCCCATCTAACCCTGCCCTCTGGCATTGGGAAGCCATTCCCCCTTGTCCTGTCACTCCCTGCCCCTGTCCAAAGTCTCCCTCCAGCTCTCCTGGAGCCCCTTGAGGCACTGGAAGTGGCTCTGAGGTCTCCCCAGAACCTTCTCTTCTCCAGTCTGAGCAGCTCTGCCCACCTGTCCCAAGGCAGAGGGCTCCAGCCTCAGGGTGTCTTTGTGGGCTCTTTGGAGTTGCTCCCACCCTCCTGTGCTGTTCCAATGTGCTGTTTGTGCCCCCTGTGTTTGCTGTGCAGCGCCTGGACGAGAACCTGGGCAGGCTGCGGGCACAGTTTGAGAAGGCCACAGCAGAGAAGCTCCGGTGCCAGCAGGAGGCAGCGGCCACGGCGGGCACCATCGCGCTGGCCAACCGCCTGGTGAGTGCTGGTGGCACGGAGGGAGGTGCAGGGGCTGGGATGAACACACACTGTGGTACCTCCTCCTTTTTCTGGAGTCCATTTCCTGCCCTGCAGCAAGTTTTGGTAAGGAAAATTGTCAGGGTAAGGCAGATTTGCAGCGGTCAGAGGAGGCAGAGACGAGCTCCGGCTCAGTCTGATCCGAGGGCTACACTGAAGACAAAGGACTTTATTTTTCGTTACAGCTTTACTTTTATCTACTCATATATAACATGCAAGCACACTATTGGATAGTTAGTTCACTAAGCATACATGGAAAGATCCTACTGGTTGCAAGGTATCCCACACTCTGCAGGTGGCTCTCTGGTCCTTAAGGGTGCACTCATCAGTTACCTCAGATATTGGGAGATACACACACACACACAGAGTCATCCCCCACAGAAACTGCTTTGGCATTGCCTGTTTTCATCCCTCAGGGCCACTCAGCTCCTTAAGGAGTCTGGCTCTGCTCTCCTCACAGCTCTCACCTCCTTTTTGGGCTTTGAAGTGTCATCAGGTGCTGATGGACCAGAACTATATGACTCAAAAATTGTATTATCAAAACAAAGGTGGGAACATGTAGCTTTGCAAGTTTTGAAATGATGAAAATTAGAGTGAATGGCTCTCTGAAAGCAGCACCTGTGCCATTATCAACCCAGACTGTGGTGTCTGCAGCTCCCCATCCTCTGTGGGGCAGGACTAGAGAGAGGTAAGAGGCTGAGAGGTGATGGGGGCTGTTCCCAGTGCCCATTAGCTGGAGCCTCGGCTCACAGCCAGGGCTGAAATGCCTTAATGCTTTGTATCTTGGTGTGCTGGTTTAAAGGTGAAGCAGCAGGAGAAACAAACCCAACACAAAAGAGATGATAAGTCAGAGTTACAATTTAATAACAATATTACAATAAATGCAATGGCACAAAGAGAAATTGGGTTTAACCCCCAACCCCAGCAGTCTAACCCAGCCCCCTGGGGCACAAACGCAGGGGGGTTTGGTGGCCCCTGTGCTGAGCCCCACGTGGTTCCTCCGAGTCCAAAGGAAAAGGAGGTGAAAAACCTGTTGGTGCAGATGATGGCACAGTCTGGTGGAGAGTGGTGGGCTCCTCCTGGCCAGGGTCTGATCCTCCTCTGGATCCAATGAGTGGTTCCCCAAGTCCCCAAAGCCCAAGATTGTCTCCCCTCAGGTTTGGGTGGGAGCCCCCAGTGCCTCCCCCAGGGCAGGGAGTTCCACACTGGGGGATCTGACTCTGGCAGTCAGGGGGGATTTTGGAATGGTTGCTGGCCCATGGGCAGAGCTGAGCCCTCAGGTGGGTGTGGAGGTGCCAAGGAGTCCCTGCAGGGCAGTTCTCCCAGCTCCTCTGCCAGGCTTCTTTCCCAGCCAGCTCCCAGCCTGAGGGCTCAGCTGTGCCCTGGGCAGCTGCTGCCAATGGGCCACTGGGAACAGTTGCTGGGCAATGGCCCAGAGGGTTTGGAATGCCCAGCTTTGGGCACACCCACACAGGGAGAAACTGGTCCCACCTGCTGAACTGGGACAAATTGTTATTTTCCAGCCCTGCCTGTTCCTGCTGGGGCTTCTGAAACACTTTCCTTCAGACTGGATTTGGAGTCTGCTCAAGCACATCTCTGTCCTCCTGTGCTCACAAAGGTCATGTCCAGGAGTGTTGGAAAGCTTGATGTTGAGGTGCAGGGAGAGCTTCCCATGCTGCACTCTGTGTGCACAGATGGGACTCCTGAGCTTTGTCTTCTCCATGAAAACCCCTCAGTGCTTCTGGGACACACTTCCCAGGCTGGAACACCCTTTCCTTTCATCCTCTGAGAACAAGCAGAGCCAGGTGGAAGCAAATCTCTGTTCCTGCCCCTGTGATCACACAAAACTGAAGTGTCACACAGGTGGCACAGCCTCCACTGTGCTGAGGAAGATGAGTGCTGGGCAATGCCCTGGATTCTTCTAGAGAAAAGCATCTTGTTTGTATTGATCTCTGGGAAACATCACCTGGTACAGGTGCTGGGGACATTTTTCAGCCTGATAGTCACAAGTGTCAGTACCAGAGGAGAGGCTGAGACCTTGGGGAAGCCACTGCCAAGCCCAGGCTCCCATTAAGTGAAGAAGGCTGGAGTTGGGGTTGCTTGTGTTCTGGTTTGTTCTCTGCCTTGCTGAGGGATGAATGTACACATGTACAAACAAACACCCAAACCACCAGTGAAGGTCTCCTGTTGCTCCAAACAATACACAGACAGAACAAGAGCAGTTTGCAGTGGCAAACAAGGGAGGAAACCCAGGGATCTGTCTTGTTTGTGGCTGCTGCTGCCCCGTCTGTCAGTGCAGAGCTTTGGAAAGTGATACTTAGAGTTCTCCTAATGCTGTAACTAAGCTCATAAATTATCTTGCTGCTGCTGCCTCACTCCCAGCCCTCTTAACCTTTACCAACTGTGCCAGAAAACCACTGGAAAAGTTGGAAAGATGTCTCAACCCCCTAAGCAGTGCTTGAGCCACAGGTGGGCTTCCTGCAGAGCCCTCCCAGGCTGCTGTCCCAGGGCTGGATGTACATAAGGAGCTCTCACCTTTGGCTTGCCTGGCTGAGGCTTAGAGCTGGAAGGAGTTTTCCAGAAGGTTTTCATCTCTTGCTGCCACACCAAGAGTCCTCCTTGCATGGGGCATCTCCTGCTGCCAGGGTACTGCAGCACAGAAAGAGGACTGTTGGCAGGGATCTCTGCTTACTGTGGAATCATTGGGGTCAGGGGTGGTTTCAAAGTCAGGGCAAGACTGGTGGAAATCATTGGAGTTCCATGAGACTTGTTGGGAGAGGAGAAAAGGAGCCCTCATTGCCTTGGAACTGAGCTGCCCCTGCCTGTGGCTGGGTGGGAGCTGCAGTATTTGTGCTGTGGGTTAGAGAATCCAGTCCCTTAGAGGAGATTTTGTTTAGAGGTTAAATCTTATCTCTTGCCATAAGATGGAGAGAAATGCTGGAGGAACATGGACACCCAAATCCATGGAGCGTTCCAAGTTTGTCAGGCTGAGAGAGCTGGGGCTGTTCAGAGAAGAGAAGGTTGTGCAGAGACCTCACAGCACCTTTCAGGATCTAAAGGGGCTGCAGGAAAGCTGGAGAGGGACTGTTCATCTGGAACTGGAGTGACTGGACTGGGAGAAATGGGTTCTAACTGAAAGAAGGGAAATTTGGGTTAAACATATGGAAGAAATTCTTGACTGGGAGGGTGGGGAATCCCTGACACAAGTTGCCCAGAGAAACTGTGGCTGCCCCATCCTTGGAAGTGTCCAAGGCCAGGTTGGATGGGGCTTGGAGCAACCTGGGCTGGTGGAAGGTGTCCTGTCCATGGCAGGGGGTAGAACTGCTTGATCTTTAAGGTCCCTTCCAGCTCAACCCATTCTATGATTCTATGACACCACATCCCAGGCCATGCTTGTTCCATCTCTTCCTCTCCTCATGACTTGGGAACAGCTCCCAACATTAATGATTCTAGGATTTGTCAAAAATTATTTTGCAGCGTAGGCAAGGAACTATTTGCATCCCAACTTCCTGCTGTGCACTGCACACCATCTCCTCTGTCATCCTGGCTTTGATCTGGGACAAGAACTTGACAGTCCTCACTGATGTGCAGCTCATTTGACATTCAAGATGTGTCACCCGTGTGACTGTGTGCAGGAGGAAGTTCCCAGACTTCAAAACAAACACATTGGAGGTTGCATGAAGAATATAACTGAACAGAATGCTTTGGAATGACAAATGAACCTGGGGGATGAAGGCAGTCTCAGCCCTTACAGTGCCAGATTGGCATCTCATGAACTTCAGGTGACCTAAGGAAGATGCTCCAGGATCCAAGGGACAGGGAGCAGGGATCTGTGCACCAGAGAGGGAGGCTGGCTCCTACTGGGGCTCTGAGTGGGTGTGTGCTAATGCAGCAGATGACACTCACTGATGACAAATGCAAACTAATGTGTGCAGGGAAAACAAACTGTAATCATGCACTTACATGGATAGGGCCTAATTGCACTATTATCACTCACAGAAGAGCTCTTGGAGTCGTTGAAGTGAGTTCTCAGGAACAGCAACGTGGCACTTGCCTGGGGGAAGAAAGTCAAACTGGATATTAGTAATTAGAAGAAAAACTCAGGAGGCAGGAGTTAAACATCATTGTGTTGGGTTGTCAGTGCCACATGCCACGTGCTGGGCAGGGGCCACCCCACCCCAGCGGGCCGTGGGCAACCTGGGACAGCCCCAGCAAAGAGCAGAACCACTTCTGGAGGAGAAGAGAGGAAAGAGATTAGGACTCTGCATTCTGGCAAAGGGGATGGATGTGTCAGAAGCCTCTAAAGTCATGACTGGTGTGCAGAAGGTGAATGAGAAGTAGTTGTTCACTCTCCCTCATTACCAGAGAGCTAAAGGTAATGAGTAGCTTTTAATTTGCTGCTTGCTAAATGGAAAGAATTCCAATGACTTCTAGGATCTGAGGTGGAAGATACCTGGGATGTGTTGAATGTAATAAAACTGGCAGTTGTGTGTGATCCAAGCAAAGGAGAAGAAAAACCTCTCGAACATAAGTGGATAAAAAGTAACCTGCAGAAATTATTAGGAGTATGTAGCCACTCTACAAGTGTTAGGAAATTCAGATCAGTAAAGACTTCTTGGTCTTAGAGAAGCTCTGGAAGTAGTGTGAGAGTTGACCTCAAGGAGGCTGGAGGGAAGACCTTTAGATGTTTAATCTATCGAAACTACAAAGGAAAGATGGAAGAACTGGACTCTGCACTGTAACTGTAGGTGAGACTAAGGATGATTTAGGTGTGATCCTTAAAAGTGATCAATAACTTAAAATTGTACTTTGCTGCTTTTTCAACAAGCAGGAGAAGGTAAGAACAGACACATGGGCTGAGAGCAGGGAGTGTCCAGCTCCAGCAAATACCCAAACAGAGGAGGAACAGGGCAGGTGTAGCCTGTGCTGCCTCATCCCTGCTGTATTCCAGCCTTCACATGCCACACTGTAAGGAATGTGGGTTTACATGGTAAGACAACCTTATAAAAACACAAAAATGGAAATTCCCCCAGAAAAAGAGGAATCATTACTATAGATTAATTTACTGGGTGGTCTGGATGTGGGAGCCACAGGAATGGGCTGAAATTCAGTGCTTCAAGTTGCAGGAATTTACCTGGGGATTTGTATCAGGTTGTTCGTTTCTGAACCAGGAGCCCATGGCAGGAACCAGTGAGTACCAAGGAATGGGACTGATCAGGCTTTGCCCTATACATCCTGCAGAAAGGCAGATGTGCTCCTAATGCTATCACAGGTAGCTTTCTGGCAAGGCTGAGGGGACATCAGCACAGTCTGAGGTCAGCAAAAGGCACTGGGGGACCTCTGCAGCTCTGTGAGGAGGGAGCTGCTCCATGTTCCTGACAGGGCAGCTCAGATGGGGCAGGTTCAGGAACAGCTCTGAGGTCAGATGGGGCAAAGAAAACCTGAGGCTGCTCCTTCTGTTCCTGGGAGGAATCAGACTGCCCAGAGGACAGTTGTCTCTGATTCAAAGGGGCAGTTTTGGCAAGGCAGAAAGGCCATCAGGGGTATTACTGCAGATGCCTGTTAGTTCTTGTGTTCACCAGAATGATCTGGTTGTCCAGAGAAGCTGTGGCTGCCCCAGCCCTGGAAGTGTCCAAGGCCAGGCTGGACAGGGCTTGGAGCAACCTGAGCTGGTGGAAGGTGTCCCTGCCCATGGCACAGGGATGAGGTGGTTTTAAGGTCCCTTCTAACCCAAACCACTCTGAGTCTGTGATTCTGTGAATCATAACCGAGTGGGATGAGCTGGTGCGGGGGCAGGTCTGCCAGTTCCACAGTGATGATGCAGACTGTCTGTAAAGAACTGTAAAAGTGATCCCAAGTGATGGAGGTATGAAACAGCAGGTAGATAAATGTAATGCAATGTGTCCTGGAAAAAAAGGTTTTGCTTCACATGCCCTGTAAGTGGTGCTGAGCTGGTTATTACCATTCAGGAATGAAAGGCTGGAGCTAAGAGTTCTGTGAGTGTGTGAGCTCTGTGCTCCCAGAGGCAAAAAACCCCCTCCAAACCCCAAACCAATCTGAAATTGGATGTTAGGGTTTATTAGGAAAAGAAGAGAGAACAAAGCAGAGAAAAATCCCCATCTCTATATGAATACATTCTAAATAAATCTTGCCTGTTCCCACCTCCCCCTCGGCTGCACCTCAAAGGCTGCAGGAGAATGGAAATGGTGCAGAGACAGTAACAATAAAAAGAAACTGGATAATAAAGATTGCATCATTCAGCACAGATAAAGATTGCAAGGAAAATCAAAAGGCTGCCTCTGTGTGAGGAATTATTGAAGAGGCTAAAGCTCTCCAGCCTCAAAAGGAGACAGCAGAGGGGTACCAAGGGCTTGCAGTCCTCAGTGGTGCAGAGAAGGTGCTGCCAGCAGGATTATTCCACTGGTTTGCCACTGGACCAACAGGTTTTAGCAACTGAAAAGTTCAGGCAGCACATCAAAGGATGTGCTTTCTATAGGAAGCAGAGCTGAACTGTGCATCTCCTGCCCACAGGGTGCTGCAGGTGCCAGGAGTTGGGTTGGTATCCACAGCAGCTTAGGCCCAGTCAGGAAGGGAAGAAAACATCAGTGGCTGTTAAGCACAAAGAATATGCCAGATTGGAAAGGTCCCACAAGAATCATGGAGTCCAACCCTCTGCTCTGTACAGGACCACCCCAAGGGTCACACCCTGTGCCTGAGAGTATTGTCACCTTAATGTGTCACTCCCTCCTGCCCCAATCCACCAGACTGTTTTGCCTGACCAGTGTCATTTTTCGGAATTAAACTTGTTTTGCAGAAATGGCTTTTAACTGACAGGGCAGGGGTAGGTTAAATACTCAGAAAAATTCTTGGCTGTGAGGGTGGGCAGGCCCTGGCACAGGTTACCCGTGAAACTGTGGCTGCCTCATCCCTGGAAGTGTCCAAGGCCAGGTTGGATGGGGCTTGGAGCAACCTGGGCTGGTGGGAGGTGTCCCTGCCCATGGCAAGGCGATGGAATGAGGTGATTGTTAAGGTTCCTTCCAGCTTCTCTGAATTATTAATTAGATTTGGGCATTTGCAGGTTGGGGGACTCGCCTCTGAGAATGTGAGATGGGCTGAGGCCGTGAAGGCCTTCAAAGAGCAGCAGAGCACCTTGTGTGGAGATGTGCTGCTGGTGACAGCCTTCGTGTCCTACCTGGGCTACTTCACCAGGAGATACCGCCAGGACCTCCTGGATGGCAGCTGGAAGCCATATCTGCAGCAGCTAAAAGTAAGTCCTGATTCCTCTGAGAAGCTGCTGTTACTGGGGTGAAGATGGCCATAAATTCTGGTGTCCACAGGGATCCCCCAGGGGAGGGAATCTCTCCAGTGAGGGGCATCCCTGTGTCCCTACTGAGCTGGGTTAAGGAGTAGGACATAGCCATGTGTGACTGTGGGGAAGAGAGGCTGTCCTGGCTCCATGCACTTGTGTGCTGGTTTAAAGGTAAAGTGGCAGGAGAAACAAACCCAACACAAAAGATATTATAAGTCAGAGTTACAATTTGATAACAGTATTACAATAAATGCAATGGCACAAAGAGAGATTGGATTTAACCCCCAACCCCAGCAGTCTAACCCAGCCCCCTGGGGCACAAACACAGGGGGGTTTGGTGGCCCCTGTGCTGAGCCCCACGTGGTTCCTCCGAGTCCAAAGGAAAAGGAGGTGAAAAACCTGTTGGTGCAGATGATGGCACAGTCTGGTGGAGAGTGGTGGGCTCCTCCTGGCCAGGGTCTGCTCCTCCCCTGGATCCAATGAGTGGTTCCCCAAGTCCCCAAAGCCCAAGATTGTCTCCCCTCAGGTTTGGGTGGGAGCCCCCAGTGCCTCCCCCAGGGCAGGGAGTTCCACACTGGGGGATCTGACTCTGGCAGTCAGGGGGGATTTTGGAATGGTTGCTGGCCCATGGGCAGAGCTGAGCCCTCAGGTGGGTGTGGAGGTGCCAAGGACTCCCTGCAGGGCAGTTCTCCAAGTACAGAGGACAACCCCAAGCAGGGAGCCCAGGACTGATGCTGTGCAAGTTTGACCAGGCACCAGGGATGGCCTAGAAAGTGGGAATTGCAGGGAAAAGAAATTGCTTGGAGCAGGCAGAGCTCACTGCCAGCTCTCTAGTAGGCTTGGAGAAGCTCCAGGTGTTTTTCCCATTCTGGACACAAGCTCTGATTGTGCTGGCTGTGCCTCTCAGCTGGTTTTATCCGTGTCTTGCTGGTAGGACCAGATGGAGATCATCGTGCTGCAAACTTGTTTAATATTTCGCTAATTTTTAGCAGGTTCCTCTCATCTATCAATAAATGTGCCAAGAAGCTTTTGAATAAGGTCACAGTGGGGCAGTTATGGCCAAATCAAAGAGCTGACAAAATGAGCCAGTTCCTTTGGCTGAGAGAGGAAAAAAATCATTCTGCATTTCTTAATGCTAAGCCAGAAATTTAGTTAAAAAAATGCAGTGTTGTTTCTAAAATGACCTGAGTTTGTGATTAGAAATTTCAAGGATATGTGTGAAATTCTAATGGGAAATGAAAGGCCCACTCTGCTCAGAGACCTGGCACAGGTAACTCTGCTGTCACACCCAGAGATGTCCCCCCATCAGTGAAGCATTTCTGGACCTTCTAATGCTGTTTAGCAGCAGAACATGGAGGTTAGTGCTGTCCCTCCACACTGCCCCAGAGAGATGAATGGGGCAGAGCATGGTCCGAGACACAGGGGCTGGTTTAGGGCTCTGCAGCCCCTTGGGTTACTTGTACAGGTTTTGTTTGCTCACAACAGAATTGGGAAAAAAACAAATGTATCCTGTAGAGTGGCAAACCAGATGCATCATGGAATGACAGGATGGTTTGTGTTGGAAGGGACCTTGAAGACTATCTCATTCCAACCCCCTGACATGGGCCGGGGCACTTTCCACTGTCCCAGGTTGCTCCAAGCTCTGTGCAATCTGGCCTTGAACACTTCCTGGGGTGGGGCAGCCACAGCTTCTCTGGGCACCCTGTGGCAGAGCCTCACCACCCTCATATGCAAGAATTTCCTCCCAGTACCCGCCTCACCCTGCCCTATGGCAGTGGGAAGCCATTCCCTCTTGTGCTGTCACTCCATCCCGTGTCCCATGTACCTCTCCAGCTCTCCTGGAGCCCCTTTAGGCTCTGGAAGGGGCTCTCAGGTCTCCCCCCAGCCTTCTCCAGGTGACCACCCCCAGCTCTCCCAGCCTGTCTCCAGAGCAGAGGAGCTGCAGCCCCCAGAGTGTCTTCATGACCTTCTCTAGACTCCCCCCAGCAGCCCCACACCCCTGTGATGATGGTTCCTGAGGCAGCTCTGCCCCTGGGGTCCCACCTGAGTGGAGCCGAGGGGCAGATCCCCTCCCTCTGCCTCCTGCTCCCACTTGGTGGTGCAGATAAATTTGCTCTATCAGCGTCTAACTGAGCTCACTTTTCTGGAGATCACCCACTGGGAGCCTCTCTCCTCTCCCGCAGGTGCCAATCCCTGTGAGCCCGTGCCTGGACCCCCTGGCCATGCTGGCAGATGAGGCCACCGTGGCGGGCTGGCACAACGAGGGGCTGCCAGCGGACCGCGCCTCCGCCGAGAGCGCTGCCATCCTGAGCTGCTGCCAGCGCTGGCCCCTCCTGGTGGACCCGCAGCTGCAGGGCAGCCGCTGGCTCCGGGCCAGGCACCCGCAGCTCCGGGCACTGCGACAGGGGCAGAGCGGGTAAGGGCAGCCCCTGGCACCTCGTGGTGTTCCCACAGTTCCAGGGCACCCCCAGCTCCGGGCACTCTGCATAGGGCAGAAGGGGTAAGAGCAGCCCCTGGCACCTCGTGGTGTTCCCACAGTTCCAGGGCACCCCCAGCTCCGGGCACTCTGCATAGGGCAGAAGGGGTAAGAGCAGCCCCTGGCACCTCGTGGTGTACCCACAGCTCCAGGGCACCCCCAGCTCCGGGCACTGCGACAGGGGCAGAAGGGGTAAGAGCAGCCCCTGGCACCTCGTGGTGTACCCACAGCTCCAGGGCACCCCCAGCTCTGGGCACTCTGCATAGGGCAGAAGGGGTAAGAGCAGCCCCTGGCACCTCGTGGTGTTCCCACAGTTCCAGGGCACCCCCAGCTCCGGGCACTCTGCATAGGGCAGAAGGGGTAAGAGCAGCCCCTGGCACCTCGTGGTGTACCCACAGCTCCAGGGCACCCCCAGCTCCGGGCACTGCGACAGGGGCAGAAGGGGTAAGAGCAGCCCCTGGCACCTCGTGGTGTACCCACAGTTCCAGGGCACCCCCAGCTCTGGGCACTCTGCGTAGGGCAGAACGGGTAAGAGCAGCCCCTGGCACCTTGTGGTGTTCCCACAGTTCCAGGGCACCCCCAGCTCTGGGCACTCTGCGTAGGGCAGAACGGGTAAGAGCAGCCCCTGGCACCTCGTGGTGTACCCACAGTTCCAGGGCACCCCGAGCTCCGGGCACTCTGCATAGGGCAGAAGGGGTAAGAGCAGCCCCTGGCACCTCGTGGTGTACCCACAGTTCCAGGGCACCCCCAGCTCCGGGCACTTTGCATAGGGCAGAAGGGGTAAGAGCAGCCCCCTGGCACCTTGTGGTGTTCCCACAGTTCCAGGGCACCCCCAGCTCTGGGCACTGCGACAGGGGCAGAACGGGTAAGAGCAGCCCCTGGCACCTCGTGGTGTACCCACAGCTCCAGGGCATGCATGGCCTGCACTGGGGTCACCCTTTGTAGGGGTAAGGCGGGTGCTAATGACGGTCAGAAGAGATCAGGCACAGAAGCATCAGAAGGCTTGATCAGAAGGCTGAGCACTTACTTTTAGTCACAGCTTCACCTTTTATCTACTCTTGTATGTAACATGCCAGCACACTATTGGTTAATTAGTTCACTGAACATACATGGAAACATCCTACCGGTTACAAGGTACCCCACATTCTCCAGGTGGCTCTCTGCTCCTTAAGGGTGCACTCCAAACTGCTTTCCTCCAAGGATACGCTCTGAACTGCTCCATATCAGTCTCTTCATCAATTACCTCAGACAGCAGAGGGTTCACAAACACACTGTGACCTCCTACAGCCTGCAGCTCCGGGCACTCTGACTGAGGCAGAAGGGGTAAGAGCAGCCCCTGGCACAGCCGTGCCAGGAAGGTGCCGCCTGGCTGGCTGGGGCCAGCAGATGGGTAACTTCAGGGGAGAGCCACTCACCATGAGGCAAACCCTCCCCTCGATGTGTTATCTGTTTGTTTCTTACTGAACTCACAGGGATGTCTCACAGAGTAAAGGGTCTGTTCAGTGCTTGGCTCAGTTACCATAGAAACTCCTCCAAAGCTGGGATGGAGTGAGCTGTGTGCTGAGCTCTGGGCATCAGGATGGGTTGGGTTGGAAGGCATCTTAAGGCTCAGCTCATTCCAGCCCCATGCCCTGGAAACTCATTCCAACCCCGTGCCCTGGCCAGGGATACCTTCCGCTGTCCCAGGTTGCTCCAAGCCCCATCCAACCTGGCCTTGGACATTCCCAAGGATGGGGCAGCCACAGCTGCTCTGGGCAACAGGCCTGTGTAGGACTGTGGTGTCCTCCATCAGGCTCATTCTAGGTGTTGTTTCTTGATTTAGTGTCATCCAGGAGGGTGAACAGGGCTTCCTACCACTTGGAAAAAGAGAGAAAGGGCTTGGATATGGACAGCCAAGCTGCCAAGAGGGTCACCATGCCCTGCAGACCAGTTGGTCTGATGCTGCTCCCACACTGGCACCAGTTGGATGTTCTCCTTATAACATTCCTGCATTGATCCAGATAAATCTTTCATGGAAAGGCTTTTCCACTCCTGGCTCTTATCTCCAGTAGCCCTCAGACTGGTCTTCTGCTGTATCAGCTGGCACTAAGCTCTGTCCACAAGCGAGGAGCCCCAGCTGGGATGGAGCAGCCCCAAAGTCAAATCCCTACTGAGATCTCCAAGCACCAAGGCTGGTAAAGCACTGGCAACAGCCAGGAGTGACCCAGGCCTGGTGCTGGTGAAGTCATGTGGGTTTGGAGATGCCTTGGGGTTGCTCATGTTTCACTGGTGCCTTCTCTGTCATTGCCCAGGTTGTTTTGCTGGGGTCTCCTCAGCTTTCCTCCCAGAAAATAGTGAGTTACTAGATCTGATCCAGGACCAAAATAAGGTTTATTTTTCACTAGAGCACATTTCTGCTTTCTGGCCAATCTTGCACCGTGTCTTGCAGTTATTCAAAGCAAGGACCCCAGAGGAGGCATCTGGGTCTGAACCTCCAGGATGGAACCAGAACAGACCCTGTAACACCCATGCCATTGCTGTGCAAATACAACATCCCTTTCCCCTTCCTCCCTGGTCACACTCAGAGCTGGCAGGGCCTTTAAGAGTGGAGTTAAGTGTGTTGCTGTGATGTCTCAGGGCTGTGGACTAAAAGCATCATCACTGCCCCATTACAATTTTCCATCATCTGGGAAGTGGAGCTTCCTGGCTTTCAACAGCTGTAAGAGGTTTAAACCCACCCAGAGGGCCCACCTTCAGGAAGGACCATTTGAGCAGCTCTGGGGGCAGCTTCTGCCACTCCCTCAGATTCCTTTGTGAAAAATACTCCTGGACTCAGAAAAATGGAAGCTGCTGAGCAGGGATGGGGGTTGCACTGTGTCAGCATATTCCTTTAAAGGTCAGGCCTGGAGGTCACTCTGAGTTTCTTCTCTCTGATCTTTCTGTCACCTCTTGAGGTCCCAAACTCTCTGGCTGAAATGAGGAGTATGAATTTTGACTGGAGGAGTTAGATGGGGTATAGCAGTGAAGGTGGGGCAGTGCCTGGGGCCCCCTCCCCTCCTGGCTGGGCCCTGCTGTCCTCCTGGCAGAGGAGTTGGGTGAAGTGCAGAGCAGCCCTGAAGGAGAGCCCAGACACCTGACCCTTCTGTCCTGAGACAAACTATCCCAAAGCACAGCAGCCCCATTCCACAGGTCATCACTGGGCAAAGGGGCACTTCCCTTGGCAGGAAACAAGTTGTCCTAAACATGACCCTCAACCCTGAGCAAAATGAAGCTGAAATTTGCTCTTTGCACTTGCTTTTGTGCAAGGGGAACTGCACCAGGGGTTCTGGGGGAAACAAAGTATTTGCTAGAAACATCTCCAGCTTTGCTTACTGATGCCCAGACCTTTCTTGGGAATGACAGAGAGGTCATTGCTTGCCCCTGGGAGCTCTGGGACCTCATTGTGTTTTTAGGACAGCCAGGATTCTGTCAGTGCCACTTTCTGCCCCAGACCTTGACCACTCTTATCCCCCTTTCTCTCCCCAAATGTTGTGAAGTGCCTGTAGCTGCCCCCTCGGTGCAGAGCCCCCTGTGTCCCACACCCTCCTCAGTGACAGCATCACATCCTGCTCTGCTACAGGAGGTACCTCCCAGTGTGCTCCCCACAGGTATCTGGATGTGCTGGAACGAGCCCTGGCTGCAGGAGAACTGGTTCTGATTGAAAACCTGGAGGAATCTGTGGATCCAGTGCTGGGGCCCTTACTGGGGAGAGAAACAACCAAGAAAGGCAGGTGAGCTGGGGGAAGTCTGTGGGCACCTGTGGGGGTGCTGTGCCCTCTGCTCTCACCTCCCACCCTGGGTGTGCAGATCCAGCAGCACTAACATGCTGCCTGCAGGGGTGAAGGCTTTTTAAATCAGGCAATCACAGGTAATTCAGGCACAGCAGGACATGGAAATCAACCTGAATTTCTCTTTTCATTGCACAGTGTCATTCAAACTTCACTGTCCAGTGATCATTGCCCTGACACTGAATTATTACCAAAATAGCTATTGCTGTTGTGAAGTAAATGTAACCTTGAATTTTAGCAAACACTGCACAGAGCTCAGGAATAGAGCTACAGGTTTCAGCATTAAGGATATAAAGTGTTTCTTAATGAGGTCAAGTTCTCCCTGGCTGCTCTGGTCACCTCCAGCTGAGAGGAGGGCAGAGAGGGGCACCAAGGGAGCTCTCTGTCCTTAAATTCTTTCAGGGTTATTTCCTTACTCGCCTGAAGTATCTCGAGGTGTTGTAAACTGCTGGGCAAGGCAAGCTGTCTGCAAGGTTTGCAGGGGAAACACCATGGGAAGGGAGGCTGAGTGGGAAATTGGCTGCAGGCTGGAAGGGGAGGAGCAGTACCAGGGAAGGGATGGAAATGTTGGGGAATGTTGGGCTGGGGGTACAGCAGGGAGGGTGGCAATCCTGAGTCCCCTGCAGTGAAACACTCAGTCATCCCCTTTGGGACTGTCTCTGCCCTCAGAACTCCCCATGAGTTCAGGTGTTTCCTAAGAAAGGGAATCATAACCCACATGGGAGTGCCTGGTTTGGTGTTCCCAGACCATAAGCCCAGAGCCCATGCACAGCTGCTGGCCCAGGGCCCTGAGAGCTGCCTCTGCTGGGGTTCACCTCTGGGTCACAGCTGTAACAGCAACCCAGGGGCCAGGAGGACACCGAGGGAGGGCTGAGCAGTGAATTCAAACTCCCCTGAGAACATCCCCATTCCTGCAACAGTCCCATGGAATCCCTGAAACATTTCTGGTTTCTCTTGCTCTCTGGTTCCCATGGACTTTGTTAATACAGAATCATGGAATGGTTTGGGTGGGAACAGACCTTAAATCTTGTTTCATACCACCCCCTGCCATGGGCAGGGACACCTCCCACCACCCCAGGTTGCTCCAAGCCCTGTCCAACCTGGCCTTGGACACTTCCAGGGCTGGGGCAGCCACAGCTTCTCTGGGCACCTGTGCCAGGGCCTGCCCACTCTCACAGGAAAGAGTTTCTTCCCAATATCCAATATAAACCTACTCTCTGATGGCTTGGAGCCATTCCCCCTTGTTCTGTCACTCCAGTTCCTGATGAACATCCCCTCTCCTGCTTCCCTGTAACCCTTTAAAGTACTGGAAGGCCACAATTAGGTCTCCACACAACCTTCCCTCTTCCAGGCTGAACAGCCCCAACTCTCCCATCCTGTCTCCATAGAGAACGTGCTCCAGTCCTGTTATCAACTTCATGGTTTCCCCTGGACTACAACAGTTCCATGCCCTTCTCATGTTGGGGGCACCAGAGCTATGCTCTGTGCCTCAGGTGGGGTCTCACCTGAGCAGGGCAGAGGGGGAGAATCCCCTCCCTGGACCTGCTGCCCACACTGGTTTTGGTGCATCCCAAGAGCTGTTTGGCTTTCTGGGCTGGGTTAAACTTGGGTTCAGAGTATGTTGATTCCTGGGGTCTCTGTGAGCTTTAGACTTACTGTCAGAAATGCAGAACAGGAGAAGGTTGGGTTTTCCTGGGTGGTGGTAACTCCTATGAATGGCAACCAGTCACTGTCCAAATGTGGCCTCAGTGCTCAGGCTCAGTGCAGCTGCAGAGGTGGCCTGACCAGAGCCAGCAGATTGGGCAGCTCAGGATGTGGCTGAGGAAAGGTCTCACAGATTTGTCACAGGATATTCTGAGTTGAAAGAGACCCACAAGGACCATCAAGTTCAGCTCTTAAGTGAATGGCCCATATGGGGGTGAAACCCACGACCTCAATGCTGAGGGGCTTCTCCTGCCTGGAACTGCAGCTCTAAGGCAGAATTCAGCCTCTCTCAAAAGGAGGGCTCATGGTTGGACTGGCCCTGCTGCTGCTGCAAAATGGGAGTCTTCACCAACAGGATCCAAAGTTCAGGGGCAGCTCTCTGGGGTTTTTATCCTTAACCAGAAGTGATTCAGGCCATGATTTTAAATTCTTTTTGCTTTAGTAGTGATTTCTCTTTGGATGCCAAGTCCTGGTAGGTGCCACTGACCAGAACCTCTGCTTGTCCTGGAGTGAAACCTCCAGGCACAGACTCCTGGCTCAGCCTCTCATTGCAGGTACATCAGGATTGGGGACAAGGAGTGTGAGCTGAGCCCAGCCTTCCGCCTCATCCTGCACACCAAGCTGGCCAGCCCGCACTTCCCGCCCGAGCTGCAGGCCCAGTGCACCCTCATCAACTTCAGCGTCACCAGGGACGGGCTGGAGGAGCAGCTGCTCGCGGCCGTGGTCAGCAGGGAGAGGCCTGACCTGGAGCAGCTCAAGGTCAGTAGCTGGAGCTTACACTGGCAGCAAGGAGAAATTGTTGTCAACATCTTCTCCTCCTTCTCCTCCTTCTCCTCCTTCCTCCTTCTCCTCCTTCCTTCTTCCTCCTTCCTTCTTCTTCCTTCCTCTTCTTCTTCCTCCTTCCCCCTTCTTCCTCCTTCTTCTTCTTCCTTTTTCCTTCCTCTTCCTTCTTCCCTCTTCTTCATTTTTCCTTCTTCTTCCTTCTTCTTCCTTCTTCCTTCTTCTTCCTTCTTCTTCCTTTTTCCTTCTTCTTCCTTCTTCCCTCTTCTTCATTTTTCCTTCTTATTCCTTCTTCTTCTTCCTTTTTCCTTCTTTTTCCTTCTTCCCTCTTCTTCATTTTTCCTTCTTCTTCCTTCTTCTTCTTCCTTCTTCTTCTTCTTTTTCCTTCTTCTTCCTTTTTCCTTCTTCTTCCTTCTTCCCTCTTCTTCATTTTTCCTTCTTCTTCCTTCTTCTTCTTCTTCCTTCTTCTTCTTCTTCCTTCTTCTTCTTCTTTTCCTTCTTCTTTTTCCTTCTTCTTCCTTCTTCTTCCTTCTTCTTTGTCCTTCTTCTTCCTTCTCCTTCTTCCTTCTTCTTTCTTCTTCTTCTTCCTTCTTCCTCTTTGTCTTCTCCTCCTCCTTTTCCTCCTTCTCCTTGTGTTGTTGTCACTGTGACCTAAGAGCAGAGCATTTCATGTCCAAGGTTGCAGACATTACTGAGCTGGCAATAAAATCGGGAGATTTCCCTTGAACTGAAGATTCTTTTCCTTCGGTCTTTTGTTTTCTTGGTATTTTGGGAACACTTATATTGCACTTTTATTTTTCTTCTCCCAAAATTAGGGTAACAATCTCTTTATTTTCCTCCTCCTCTTGTGACTGGAAACTGAGATTCTCATTAAATTGGGTTTTCCTGGACTTCACAGGTTTAATTTTAGAGGCAGGATTTATCTCACTTAATTTTCACCATTTATGGTATAGGAGTCTCTCTGTAAATATTGTGAGGCTGGTAATGACATTTTTCTCTCCTGGTTCTTCCTCCCACTTCTTTGTAACAGGCCAAAATATTCTCTTTCTTCTAATAAGTATGGCTTCAATTTCAAGATAATTTTATACAGAAAATCCTCTATTCTAATGACACATTTAACAATGTAGCAAACATGTATAATACTAAATATTTGCTGAGAGTGGGAATACATTTACTTCACATGTTCAGTCAGGCCAGGCCAGTTCTGTAATAATCTTTCCATTTAATGAGGTTCTGAGGTGCTTTAGCTGGGCAGCCTTAATGATGCATCGAGTTTGAACCAGGTTCATGTGCTAATGAGCCAAAAGATGGCATCAAAAATACACAATAAACTGATTTAATAACTGCCTCGCTGGGGCCACGAGGGACACAAAGCCTCTTGGTCTGAGGCCTCAGTGCTGGGCTGGTGCAGTTGGTGTGGGATGGCATTTTCCTGTCCTTTAAGAATATTTGAGACCTATTTCTCTCTATCACCACAACAAGATAACACCAGAGCCCACCAGCTCTGCCTCTCATCCACTTCCATCCTGCTCCAGCCCTGCTGCCCCAGGGGGGTCAGGTCAGGTCAGAGGAACCAGCCTGCTGTTCCAGATGTTCTGCTGGATGGGGAACAGTCAGTCAGAACAACCCCTGCCCTGCTGGGCTGAAGGCAGAGCTGAGTCTCCTGTTCATGTGAGGGGCTGCAGTGGCCCTGACTGGGGCAGGAGCTGGGCAGGGGCTCAGCATCTTCTGCCCCAGGGCTGGCTCTGATCACTGGGGAGCTCCTTGGGAGTGTTTGAGTTCCCCAAAGGACAGGCCACCACCTCTCTGGGTGTGTGCTAGTCCATCCTCTCTACCCTGGGACTAAAGGGCCAGGGGTTGGTGTCCTGGGAGGGTTTGGGGCTCTGGCTCAAGGTGGAAGGAGGTGATTTCTACAGCCCTGCACAACAGTTGCTGAGCTCAAAGCACACCTTATATGTGGAGCCCAGAATTTATTGTTAATACCCTCATCAAAATCCATCAAACTGCTATTATTAAACCAACTCCAGTAACACCAACCTTTTTCAAGTGGTTCCTCAAAAGAGTCTGTTTCCAGAATCTCTGTCTTCACTGATTCCCAGTTACTCCACCTCTCTGTCCCTCCTTACTTTGAAGCTCTGCCATGTTCACAGGACTCCACTCCTGTGCCTGAGACTCTGCCCTGTGGTGCTTCCAGGGACAGGTCAGTCTGTCCAGGACAAGTCCTTGCTCTCACTCAGCATTAAACCAGGGCTGGCCCAGGAGCCTGACTGTGGGACAGGCACAGCTGAGAGCAGTCCAGTTTAGGCCAAGGCAAGCAGAGCCAAACCCCAAGACCTTCCCTCTCAGGTCAGCCCAAGCCCTCTGGTCTTTGGTCACATCTGCAAGTCCCTTTGGTGAGGATGACTCTGCTCCATGTGCTGGTGGCACTGCCCTGCTCCAGTTGTGTCACCAGGGCTGGTTTCAGGTATCTCCCATCAACTCCAGACTTTGCTGTTTGGCTGAAGTGTGTGTGAAATCCCTGCACAGTCAGGTTATGATGGACAGGGTGGAGGTTCTGCCTCATGTGCTTTGCAGGATTAGGGAGGGAAGTCTTCCCTGTGAGGGTGGGCAGGCCCTGGCACAGGTGCCCAGAGAAGCTGTGGCTGCCCCATCCCTGGAAGTGTCCAAGGCCAGGCTGGACAGGCCTTGGAGCAACCTGGGCAGGTGGGAGGTGTCCCTGCCCATGGCAAGGGGTGGGATGAGATGGTCTCTAAGGTCCCTTCCAACTCAAACCATTCCATGATTCTATGAAAGCATAGGGAATTTTCCCCTCTGGTTTGTGCTGTTAAAATAACACAACAGAACCAGCAGACAGGAAAAGGAAAGGTGGCTGCAGTGGCTGAGCTCGGAAGGTGTTGGCAGCAAACCCTGCAAACCTGGCCTGGAGCTCTGGGGAATTTTATTATTTCATGGAATGAAATTTGAAAGGTTCTGGGAGTAACCTGTTTCCCAGAAGTTGCACTGTTATATATCAGCTGTGAAATAGCAGATAATGAGCTCCACTGCAGAAATAAGGACCCGTGACCTCCCTCCTGCTGCAAACCATGGCAGGGCAGAACTGCAGGTGCTGTGGGGCCCCAGTGGTGTCTGTGCCTCTGAGGGTCCTCCCAGAGCTGGGTGGGGGTTACAGTCTAGGGGAGCAACAACCACCCCCTCCTCATTAATAACTGCAGGCTCACTGTCCTGGTCTGGAATAAAAGCTTGCAAAATGTCCCTTTCGAGGCTTGCTATGCTTGAATGACAGCAAAGCACAGAATTAGCCGTGTTCATTTTCTGGTTCAAGACTTGTAAAATATTCACTGCCACGGGCCAATTCCTGGGGGTAAAACCTGTGGAACAGGCCTTTAAAAGAGCCTTTTCCAGCTGAAAAAGCAGAAGCAGACACACTTCAGTGCCCACCCCCTGAGCACCTGAGCCCATTAACATGGAATGAATGTGTGCATGGCAAGGACAGGAACTTTCAGCCCAAATGCTGAAAGATAAGTTGTGAATGAAAGAGTCAGTTCATCTGCAGGAAAAGCTCTGCCAACAGAGAGAATCCTCCAGGCTCCCTCCTGCCTGGTGGGGCTGGGACAGGCACAGGCTCCCAGCTCTCATTCCAGACCCTGCAGGGGCACAGCTGTCCCTGTTTTGTTTTGGTTTCTCAGCCCCGAGCTGCCCCTCCTTTCCCCTCTATTTCTCAAAGCAGGGAAAAGGAAAGAGGGGGAGAAAAAAACCCTGAATGAAACTGAGCCAAGTCAGGCTATATATATGTATATTTCTAAACGTTTATAATTATATGCACACAATCTGCACCCACAATAGGAAAAGGGAAAAGGAAGGGAAAACAGGGACAAAAATGAGACAAAACAAAAAGCAACAGGTACCAAAACACCCCCACGCACCCCCCAAGTAAACCAGTACAATACAGTCCCACCAACCAGTCTCAGAAGAAAGCCAGCCCCCTCTCCCACACCCTCTCACTCACGTCCTCTCTCTGATCTTCTGCGTGGCTCCCATAAGGGACCGAGAGCAGCAAAGAAAAACTTGCTCCCAACCCTCGCCTGAAACAGAAGAAAACACTTCCTATCTCCCTGTCTCATGTCCTCCCTTGTCCCATGGGAGGGGAAAGAACAGGTGAGGAATACCTGGGAGACAGGCCCCTCCCTAGTTACATCTGGTTACCTGGGAAAGCCTGGATCAAACCATCACATGTTGTCCCAAAGCTGTCTGTGGAGCCCCAGGTCACTTGGCTCATGGCACCGAGTCTCTCCCTGCCCGTTGCCCAGGACTTGGCTCAGTGCCACGTGCCCACATCTGCTGTTTCACAGTGCTGGCTGCTTCCTGCAGGGCTACAAAACTCTTCTTGCAAGTTACTTGAGTTCCTTGGTTGTGTCACTTAACTGAAGTCTGAGGATTTAGACTGTCACCCCAGAGTGCTTCGTGTAGCAGAGAATAGTCCCCAGGCTTAGACCTTCAGCAGCATCCCAGTCAGAGGCACAGCTTTCCCATGGGATGTTTTCTGTGGTAACCCTAAAAACAGGTGTTCACAGAAGGGCCAGATTGTGGAATAACATAATTTACCTGAAATGCAGGAAAGGTGCCATTTCTCTGAGCAAACACAGAGAAAAGAGCAATCACATTTTATGGGATAAAGCCTGTTCTGGAGGAGCAGTTCAGAAAGGAGCCAGAGAAGTCTTTGTTTCCACCATGAACAGCATTAATGACTGGTGCTTCTGCAGGGGAGAGGGAGATGGGACCAGGGGAAGGGGAAGAATCTGCTCTGTGGTTCAGAGATCTGCCCCTGAGGCAGGATGGTTACACTGGTCTGTGTCTGCTTGGCCTTCTTACACTGAGTTTGCAAACCCTTTGGCAGGGGGAGTCTGTGCATGTACAGCTTTAGCCCAGTAAGCCACTGGTCTCAGTGGGACTTCAAGGCCAGGATACAAAGAGGAGCAACAACAGGTGAGGCCTTGGCTTTGCCCTCAGTCCTGAGCCTGAGATCCATCTCGTGTTCTCTGTGGGACCTGAGGGACTTTGCTGCTGGTTTTGCCATCAGGGTTTATCCCCTTGGCTCCCATTGCTGGTGTCACTGCTGGGGCTGTGGAGGAGCAAGTGCAGAGGTTCTCCAGGAGGGATGAGGACCAGCAGGAACAGTCCAGGCTGACTTGAGCCCAAAAAATCAGGTGCAAAGATACCAGAGATATGTTTGAGATGGGAATAAAGGTCTTTTCTTCCTGGTTCATTTCCAGTATTTTAATACATTCCAAGTGAAAGGGCTCAGATCTCCTGTTCTTTCTGTGCTGTTCAAGGTTTCTCTGATGTCTTATTGGATATGGAGTGATCCCAGAGCTCTGTCTGCTCCCAGGAGTCACACAGAGTAGAAATAAGTGCTACTGGACTATGGCAATTGTCAGTGAGAAGCCTGTTCCCATGGGCAGGTGTTTAATCCTTCCTCTACCACGTGTTTGTGGCTAAAAGTCTCTGAATTTGTCCTTTGCAGTCAGATCTCACAAAGCAGCAGAATGGATTCAAGATCACCTTGAAAACATTAGAGGACAACTTGCTCTCTCGGCTGTCAGCAGCATCTGGGAATTTCCTGGGAGACACAGCACTGGTGGAGAACTTGGAGACCACTAAACAGACAGCAGCAGAAATTGAGGAGAAGGTACAAAGGCAGTGATAGCCTGGGGAGAAGTGTATGTGTGGTGTTACCTTGGAGGATTTCTGAGTGGAATGTAACCTCTGCTCTGCCCATCTCTGCTCCTTCTGCTGAGCAGGGAGTAGGAATTGGTTTAAACTGAAGTGCTCTCAATCCTTCAGCTTCAGGCCATTTGGTTCTTTGGAGCTTTTCTGTGTTAAATGACCTATTTAAGACCAAGTGAAAACTTCAGTGTCTGATGTAAAGACAATGAAGTTTACACACTGTATCAAGGCAGCTTTACACTGTTCCAGCCTAATCCTGAGCACACCACTCTGCCTCAGTTCAGCTGCATTTTAGTGCTGACCAGGGACTGGCACCTGGTGAGTTTGTGATCTTGAGTAAATCTGCAGGAACTTGGGCATTTCATACCTTCCTATTCCTGAGAGTGCAACGCAGTGTTTGTGTGAGCTGTGAGTGTCAGCACTGCCACCTGGATGGACTGGCTCAGGGAAATGCACAGTGGTGTTTCCTGCCACTGAGGGAACTTGAGAAACTTGCCAGGATTGTGCAGGATTCCAGTATGGCCATTCAGCTGCTTCCCTCTGCAGGCACAGAGTCACTTGGGCTGGAAAAGACCTCCAAGACAATAGAGTCCAACCTGCGAGTGATTTGCACCTTGTCAACTAGAATGTCCAGTTGTCCCTTGAACACCCTCAGGGTTGGGGACTGCACCACCTCCCATGTTTCACAGCCCACAACTGCCCTCCCCCTGCCCACTGGCTGGGTAAGACACCCTTGTGGTGGGGTTGGGCTGGAACTGCCTCTCACCCTTGTGGTGTGGTTGGGCTGGAACTGCCTCTCACCCTTGTGGTGGGGTTGGGCTGGAACTGCCTCTCACCCTTGTGGTGTGGTTGGGCTGGAACTGCCTCTCACCCTTGTGGTGGGGTTGGGCTGGAACTGCCTCTCACCCTTGTGGTGTGGTTGGGCTGGAACTGCCTCTCACCCTTGTGGTGGGGTTGGGCTGGAACTGCCTCTCACCCTTGTGGTGTGGTTGGGCTGGAACTGCCTCTCACCCTTGTGGTGGGGTTGGGCTGGAACTGCCTCTCACCCTTGTGGTGTGGTTGGGCTGGAACTGCCTCTCACCCTTGTGGTGTGTTTGGGCTGGAACTGCCTCTCACCCTTGTGGTGGGGTTGGGCTGGAACTGCCTCTCACCCTCGTGGTGGGGTTGGGCTGGAACTGCCTCTCACCCTTGTGGTGGGGTTGGGCTGGAACTGCCTCTCACCCTTGTGGTGGGGTTGGGCTGGAACTGCCTCTCACCCTTGTGGTGTGGTTGGGCTGGAACTGCCTCTCACCCTTGTGGTGGGGTTGGGCTGGAACTGCCTCTCACTTCCCTGTGTGTGGCCTCAGTGACCAGGAAACCAAGAGATTCTCCCTCCACCTTAAAGTCAGAATTCTTTCTTGTAGCCATTCGTGGTGCATCAGATGCCTTCAGCTCCCTGAGGAGGGTTTGTCTGAATCCCCAAAGGGGATGTTGAAGGGATGTTTTGACCTGCCAAGTTTAGCATCTCCCTCTTGAAATAGATGTTCTTGAAGTGCTCCAGGGTGTAAAGCAGCTGTGGTTGTACAGCTGGTCACTGTGCCAACAGGGATGAATTTTGGAGTTTGCAGCTGGATGTTGTGAGTTTGTGCCCAGCTGGGGGGCTGTGGCAGACCCCTGTTAGGGCTTTGCTGCTCAAGTCAACCCTCACTCTATTCTTGGTCTCCCTACACAAAATAAAATGTTCACCCAGAATTGTCCTTGCTATGAATGTCCTCCCAGCTCTGTTTGTGGAAAGCAGGTCCCTGCCCCACCCTGGCTTTCATTTCAGTGGAGTCATTGATGGGTGCAGCCCTGCCCATGGGCACAGGCAGGCCCAGCCCTCAGGTGCTGGGGGTGAGGGTCCATGCTGGTGCCGGCACTCAGCAGATCCAGGCTCTGTGCTTCCCTGGGAAGGGTTGGTGCCCCAGCCAGATGTGCTCACACCAGCTCAGGGCACAGCTCAGGGGACCCCATGGTGTGTGTTCCAGGGGCTGTGGGATGCCCTGCTGGCTCCTACAGCGGGTGCTGAACCCTGCTCTGCCACAGAAAGCCAATGAGAGGGGCAGAGAGGGACTTCCTGCACTGACAGGACAAGGGGCAATGGCATTAAGCTGAGGTTGGAGATTAGTAAGAAATTCTTGGCTGTGAGGGTGGGCAGGCCCTGGCACAGGTTGCTCAGAGAAGCTGTGGCTGCCCCATCCCTGAAAGTGTCCAAGGCTGGACAGGGCTTGGAGCTACCTGGTCTAGTGGAAGGTGTCCCTGCCCGTGGCAGGGTGTGGGATGGGATGAACTTTAAGGTGCATTGTGTGGTTCTGTGATCCCACAGCATGGTTGGCTGAGCTGGTGGGTCAGCTGTGGCTCAGCAGCTCCTGGCCATGTTGCATGACATGTCTGTACACAGCCAGAGTGGAAAATAACCCTGGAGAGGCTCAGGGCTGTCACTTTGTGCTGCTGAAGTGGAATGAAGGAACAAACTGAGATGATGAGGGGCTGGTGTTGCTGCCAAGAAGATTTGCACAGGTCCATCACAGCCTGGCCAGCCAGGGGGGTTGGGTGCTGCCCTGGAAAGGCAGCAGGCAGCTCAGGGAGCTGGGGGACATGGGCAGCTCCCAGCCCAGGGAAGCTGCCTGACAGCTCCTCAGCCCTGTGCTGCTGGGGACCTGCATGGGAGGGGGCAATTAGCAGGAGAAATGTTGGGGTGACAGTGAGTGCATCCCTTAAGGAAAGCAGTTTAGAGTTCTACCTTAAAGAGAGGGGAGCTACCTGGAATGTGTGTGTGGTCCTGTGGCCAATGAGATGTTTCAGTGTATGTGAGGTGAATTGGTTAACCAATAACACGTTGGATGTGAGAGGATATAAAAGGTGTGGATGCTACTGAGTGAGACTAGAACTTCTAGAACTATCTGCTGGGAACTACTATTACTCCTCTGAGCTGTCTGTGGAACTGTCTTGAATAAAGTCTTGTAAGCCTTCTGATCAAAGCCTTCTGCTGCCTGCTGTGCCTGAGCTCTTGGACTGTCATTCACGCTGCCCCTTACTCGGGATAAGGGGACCCCAATAAAGGGTGACCCCAATAAAGGGTGACCCCAATAAAGGGTGACCCCCAATCTATCCCTATAGAGAAACTCATTGTGGAGGAAAACACTTCCAATCAGTGAAGAGCAGGGAATTCAGAGAGGTCTGGAGGGGAGGACTGGGCAAGTGGGGGGGAAATGCAGGTAAATGGGATGGTTGCAGAGGGGGAGGATGCTGAGGGGCAGCTCCAGCCTGGCTGCACCATGGCTGGGGCACACAGGCTGGTCCCTGGGGGTTGGGGTCACCCTTTGTAGGGGTAAAGGGGGGTGCTAATGATGGTCAGAAGAGATCAGGCACAGCAGCATCAGAAGGGCTTGATCAGAAGGCTGAGCACTTGGAGTTTAGCATTTTATTTTTAGTTACAGCTTCACCTTTTATCTCCTCTTGTATCCAACATATCATCACACTATTGGCTGGTCAGTTCACCAGGCATACATGGAAACATTCTACTGGCTGCAGGGTGTTCTCCCAGGAATCCTGTCCCCCGTTTCCCTGCAGGTGCAGCAGTTCAAGGTGACAGAAGCCAAGATCAACGAGGCCAGGGAGCACTACAGGCCGGCGGCCACCAGGGCCTCGCTGCTCTTCTTCACCATGGAGGACCTGCACAACATCCACCCCATGTACCAGTTCTCTCTGAAGGTGCTGAGCCCTTGGGCTTCCCCCTCCCTCTGAGGGTCAGAGAGTCACAGAGCCACAGACAGGGCTGGAAGGCACATTAAAGCCCATCTCATTCCACCCCCTGCCCTGGACAGGGACACCTTCCACTAGCCCAGGTTGCTCCAAGCCCCATTTAGGAGGAGTTCCAGTTTTAATGCTTTAATAAATGGAAAAACTTTTTTTTTTATCCCAAGAAAGGTGTTTTGGAGGCTGGAGGGTTAAATCAGTTGTCATGCTTCTCTAGGGCTTCTTCCAGACCATTTCTTACCTAGACAAGTGACCTGGAAAAAGGGATTGAGAAGAGACTACAATATGTTGAGCCTGATCCCCAAAGAAGCTTTTCTGTTTGATACCCACAACTCATTTGTTGAAGTAATTTTATCAGAAAAATGTACAGAATATCTTTTGTGCCTTTTGAAAGATTCATTCTTTACACATCCATAATAGATCCAGGGGTTCCTGAGGCTTCACCTTCAATCTCCATCTTCCATAGTTAGTTTGTTTTATGTTTTCCAGTTAATATTAGCAGTGTGTATAAATACACGGTGAATTATTGGGTGAAATGTTTTTATCTAATAAATTTTGATGACAGATCATAAAACATTGTGTAAAGATGCACAGAGATGATTTTAGAATACTTGCCACACAGCTGGGAGCCCCTCATAATTTAGAACACAAAGATTTATGTGCTGCTCTGCAGCATGTTTTAACAGGATTTAAAGAAATGTTAAGCAGGAAAATGCAATCTGCAATTATTAATATTGCATTAGGTATCAATGTTACTTTTAATTGGTTGAGGCATCATTTTTGCTTTGTGGAACCCCAAAAATAACACAGCCAACACAGTCAGGCCTTGTCCAGTGGGTGCCATCCATGTGTTTTGCCCTGGTTGTTTCCTTCACCTGGGCCCAGCTTGAGCAGACTTTGCATTGCTAAACAGGACTTGGGTTTTATCTTTTTTTCTCATTTTCTTTTTCCAGTTGCATTTGATAATTTGCAAATGGTTTTTCTTTGGATGGCTCTGAAAGTTTTTTTGTCTTTTCTCATTTAGATCAGGAATGTAGTTGCAAGAATCCTTATTCTCTTATATAAGGGGGTTGTTCTCAATGCAGGCACCATCCCCAGGGGACTTCACTGGCTGCTCCATCCCACTGCTGCTGCTCCCTGCCCTTCTCTTCCAGGCCTTTGCTGGATCCAGACAGTAAAACACTCACAGGACTGCTTAAAATTGTTATTATTTAGGGGAATTGCTTTTCTCTGAGTCAAAACATTTGCACAGTGGGAGCTGTGCTTTCCCCTCTGCTCTGCTCTCCTGACACCCCACCTGGAATATTGTGTCCAGTTCTGGGGTCCTCAGCACAGGAAAGATGTGGACCTGACAGAGCAGGTCCAGAGGAGGTCACAGAGATGCTCCAGGGCTGGAGCCCCTCTGCTCTAGAGCCAGGCTGGGAGAGCTGGGGGTGTTCACCTGGAGCAGAGAAGGCTCCAGAGAGAGCTGAGAGCCCCTTCCAGTGCCTAAAGGGGCTCCAGGAGAGCTGGAGAGGGACTGGAAACGAAGGATGGAGGGACAGGACAATGAGCAATGGCTTCCCACTGCCAGAGAGCAGGGATAGATGGAATATTGGGAAGAAATCCTTCCCTGTGAGGGTGGCCAGGCACTGGCACAGGTTGCCCAGAGCAGCTGTGACTGCCCCATCCCTGCGGGTCTCCAAGGCCAGGTTGGATGGTGCTTGGAGCAACCTGGGCAAGTGGAAGGTGTCCCTGTCCATGGCAGGGGACTTGGGATGAAATGAGCTTGTGTTGGAGTCCCTTCCAACCCAAACCAGTCTGTGATTCTCTGTGTCCTCTGGTAACTCCACTATCTGATGGCTCAACATTTGCAGAGCAAATGTCCCGTGTCATCCCTCTGGGAGCACCTTGGGCAGAGACACATTTTCTGTATCCCTTGTGTCTGAGTTGCCTCTGCCTGTCTCTGTGATGTTTCCTTGGGCTCTGGAGAGCTCAGTGTCACAGGGAATGTCCTCAGTGCCAGGCTCTGTGTTCCCAAAGAACAGCTGCAGGCAGATGCAGGGTCTGGTCTCCAGATGTTCCCCTGCCCTGCAGAGATGCAACATCGGAGTGGGTGTCACTGACTGTGATACTTCAGGGGGTCCCCAAGGGCACGGCAAGGGCATCTCACCCTCCCTGTCCTGCTGTGTGTGTCCCCCCAGGCATTCCACACAGTGTTCCAGAGGGCCCTGGAGAGGGCAGTGCCCGCCGAGGCGCTGCCAGAGCGCGTTCAGAGCCTCACCGAGAGCATCACCCTCTGCGTGTTCCAGCACACGGCCCGGGGGCTGCTCGAGTGCGACAGGCTGACCTACAGTGCCCAGCTCACCTTCCAGGTACCGCCACGGGGGGCAGGGGCTGGGTGGGATCCAGAATCCCAGAATCCCTGAGGTTGAAAAAGCCCTCCCAGCCCATGGAGCCCACCCTGTGCCCGATGCCCACCTTGGCAAAGCCCTCCCAGCCCATGGAGCCCACCCTGTGCTCAATGCCCACCTTGGCAAAGCCCTCCCAGCCCATGGAGCCCACCCTGTGCCCGATGCCCACCTTGGCAAAGCCCTCCCAGCCCATGGAGCCCACCCTGTGCCCGATGCCCACCTTGGCAAAGCCCTCCCAGTCCATGGAGCCCACCCTGTGCCCGATGCCCACCTTGACAAAGCCCTCCCAGCCCATGGAGCCCACCCTGTGCCCGATGCCCACCTTGGCAAAGCCCTCCCAGCCCATGGAGCCCACCCTGTGCCCGATGCCCACCTTGGCAAAGCCCTCCCAGCCCATGGAGCCCACCCTGTGCCCGATGCCCACCTTGGCAAAGCCCTCCCAGCCCATGGAGCCCACCCTGTGCCCGATGCCCACCTTGTCCCCCAGCCCAGAGCACTGAGTGCCACAGCCAGTCCTGCCTTGGACACCTCCAGGGCTGGGCACTCCAAACCTCCCTGGGCAGTCCCTGCCAGTGCCTGCCCACCCTTTCCATGGAGAAATTCCTGCTGCTATGCCCCCTGCCCCTGCCCTGGCCCAGCCTGAGGCCGTGCCCTCTCCTCCTGTCCCTGTGCCCCGGGGCAGAGCCTGACCCCCCAGCTCCCCCCTCCTGGCAGGGATTGCAGAACCAGAAGGTGCCCCTTGAGCCTCCTTTTCTCCAGCTGAGCCCCCCCAGCTCCCTCAGCTGCTCCCACAGGACTGATTCTCACCAATAACACTCACAAGTGCTGGGTTGGGTTTGAGTTGTCCTGACCAAAGTTGTTGGAGACAGTAAGACCTGCTTGCAGGACCTGGAGAAAAGGGCACAGCAAACTGCCCTGGGAGATTTATTGCTTTTATCCCCAAGAGATGTTTCCTGCATAGCTGCTGTTCCTTGTCAGGTATGTTTCTGTAATTTTTAGTCTACAATCTGAGCAAGGAGACCTTTGTGTATTCCTTTGCTGACACCAAATCCGATCAATAAATGGTGCTTGGCGTGACATTATGAAGTTGATATGAAGTTTGTACAGTGACTGACTGTGGAAATGCCTTGACATGTAGAATCACAGAATAAATAAGGCTGGAAAATACCTCCCACAATGCAGCTGTGAACGAAGGCTGAGCTGCTGAAACACTGCAAGTCTGGCTAACCTTAATTCAGTGATGGCCAAGAGGTTTTTAATTCTACACAACAAAATCCTGTGTGTAAAAGGAAAAGTGTATATCCACACACATATATACATGGGAAAAAATGGCCTCTAACAAGCTGTTTTGTTAATAAATTATCGGTGTGTGAAAAATCAGCTTCTATTTTGCAATGTCAGCTGTAATTCTGACCCACAGGACACCCACATTTTCTAACATACATCTCTAAACGAAGTGTTTAAGTAGCACACATTGTACTTGTAACTACAGTAAACACTGAAAGTAGTTAGTGGGTCCCTTTGAGGTGCCAGGAGCACCCCAGTGCCAGTGTGTGGAGGCAGGTGAGTGATGAGCACAGGATGCTCCCAGGTCAAAAAGCAGTTGACTCTTGAACCGAGTCCCTCGTGCCCCTTAGTGGTAGGAGCCAGGAGAGGTGCCAGGCACACTGCAGGTGCCACTGCCCTCTTGGCATCAGTGGGCTACAGCCCAGGATCTGTGACAAGGAAATGACACACTCCCTGCTCCAGCACAGGTATTTCCACCCCCCCAGAGCAGGTGTGTAGAGTTTTGGAGTTTGGGATGTCAGAATTTTGCCACTGCGCTTCGAGCTGGGCTCATCCATGGCTTTCCCTGATTATCTCAGCCCTGGCTCTGGCAGTCCTAATCTGTTTATTTCCAAAAGCCACCACTAGTACTAAAAGCATTGGAATGTTCCAGGGACTCTGCAGTGCCTGAGACCTGAGGGACCTTCTCATTCTCTTGGCGCAGGGGCCACGAGGGGGGTGAGGATTTTAGTTTGGGTTTTGTTGCTGTTGCTTCCCGTTTGGTTGATTGTTGTTTATTTTCCACAACATGCTCGGGAGGTCTCCATTTGGTTTCTACATTGAACAAGACAGTGAGAGGTGGCCAAGCCCCTGATGGCATTCCCTAGGGATGCTCTGGTTCCCCTCAAGGGAGTTCTCTGCTCTCCAGCTGTGGATGCCAAGCCCAGGGACTGCAGCACACCCTGCAGCCCAGCTCTGCTGCCAGGGACTTCTCCTTGGGATGTTCTCCATCCACCTGGATCACAGCCCTTGCCTCAGAGTTTTCCCAGCTTTGTTCCTCTTCTGTTTCCAATCCCCATCCTCATTCCTGGTCCTGTTTTGGGGGTGCCCAAAGCTCCTACATGGTATCACATCACACCCCTCCAACGAGGGGCACCGTGGACATTTTAGCCACACATTTGACAGGTACATGAGTTGAGTAATTAATCTGCTGGATTCTATTGCTGCTCAAGGATATGTTCTTTTCTTGGCATTACAGATACTCCTGATGAGTAAAGAAATCGACCCAGCAGAGCTGGATTTCCTGCTGAGATACCCAGCACAACCTGGAGTCACAAGCCCAGTGGAGTTCCTGTCTGACCATTCCTGGGGAGGAATCAAGGTACCTGAGCCATCAGCACCCTTTATCCTCCTCTAAGAGCCTTTCAGCCCTGCAGGGGGTCCTTCTGGCACTTGGTGAACCAAGTTCTGACCACAGAAAGGTCACAGACATGGCGAGTTCTGCAGGTACAACACTGTCTTGGTGGGCTCTTCCCAGGATGAGAACACCCTCTGGGGGGGTTGTGGTGGTGGTCTGTAAAGGACATGGAGGTGTCACAGCAGTTGGGAGGATGTGGGAACTGCAGATTGGCAAGAGCATCTTCAGAGATGTGCTAAACTCAGAGAGCTGCCAGAGCTGCAGGAAAACACTGGCATGGCAATGGGCGGGTCTGGCACTGCCATGGAGGGAGAGGGGAGGAAGAGCATGCCAAGGAGGTGTGAGTTATCTCATATTTGCTCCCATTTATCCACAGATGTGAGCAGTGCTGGGTTTGGATCTGATTCACCAGGGTGGGATTTGTTTTCTGGAAGGGCTCAAAATATTCTCCAACTTCCTCAGGTTCATTCACCCTTTGCTGGAGCTGAGATTGTGTCTTTTGTTTGGTTGTGGCTTCTGCTCAGTGTCTGGCACTTGGGGTGATTAAAGAATCACTTTTATTTACAGTGTGCTGCCTTTGTGGGGTATTTTCCTGGTGCTGTAAGGCAAGGAGTGAAACATCCAAATTAGTATCCAAATTGTCACCTGGGACTTTGTTTCTTCCCTTTCTCTCCTTCCCACATTCTGCATGGAGAATGGATCTGGTTCCTGGAGGGTGACCAGCCAGAAAATCTGCCTCCAGGCCCAAGACATCCCTGATATCTTTGCCTCTTTGTCTGGGTTTGGTGGGGCTTTCCAGAGTCTTGCAGAAGCCCTGGCATAAGGTGGCACATGCCCTTCTGGGCAAGCCCATGCTGGACTGGGCTTAACTGGGCAAACACTGTCCTTCAGGTAACACAGTTTGGCTCCAGGTTGCAGACTGAAGTTCAGGAGTCAAATAAAGTTGATATTTCTTGCACAGGTGACTCACAGTGATTCCATCTGGATCAAGTCATGGCTGCCCTGACCAGGAGTCACCTTCCCTGCCCCATCCCTGGCAGTGGGCACGAGGCCTCTGCCCCATTCTGCCTGACCCAGCCCATATTAAATGTCACAATCACATTTTCAGCCATAAAATAATCTTGGAACTTCTCACTAAACCAGCTCTGTTCAGCCTCTAAAAGGTGTATTTCCATAATAATGAAGGGATTTTAAAAAAAACATACACCCTTTCCTTAATCACCTTTTGCTCAGACAGCAGCAGCTTTACTTCTGTTCCTTCTTTGAAGACAAATTAAGTGGACATTTGGGGTCAGTGCATGTAGTCAGGAGCGCTCAGCCATCGAACTCATGAAACACAGGATTGCAACAGCATGTTCTGCCTTTGGCCTGTGCAGAGTGTGTGGCCTGTTGTGCTGGTTTAAAGGTAAACAGGCAGGAGAAACAAACCCAACACAAAAGAGATTATGAGTCAGAGTTACAATTTAATAACAATATTACAATAAATGCAATGGCACAAAGAGAAATTGGGTTTAACCCCCAACCCCAGCAGTCTAACCCAGCCCCCTGGGGCACAAACACAGGGGGGTTTGGTGGCCCCTGTGCTGAGCCCCACGTGGTTCCCCCGAGTCCAAAGGAAAAGGAGGTGACAAACCTGTTGGTGCAGATGATGGCACAGTCTGGTGGAGAGTGGTGGGCTCCTCCTGGCCACGGTCTGATCCTCCTCTCAATCCAACGAGTGATTCCCCAGTCCCCAGAGCCCAAGATTGTCTCCCCTGAGGTTTGGGTGGGAGCCCCCAGTGCCTCCCCCAGGGCAGGGAGTTCCGCACTGGGGGATCTGACTCTGGCAGTCAGGGGGGATTTTGGAATGGTTGCTGGCCCATGGGCAGAGCTGAGCCCTCAGGTGGGTGTGGAGGTGCCAAGGAGTCCCTGCAGGGCAGTTCTCCCAGCTCCTCTGCCAGGCTTCTTTCCCAGCCAGCTCCCAGCCTGAGGGCTCAGCTGTGCCCTGGGCAGCTGCTGCCAATGGGCCATTGGGAACAGATGCTGGGCAATGGCCCAGAGGGTTTGGAATGCCCAGCTTTGGGCACACCCACTCAGGGATAAACTGGGCCCAGCTTGCTGAACTGGGACAGCATCTTAGGAAAGAAATAATGTTTCTTGGCACTTGAGGACATGTTTTAGTGGTGATGCTGTTGATGGTTGGACTTGGTGATCTTTGAGGTCTTTTCCAACCTGAATAACTCTGTGATTCTGTTACCCCTGGAATGCCCAAGGATGCCTTTGCCACCTGTCTGCAGGTGGTACATCCTCCAAGCACCCTCTGGGTTTGCAGTTCTTTGTGAGCTCCCCCCCACTGTGGTGCCGGTCCCATTCACTGGGCATGGAATGGCCTTTGGTGTTCCCATTGTGCTTCCCCAGGACTGTGCAACTGCTGTGATGAGGCTGGTCCAATGCCAGCACAGAGCCATAAACACCAGAAGAAATAGTCATTAAATAATTATTAAGAGTCAGAAATTCCCAGTCATTCATTCCTCAGGATTTATTCTTGCCTCACTCCCACCTGGAGGGGCAGCTCTGATGTCTCTTGTGGCCAGTGACAGGACCTGAGGGAACAGCTGGAGCTGTGCCAGGGCAGGGTCAGGCTGGATCTCAGGGAAAGGCTCTTCCCCCAGAGGGTGGTGGGCACTGAGCAGGCTCCCCAGGGCAGTGGGCACAGCCCCAAGGCTGCCAGAGCTGCAGGAGGGTTTGGATGATGCTCTGGGGCACAGGGGGTGACTCTTGGGGATGGGCCTTTTCAGGGCTGACGGTTGGACTCGATGATCCTTGTGGGTCCCTCCCAGCTCAGAATGTTCCATAATCCTGTTATTCTGACACTCTCAGGAGAATGGGCCCCTCTGTGCCCAGAGAGCCCCATCCCTGCTGTGGGACCAGCAGCTGCTGCTCAGAGCTCAGGCTGTTGTCCCTGACCAAGGGCTTCCCCCTTGCAGCAGCCCCAGCCCCAGCAGAGCCCACCCTGTTCCCCCTGGGCCAAACCAGACTGGCAGTGAGGGGCATTTATCATGGAGTCACTGATGGGGGAGTCCCTGGGGCTCACTCTGAGGAGGGCAGGAATTGAGGGTGGGCTGTCCCTTCCAGTCCCTTCCCTGGTTCTCTTCAAGAGGAGCCCTTCCCACTCACCTTCCTCTTCCCTGCTGAGTCTTTGGGCTTTGTGGCTGAGATGGAAACCATGTGATGCCCAGAAATGCTGCTCTGCATGTCCCCTCCTGCCAGGCTGGGCCAGGGCAGGATGGACAGGTCTCTCAGGTGTCTCCAGCCCCAGCCTGCACCCCCTGCCCCAAAAGCTGCACAGCTCCAGGAGCTACTGCCCCTTCCCAATAATCTGCACTGATTTTATGTATTTCAGGATTTTCACATAGTGAATACCCTTCAGATTGTCTTTTGTGAGGATTGTAGTAGAGATTTTGCTATAAATGATATGGTTGGTATCAACTTTATTAGTGTTTATTTTCTGTTAATGTCTGTTGGTTTATTAGCCTTTGAGTTTTTGGCAATTCCAGTTACTTGAGGCTTGGGTTTAGTACAATCACATTTTGTCACAGACTGCTATAATTAGGTTAATTAGTCATGGCTTCTACACAGCTTATTAGCAGGCTAAAATCTCCTTTTCTTTCATCAAGAAGATTAAGTGCTATAATAAATTGTTTCTTCAACAAAGCTTGAGCAAAGTACATTTCAGATTCATATTTCAAATTCGAAGTGAAATTCAGCATTCTGCTAATTTTCCACAGAAACACTGAAAATGCTCCAGCCCAAAGGCCTCCTCTTGCCAGGGGCTTCTGGCCAAGATAGTGCCAACAGAAATCAATATTGATATTTGTGGCTTGTTCTGAGCCTCCCATTTTGGGCACATTAACTTCGAAAGAAACCTCATTACATGTTGAGGGCTCTGGGCATTCAAGTGGCCTCGTGTGACTTGGCTTATTATTTATTGTTGTTGGATGATTAATGAAGGGCATAACCCAATGGTCCCTTGCAGCTGGGCTGCTGTTTGCAGCTTGTGGTGCTGCAGCATCTGACACACCTTTAGGATTTAGTTGTCCAGCTTTTTTTAAAGTTTAGAACCAAGTTTCACAGGGCCTTTTGCTGTAAATCTCGAGCCAGGGAAGCCCAATATTCAGCTCTGAATGAAGAAACCCACATATTGGTTAGAAGGTTTGTAGGGAAGTCATGGCTTTTCTGAGAGGTGCTGATGGACTTGGGGAACACAGGGACATTTCAGGACCTTTGGTGTCAGTAGAGATGGTCATTTCTGTCCTAAGGGCTGTCCTTGCAGGTCCTTAGCAGTGACCTCTGGAGAAGGTCAGAGTGTTCTTTCACTCCTCAGGAGGTTTTCTGGCTCTTTTGAATTTCCTTTCTCACAGCTTGTACCTTCCTCGCCCTCTGTGCTCCCAGGGCCTGGCTTGAAAAGTTTTATTTCTGTTGGGACTTCTGAGAACATCTTTTGTGTTCATGCAAGGTTGGCCATTTCTCCTGATCTGGCTGGTGGTTTCCTCCCCAGTAAATGTGTGCACACACCTTGGACTGAGGAGATGGTGCTGCTGGAACTGCCCAGGCTCTGAGGCCACATGCAGATGGCCATTTGAATATTCCCATTTGTGATTGAATTAACATGGAATCCATCTAGAGATTGCCCTCTGGAGGGGTTTTCCTTTCCTTTTTTTACTTCTTTTCTTTACTGGAAGGTGTTCAGTGTCTTAAGATGAAGGTGTTGCTACCTAGATGGGAGCTGTGTTTTCTCTGTATTGATGCCCTGTGGTCCCTTCAGCCCTGTGTGAAGCCCAGGCTGCCTGTTGAGCCAGGCTTAGTTATACCCAGGTTTAGGAGAGACAGCTCCTGCCCTGGTTCTGCTCTGAGCATAGACATAGAATGACATCAGTGGGGTTTAAGTTGGTTTGGTCTTCCAGACTCTGTCCAGCCTAACAAGTAAAATGAGCCAGCAGTGGTTTCCTGGCCCTGGAAGCACCTGAGTCCATCCAGCAGAACTCCCCTCACCACCACCCAAACCACTGTTTGCTATGGGCAGCCCCTGGCCTGTCCCACCCCAGGTATTTCTGGGTGTTCACCAAAGTCAATGTGAGCCAGGAGGACACTGGTGAATTGTGCAGCTCCTGGTGAGCTCCTGCCTGGACATCTTCTGCAGGCACAGACCAGGGGCAGATCAGCAGGAGCGAGCACTGTGCATGTCACCCCTCCCTGTGCAGCAGTGCTGGTCTGGCAGTCCCACAGTCTGACACAGCCTGGCTCTGGGACAGCTCTGTGGGTGCATGACCGTGGTTCTAGTCCTGAGTTCACACCACGTGCCCACCAGTGGGCCTGGTTGGCTGAGGCAGAGCCTCAACGAGGCACAGTCACACCTGTTCAGCCAAGGCTGGTGTTTCAAGGGGTTCAGCAGAGCTGAACTTTGGATGTGCCTGGGAAAGGCCATCTGAGCATCCCCAGAGTGGAGCTGGGATCTTCTGGGGCTCCACCACAATGGACAGATCCAGTGGCCACGCTCTTGTGGTCCTCATTGGGATGGTTGCCTTGGCCCAAATCAGTCCTTTTGAGAAGATGAGGGTTGATCTCTGACCACACAGACTAGCTGGGGGTGGGAGGAATCACACAATCACAGAGTGTTCTCAGCTAGAAGGGACTCACCAAGATCATGCAGTCCAGCTCTGAAGGGCAAAGCCCATACAGGGATTGAACTCACCACAAGTGGCTCCCGAGGAGAGCTGGCCCAGACACCACTGTCTGGGTGTCCCCGTGGCCCCAGTGGTCCCTGCTGCCAGGCCCTCCCCTCCTCCAGCTCCACCCATGCCATGGGGAGCTCTGTTGCCCCGTGCCCTCTGCAGCTCTGTGTTCCTGATGGCCACGTGGCTCTCACCATGCCAGGCTGGTCCCACTCATGGTGCCAGGCTGGTCCCACTCATGGTGCCAGGCTGGTCCCACTCATGGTGCCAAGCTGGTCCCACTCACGGTGCCAGGCTGGTCCCACTCATGGTGCCAGGCTGGTCCCACTCATGGTGCCAAGCTGGTCCCACTCACGGTGCCAGGCTGGTCCCACTCACGGTGCCAGGCTGGTCCCACTCCCCATGCCAGGCTGGTCCCACTCACTGTTCCAGGCTGGTCCCACTCCCCGTGCCAGGCTGGTCCCACTCCCCATGCCAGGCTGGTCCCACTCCCCATGCCAGCCTGGTCCCACTCCCCATGCCAGGCTGGTCCCACTCATGGTGCCAGCCTGGTCCCACTCCCCATGCCAGGCTGGTCCCACTCCCCATGCCAGGCTGGTCCCACTCACTGTGCCAGCCTGGTCCCACTCATGGTGCCAGGCTGGTCCCACTCACTGTGACAGGCTGGTCCCACTCCCCGTGCCAGGCTGGTCCCACTCCCCGTGCCAGCCTGGTCCCACTCACTGTGCCAGGCTGGTCCCAGGGGCTGCCCTCAGGCAGTGCTGCAGCTCCAGGTTCTGCAGACTCATCTCCCAAACCTGATTTCCTTTGTGGCATTTCCTGTGCCTCTTCCTTGCTGGTGCAGGTGTGTCCCTGGGATAAGAGCAGCAGGAATACACCTGGTGGCTCCCATTGCTCCTTCAGCCCAATCATTTCCCTCATCTTTTCCTGAAGAGGAAGGATTTTCATTATGTAGATATGAAAACGCTGCTGAAAGGGCATTGTTAATAAATGTGGTGTGGAATAATGAGCTCTAAGTACTGAATTCAGCTTTGGAGGAGGAGCACAGCACTAGACAAAGTAGTATATCAGCTCCATATTTATAATTCTGCAGAATGCAGATGATAAGATTGTGTGTGGCTTATGAGATAAAACACCAAATCAGATAGTTTGCCTTTAAGAAAACAGGATTTTTTGGACAAAAGAGCAGAAATCTCTCTTCCAACTTTCACTTTTTGTACTTTCTAGATGTGGAAGTTTTTAATTCCTTTCAAAGATTCATTGTGACATGATCTGCTGCATCCACTGTGTTCTGTGCACGAGCAGCATCCTTTGATCAGGATGGTCAGACAGCAAAGGCTGCAGCTCACAGCTCCCTTCCACACTCAGAATTATTAGTATGCCAAAAATCATAGTCTCAATTAAATATCTTCCATTAACTCCCTTCCTCAGATGTACAGCTTTTTAGTGCATCTTGGAAAACACTGATTTTGACATTTCAATGGACACTTACCTGCTCTCATCTAGAAGTTTCCTGAGCACATTCTTCTCTCCTCTCTATGAAGTCTCAGAGAAATATTCCCAATGTCTCTCAGAAATGCTGCTCTGAAAATGTTTTTTTTTCCCCTTTTCCTTTTTAACCTGCTGGCAAACGATCTGATGCTTATCTGAAATACAGCAGAGATTGTGATCACATCAAATATGTAAAGATGCACCTTGTGGCTTGATTGCAGAGTGGAAATTGAGTTTTCCTGGATGCCTCCACAGCCTCTGGCTTTCAATGCACCCTACACAAAGGCTGCTGTCCCCTGGGCAGGGGGAATGGACATGTTCTTTCACCCCCTAAGTGGAAGGAGAGGGAATGAATGGCTTCATCCTGCCCTGGGGTCACACCAACCCCTGCAGCTCCAGGCTGGGGCAGAGCACCTGAGAAACTGCTGCTGGGAAAGGCCCTGGGGATGCTGTGACAGCGGCTGGACATGAGCCCAGGTGTGCCCAGGTGTGCCCAGGTGTGCCCAGGTGGGCAAGAGGGCAATGGCCCCTGGGCTGTGCCAGCCCTGGTGTGGCAGCAGGACCAGGGCAGGGACTGTCCCTGTGCTGGCACTGCTGAGGCACCTCCAGCCCTGGGGCAGTTCTGGGACTCTCAGACAAGAGACACTGAGGGGCTGGAGAGTGTCCAGGGCAGGGAATGGAGTTGGGAAGGGGCCGGAGCAGCAGCTGAGGGAGCTGGGGGGGCTCAGCCTGGAGAAAAGGAGGCTCAGGGGGCACCTTCTGGCTCTGCAATCCCTGCCAGGAGGGGGGAGCCGGGGGGGGAGTTGGGCTCTGCTCCAGGGCACAGGGACAGGAGGAGAGGGCACGGCCTCAGGCTGGGCCAGGGGAGGTTTAGATTGGATATTAGGGAAAATTTCTTTACAGACAGGGCTATGAAGCATTGACACAGCTGCCCAGGGAGTTTGGAGTGCCCATCCCTGTAGGGATTTAACAGCATGTGGCTGTGGGACTTGAGGACATGGTGGTGCTGCTCATATAGAGGTCATTTCTAACCTAAATGATGCTGTGACTGCCGAAGGTCCTGTTGGAGCTCCTCATGGCTGCAGTGTGGCAGAGCCCAGGACTGTGCCCCTTCCCTGGCACTGGTGGTTCCACAAACAGCTGGGAGGTTCCAGTCTCAGTGCTCTGCTCACTTCCAGCTGGGAATGCTCTCTGGAACCCTGATGGTAACACCAAGGTTTGCCTCTGCTGGGGCACACGAGGTGGCCTTTTGTGGAGGCTCCCATGGCCTGTGTGTCACTGCCACTGTGTCATACAGCACTTCAGGGCCACAGTCCCTGAGCAGGAGCCTGGGGCTCTGCCCTCCACTCAGAGCTGGCCAAGGCTCTGCTGCAGTCTGCTCTGAGCTTTGAGTGTTGCTTTGTAAGAAAGATGTGGACCTTCTGGGGACAGGATAGAGTGGAACAGTGAGGACTGTCAGGCAGCTGCAAACATGACTGTGGGAGGAGAGGCTGAGGGCAGGCAGGAGGAGGATGGCTGAGGGTCTCAAAACTGAGGGCACAGCACGGTACAATGTTCCAGCAGTGTCCTGTGGAGGGGAGAAAGCAGTTTGGTTTCAGTCAAAGGTAGTGGAAGGTACATCACAAAGCACCAGAAGAAAGATTCCCAGCAGACATGTGTCAAGTCTCTGTGGCACAGGGAAGGGCTGTGTCGCAGGTTTGGCCCAGCTGTTGCCAACCCTGGACTGGCCCCCCTTCCCCCTCCCAGAACCTTCCCAGCAAAGGAAAGGAGGGAATAAAACACCACTGAAAAGAAATGCACTCTAAAGAAACTGAACTGAATAAAAAGAAGAAATTATATTTTCTAACATTCACAATCCACACTGTACACACAATACAGAGGATCCCACCCCCAGGGGAGAGGGGAAGGGAGAAAAGGGGATTGATTAGCCGGGAAATAGGGAAGACACCAACCCAACCCAAAGAAACCGAATGAATCAAAACAAACACAATTAAAAACCTCAGGGAAGGGGAACAAATATGAAACAATCTCACCCAGGACAGGAGAACCACGAACAACCAGAGGGACCAGGTTCCAACCCCCTCCCAGCAGCTCCTCAGCCAAGGAAGGGAAGCCAGGAACCAAAACAACTCTCCCCCTGCTATGTGGAAGACACGTGTGGAATACTTGTAACCTCCTTAGATACAATGGTTACTGAGGAACCATGGGCCAAACCATTACAGGCTGGCACAGGTTGCTGCAGTCTCCATTCCTGAGGTTGTTTGAGCAGGTCTGAGGCCACACAAGGGGAGGATGGCAGGGGCTGAGGACACCAGCTCTTGGAGAAGCAGCTCTGCAGCTCATTCCCTCTTCTAGTCTGGTACCTGTTCTTAGGGCCAGTTCTGCTGCAGTGCCACCATGAAACCTGGAATGGGACCATGACACTGAAGAGCTGTGAGAAGCCCCATCAAGGGACAAGCCCATATGTGTATTTGTGTGTCAGGACAAACCTTGGGCTGGAGAGCTTTCCAGGAGGTGACATGTGGAGCAGATGCTTCAGCTGAATTCTCCTGATCCATGAGACATATTTCTCCTTCAGTTTTGCTGTGCATTGGCCCATCTGGGATTTGTAACAGCCAAATCCAGGGAACTTTTTCAGGAATACACAAGTGCCACCTTTCAGTTGTCACTGGGGACCCATGACCAGCTTCTGGTTCTGGTTGTGTATCCCCAGTTTGCTGAGGAGCATCCAAGAGTGAAGAGGAAATACTGAGAGTGTGGCTTGGCAGAACAGCCTGACTTTGCCCACTCTCAAACTCACTTGAACAACCTCTGCAGAACATGAAGGAGAATGTCAGCACAAACCTGGCTGGGAAACATCTCAGGCAAAAGGAGGAAGGACTGGTGGTTGGTCATAAGCAAAGATTCTGATGGCATCTCATTTCTGTCCCTGGTCCTTCCTGTCCAGTGGAACTGTCTGAAAGAAAGTCCTCATAGGAAGTGCTGAGTGCTGCAGCCACTGTCTTCTGATTTATGATACAGGTTTCACAGGAGATTTTCCGAGGAAAGGTAGAGACCCAACCCCTCACTGCTCAAACTGCTTCTGGTGTCCAGCCACACGGTGTCTTCCTGCTGTGGTGCTCCAGGAAGGCTCCTGCAGATGAGCAGGATGGTTTAGTACAGGGCCATGGTGTGGCACTACACACATTTTAACCCCAGCAGAATTTAGAAGCAGCAAAGAGTTCAAAGGGAGACAGGGGCGTTCTGAGCCATGGGCTTGCCAGTCTACTTCTATGCAAGAGAAATAAGGAGGGTTAAAATAACATTTTTGTGTTGAGAGGTGATTGAAGTTTGGCAAACCCATCAAATCTTCATTTTCACCTTTGGCAGAGATTTTTCTTATTAGTTAAATTATTCAGGTGGTGCAGCTAAACAGAATATAACACCTTCAGTGAATGTATAATGCAACCCAAAACCTAGGATGGGAGAGATGGCAAATAATCCATCATCTGCTACATTAATTCTTCTAGTTAACAGTAGTATTCAAATGGAGCAATTCATCTGCCTATATGTCTCCTTCCTGAATGATCCAATCTATCAATGGGAGCCAGGTGCAGGTCTGACTCTGCCATTCTTCCAGGAGCTGTCACTCTCCAGCTGTGGGGATGCTGCTTTTCCTAAAGACTTGTGTGCCAGCTGCAGAACATGAAGGAAGAAATTAAGGATATTCACAAAAACCTTTATAAGCAGTGCAGTTAAAACAGTGTGAAACCTTTCCAAAGTGTTTGGGACTTGATAAAATCACAGAGTCACTAAGGCTGGAAAGACCTCCAAGATGATTTGAGCACAAGTGCAATGAGGAGAGGCTGAGGGAGCTGGGGGTGTTCAGGCTGGAGAAGAGGAGGCTCAGAGGTGACCTCAGCACTGTCTGGAACTACCTGAAATGGGGCTATAGCCAGGTGGGGGTTGGTCTCCTCTCAGGAAACCAGCAAGAGAACAAGATGGCACAGCTTAAGCTCTGCCAGGGGAGGATTAGGTTGGATATCAGAAAGAAATTCTTTGCAGAGAGAGTGCTCAGGCATTGGAATGGGCTCCCCAGAGACGGGGTGGATTCACCATCCCCGGAGGGTTTTAAGATCAGATTGGATGTGGCACTGAGTGCCATGATCTGGTGATCACAGTGGGGTTGGACCAAGGGTTGGACTTGATGATCTCAGAGGTCTCTTCCAACCCAACTGTTTCTATGATTCAATGATTGGACTGAGTCCAACCTGTGACCAATATTGAGTCCAACCTGTGACCAATACCCCCGTGCCCACTGAACCATCCACATCCACTCATTTTAGAACTCCTCAGGGATGGTGACCCCACCACTGCCCTGGGCAACCTGTTCCAAGGCTTAGCCACTCTTCCAGTGAAGAGATTTTTCCCAATGCCCAACCTGAACCTTGGGACAACCTGAGGCCATTTCCCCCTGTCCTATCACTGGTTGCCTGGGAGAAGACACCAGCCCACCTCCCCACATCTCCTGGCAGGCTGCTGGGCATCAGGTTGTCCACAAGGCTCTGACATCCACATGGCTGCTCTGCTTTAACCCTGAGGCAGAAGGTCACCCATGAGCTGCATCAAACTCCTCAAGGCCATGGGCAGCCAGCCAGCTGGGAGCTGGGCTGTGGTGGGACCTCCCACACCTGTCTGGAGCTTCCTCCCTGGGACACAGAGCCAAACCAGGGGGACATGGCACAGCCCTGGGACACACAGCCAGGCCAGGGGAACATGGCCCAGCTCTGGGACACAGAGCCAAACCAGGGGGACATGGCACAGCTCAGATGCTTTGTGTTCCTGGGGTGATCTTACACGTGGAATCCAATGCTGGTGCTGGGATTATGACACCCAGGTGAGCCTGAGCAGCTTTGCTGCCAACCTCACCTGGTATCTGGGAATGATTCCCCTTCAGCCTGCAGGCCTGGCTTTCCAAGACCTGCTCTATCCCTGTGTCCCAGTTCAGCAGGTGGGCCCAGTTTCTCCCTGTGTGGGTGTGCCCAAAGCTGTGCATTCCAAACCCTCTGGGCCATTGCCCAGCAACTGTTCCCAATGGCCCATTGGCAGCAGCTGCCCAGGGCACAGCTGAGCCCTCAGGCTGGGAGCTGGCTGGGAAAGAAGCCTGGCAGAGGAGCTGGGAGAACTGCCCTGCAGGGACTCCTTGGCACCTCCACACCCACCTGAGGGCTCAGCTCTGCTCATGGGCCAGCAACCATTCCAAAATCCCCCCTGACTGCCAGAGTCAGATCCCCCAGTGTGGAACTCCCTGCCCTGGGGGAGGCACTGGGGGCTCCCACCCAAACCTCAGGGGAGACAATCTTGGGCTTTGGGGACTTGGGGACCACTCATTGGATCCAGAGGAGGATCAGACCCTGGCCAGGAGGAGCCCACCACTCTCCACCAGACTGTGCCATCATCTGCACCAACAGGTTTTTCCCCTCCTTTTCCTTTGGACTCGAGGGAACCACGTGGGGCTCAGCACAGGGGCCACCAAAGCCCCCTGTGTTTGTGCCCCAGGGGGCTGGGTTAGACTGCTGGGGTTGGGGGTTAAACCCAATTTCTCTTTGTGCCATTGCATTTACTGTGATATTGTTATTTAATTGTAACTCTGACTTGTCATCTCTTTCATGTTGGGTTCATTTCTCCTGCTGGTTTGCCTTTCAACCAGCACACCCTGCCATGGGTGGGAGTGGCAGCCTTCACACAGAGTTTAGTTGAGAAGGCCAAACTCCTCCTTAGTGAGGAGCCTGATTGTGGCTGGTCCAATCCTACCCCCAGACTTTGTCAACAGGTTCCATGTATTGAATCACTTTGTCCTGCAGGTTTTAATGATGGCAATGAGAATATTTGCACAAAATAAATCATTTATTATTACAACTGATGAGACTAAAGTCCTTAATCAGAATTATTTGCTATATATTTATTATATTTATGTATTTATTTTTATTATACATATTTTATATATTTATATATATTTATATTTCTATATTTTTAACATCATTTAATATATAGTATTCATTATATACTATATTAATTATTACTGTTACTATAGTAATATACCATATATTACTATAAAAGCCATATATAAAAGCCAACATTACGAGTAGTGCAGTCTAAGATAGCACAGTGCACTATACTAAAGCAATTATTGAAGCAATTATATTAAGTCTAACAAAAGAAAATTATTAATGAGGTTATTAATCAGAGATGGATGTAAGTCACTCAGACCAGCTCTCCTGGGGAGATCTCTTTCTCTCACCTCGAGGGGTGGCCTTGAGAGGTGTCCCCAGGGTGCCCTGAGGGAGGAATCTCCACTCCTACACCCCAGGAAGGCTCATGTTGGAGGAACCTTCCTGTGTGAAACACGACTGGACTTTCCTGGGATGAAGTGACTGACTTAGTCCCAGATTTACAGCAGCTTCTCTGCCATACCTTTCTTCCCAAAGCAGGATGTGGCTGGTGGGGCCATCCCTTGGGGCAGTGTGCTGGTTTAAAGGTGAACCAGCAGGGAAATGAACTCACCACGAGAGAGATTATAAGTCAGAGCTAAAATTTAATAAAAATATTACAATAAATACACTGACACAAAAGGGAAATTGCTTTCAAGTCACAAAACCCCAGCAGTATAACCCAGTGTCCTGGGGCACAAACCCAAGGGGGTTTGTTTGCCCTTGTGCTGAGACCCCTGTGGCTCCCCCAAGTCCAGAGCAAAAGGAAGTGAAAAACCTGTTGGTGCAGGCAAGGGCTGTGGTCTGGGTGAGAGCGGTGATCTCCTCCTGTCGAGGTCCTGCTGCTCCTCTGGATCCAACGAGAAGTTACCAAAGTCCTCTTACCCACCCCTTATGTACCCTCAGGGAGCACCCAGTCCCTCCCCCTGGGCGGGGACTCACACAATGGGTGATTAACTCTGGGAGCCAGGGGGTATTGAACTGTTGATGGCCCATTGGCAGCTCTGCCCTTGAACTGTTGATGGCCCATTGGCAGCTCCGCCCCCCCAGGCTGGGTGTGAAGGTGCCAATGGCTCCCTGGGCAGCTGCTGCTAATGGCCCATTGTCCTTGGGGAATGAATAGAGGGGGTAGAATACACAGCTTTGATCACCCCCACACAGTGTCAGCTGGTCCCTCCTGCTCAACTGGGACAGGCAGGTGCCAGTGCCCTTCCATCAGGGCAGCTGATCTCAGGGTCGGGTGCCCACCTGCTGAGCACCATGAGCTTCTCTCCTGTGGATCCTGCTCTGCTTAAAAACTGTAGCACAACTCATAAACCCACACCTCCTTAATTCTGCAAATGAAATTGTGACTAATTGCCAGCATTTAATCATCTCACAGATTATTAAAACTGTGAGAGTGTTAAATATCATTTATTTCCAGTGTTGTCAAGTGGTGTGATTTTTATAGAGAGATGTTTGATGCTCAGTGTGATCCACATAAACCTCATTTTTTGAGTAGATGGTAATTTTTTTTAAGGAAAAGCAAGACATACAAGGAGCTAAGACTGAAAGTACAAATCAGGCCTCAAAAGGCAGGCATGGCTTTTACAAAAGCCCTCACATTCCTTTACTTTGATTTCATTATGTCTCTTAAAAACCAGTCTCATGGCTGCTGGGGAAGCAACGAGCTGTTGGGAGTGTTCTGGCAGCACAGGCTTCACTGGCTCGGAATTCTTTTCCATGTTCTTTGTGTCAGTTCAGGGCACAGCAATGAGGTCATTTTGTCTTGCCTTGCCCCAGAGCTGTTCTCAAGTCCTGTGGCTCAGGGTCAGGGTGTTTGGAACTGTGGAAATATTGTAAAATACAAAGCAATCTTTTCTTTCCTTTTTTTTTTTTAAAGAATAAATTACTTCAGAGCCAAAGGGAAGAAAACATGGCAATAATATATTTATTTATTTAGATTTTTTTTAGGAACTTACGAAGCAACACCTAAACTTGAGGCCATTTTGAACAGATGGTGTCCCTAGAATAGTTGCCTTCAGTGATAAGAGCAAGTGTTTCTCTAATAAATTCACAAAAGCTTGTTGTGCTCTGTCTGCACTGGGAGAAAACTTGTGGGCAGCAGCAGTGGCAGCAGCCCCTGGAGCTGCTCTTTTCTCCAAGAACTCAGCCCATCCTCAGGGCTCTGAGGGCTTCATCTCCTCCATGTCCCTCCAGGAGTCTCTTTGCAAAGCCCTCTGGCCCTTCAGTGGCTCCAGGGCTGTGCCAGCGACACCTCCTGTGTTGGTTGCTCTGTGATGGGAATCAGGATTCCTGTCCCAAATCCAGGGCTGTGCTGGGGACACCTCCTGTGCTGATCTGTGGTAAGAACCAGAATTCCTGTCCCCAAGCCAAGGCTGTGGCAAGGACACCTCCTGTGTTGTTCTGCCATGAGAACCAGAATTCCTGTCCCCAAGCCAAGGTTGTGGCAGGGACACCTCCTGTGTTGTTCTGCCATGAGAACCAGAATTCCTGTCCCCAAGCCAAGGCTGTGGCAGGGACACCTCCTGTGTTGTTCTGCCATGAGAACCAGAATTCCTGTCCCCAAGCCAAGGCTGTGGCAGGGACACCTCCTGTGATGCTGTGGCAGGGACACCTCCTGTGTTGCTCTGCCACGGGAACCAGAATTCCTGTCCCCAAGGCAGGGCTGTGGCAGGGACACCTCCTCTATGGCAGGGACACTTCCTCTGTGACAGGGACACCTCCTCTGTGACAGGGACACCTCCTGTGACAGGGACACCTCTTCTATGGCAGGGACACCTCCTCTGTGACAGGGACACCTCCTCTGTGACAGGGACACCTCTTCTATGGCAGGGACACCTCCTCTGTGACAGGGACATATCCTCTGTGACAGGGACACCTCCTCTGTGACAGGGACACCTCCTGTGACAGGGACACCTCTTCTATGGCAGGGACACCTCCTCTGTGACAGGGACACCTCCTCTGTGACAGGGACACCTCCTCTGTGACAGGGACATATCCTCTGTGACAGGGACACCTCCTCTGTGGCAGGGACACCTCCTCTGTGGCAGGGACACCTCCTCTCTGACAGGGACACCTCCTCTGTGACAGGGACACCTCCTCTGTGACAGGGACGTATCCTCTGTGGCAGGGACACCTCCTCTGTGACAGGGACATATCCTCTGTGGCAGGGACACCTCCTCTGTGACAGGGACACCTCCTGTGACAGGGACACCTCTTCTATGGCAGGGACACCTCCTCTGTGACAGGGACACCTCCTCTGTGGCAGGGACACCTCCTCTGTGGCAGCGACACCTCTGTGGCAGGGACACCTCCTCTATGGCAGGGACACCTCCTCTGTGGCAGGGACACCTCTGTGACAGGGACACCTCCTCTGTGGCAGGGACACCTCCTCTCTGACAGGGACACCTCTGTGACAGGGACACCTCCTCTGTGACAGGGACATCTCTGTGGCAGGGACACCTCTTCTGTGACAGGGACACCTCCTCTGTGACAGGGACACCTCCTCTGTGACAGGGACATCTCTGTGACAGGGACACCTCTTCTGTGACAGGGACATCTGTGCAGCTCTGCCGTGGGAACCAGGACTCCTGTCCCAAAGCCAGTGGCTGGTCCACGTTGTGTTGCGTTTCCTCCAGCTGGTGGGGAACGAGAGAACTTTGCGTGTGTGAAGTGTGAGCCCCCAGAGCTGCTGCCACCTCAGCTCCAGATCAACACTGCTCATGACTTAGATAGAACCTGCCAAAGAAAACTGAAGTGATAAAGCAACTTTTCTGTGATTCAGTGAATGAAAGCCTGTTTTCTCTGAGGAAACCATGATCCTTGCCTTGACATGGTGTGAAGAGCCCTGTTTTGCTGGCAAAGTCTCATCCTGAGGTACCAAATCAAGCCTCTCCTGCTCCCACCCATCAGAGAGGATCGTGGGAGGGTTGCACAGCCAGGAGTGAGAGTCCTCCAGCCCTTTGGATCGTGTTTCATTTAGACCAATGGTTTTTGTCTCTCTCAATTTCCATGACAACTCCAAGTGACAAATGTGCTCTCCATTATGTGGACAAAAATAGCCCCATTGCACAGGTTGGTGTGCAGTTCCATCTGCTGCCCCAAAGTGCCATTCCTGCTTGGAAACACTGATATGGCACTGTTGGGCTGAGGTTCTTGGAGAAACTCCCAGCAGAGGTATTGAAAAGCAATTAATATTCACAGAAAGATCACTGATGGAGATTGCTTTCACTCCTCTGGCTCTTAAATAGCAGCACCTCTTATTAATACCATCACTCCTAATAAACGCAATTAAAATTGTTGACTAATGAACATTTTAGTGTTAATTTCTATAATACAGACTTTTTACTTGCAATTAGACCTTTCTTAATTCTGCAACATGTTGTTTGGGGAGAGAGAGAGAGACTATCATCTCTGATTACATGTCTGTCATTTGGTAAGAAAAAGGCAATTTTCAGAGTCTCCCTTGTTAACACCAACCAAGAGACTCCTCCAAGCAGCAGCAGCCAAAGCTCTGGGAAGGGATTTTAAGGAAATCACTTCAAAAGTCAACAGTGATGTTTCATTTAACCACTTGCACTGAGAATCCACTGACTCCAACGCTGGCCATTGTGTTGTGCTCAGCTGTGAGAGGTGCCCTGAATGCAACCACTGCTGCCAGGCCAGGGCTTGGCAGAGCAGAGTTGGCATCACTGCAGTGACTGATGTTGGAGCAGGTCCTTCTGTCACTGACACTTCTCCATGTTAGTGCTGATCCACACTTGGAAACAACAGCTGTTGTATCACTGCTCTGCTCACACTCTTTCTCCCCAAATTCCCCAGATCCCTGGGAGCTTGGCATGGGGATGGGCAGTGCCAGGCTGAGTCAGTCCATGCTGGGGCACTGCAACACTCTGCTCTTACCTATGCCTTTGGAGGAGGTGTTGATGGGGTGGTGCCTTTGGACAAGGCTTGGTTTGCTGCAGAAGCATTTTTAGAGCTCTCTACAAGTTCTTCTCTGCTCAGAGCTCTGATTCTGGTCCAGGAGTGAGGAAAGGTGGGAGTTTGGCCAGCTGGGAGATGGCAGACCCAAAGTGTCCTGGGCAGTGCAGTAATTGTTGTAGCCAGGGTGGGATTGATCTCCTCTCCCAGGTAGCAAGTGACAGGACAAGAGGAAACAGCCCAGAGTTGTACCAGGGGAGGTTTAGTCTGGGTACTAGGGGAAAATATTCAAATAAAAGGTTATCAAGCCTTGCCACAGGCTGCCCAGGGAAACAGTGGCATCACCACCCCTGGAAGTGTTCAAAAACCGTGTGGATGTGGCACTTGAGGACATGATTCAATGGGGAAGGTGGTGTCAGCCAAGACAAACTGCAGGTTGGGAGGTTGTGCTTGAACAGATACAAAGGTAAATCATCTTCTTCACTGTAAGGACAGTGCAGGGCTGGAGCAGAGCCCAGAGGGGCTGAGAGAGCTTGGTCTTGGGTCAACAAGGCCGTGGCTGCCCTTCTCCATCACTGGCTGTAGTCCCAGCCTGGGCACAAGCTTGGCCTGGACCCCTGCTGAGGTTTCTTCCAGCCATTGCCTCTGGTGATGCTGGGAGTGTCTGTACAGCAAAGGTCCTGGGTCATGGCACCCACTGGGAGCAGCTCTACAACCTCTTTGCCTACAGACCTTCTACCTGGGAACACAATGCCCAGAGGAGCTGTGGCTGCCCCATCCCTGGAAGTGTCCAAGGCCAGGTTGGACAGGGCTTGGAGCAACCTGGAGTCATGGGAGGTGTCCCTGCCCATGGCAGGGGGTGGCACTGGATGAGCTTTAAGATCCCTTCCAACCCATTCTATGATTCCCACTGCTGGAAACATGAACTCATCTGTCAGCAGAATCCCCCTTTTTCTGACTTCTTCCTTCTCTCTCGTTTCTCTGTGACTAAATTCAGTCCATTAGGCAGAACAAATTGTACAGTGCCCTTGGCTCTCCTTGTGAAGCCCTTCCAGAGGGGAAGTGACATTCTTAAAACAGAGTGATCCAGTGTTTTCTGCCTTGTCTGCAAGAGCCTCGTACCCAGGGCCATCTCTCACCTCTGCCAGGGCACGTGGGGGACTTCCAAAGGCCTCTGCAAGGTTGCAGTTGTTCAGGTGATCTGAACAAGCATTTTTCCAGGAACTCTCTCCTGGGCTGTGAGCTGGAGCCCTGGGAGTGTGGAACACCTCTGCCCATCGAGAAGCTTCTCCTTCTCTCTGACTGTGCCCTTTTGTTCCTATAGAAAAGAGCTCATTCACTCCTTTATCCTTCTCTTGTCCTTTCCACTTCGTGTTCAACCCCTCACAGCTTCAGATCATGCAAAACCCTCTGAAGATGTTTGTTTCAGTGAGAATTTCCCTGGAATCCAGAAGAACCTCATGAGCTGTGCAATGTGTTCTGCCACCACTTGTAGGAGAGAGAATTTGGATTCTTTACTTCTCTGCATAACATTTCCAGTTGCCACTTTCTGTCTCCAAAATCAAAGGACATTTTCATGGTAATTGTAATTTATTAATTGCCTTGCTCAGCTGGTTTTTGGGGCATTATTCAGCTGCAGACCTGTAGCATGGAGTAAGTTAATCTTTGTGTGCATTTGGCAAATATAAACCTGAGGATTTGATTGCAGAGTGGTTTGGGGGGGATTTCTGGCCCCCTGGTCACCAGGACTGTGTGGGGAAGGCTCAGTGTTGTGGTTTCACCAGCCTGTGCAGATAGAGAAGGATGTGCCTGGAGGAACAGGGAGAGAAAAACATTTGGATACAGATGACCCAACCCATGGCAGGGAGTTGGAATGGGATAGTCTTTAAGGTCCCTCCCAGCCCTTCATTTTATGAAGATAATTAGTATTCCAACTGTGAAATCCCTTTAAAAACTGCTTTTGGTGAGCTTGGCATGTCTGATTCTGTTCAGCTTTGGATCCTGGGCTCTTTTTTCCATCAGCCCTTGTGGATTTTGCTGCACAATTCTGCTTGTTCTGTGGTCTCAGTGAGGAGACTGGACATGCAGCTTGCAGGAGTGCCAGCAGTGTGCTCTCCTGGCAGACATGGACTCAAAATCTCCAGCTCCCACCCAAGCCTGGCAGTTTCTAGAATAGCTGACACTAGGAAGGGTTTATCTGCTGAGGTTTATCAGACCTGGTTTCCAAACAGAAGAGATTTCTTTGCTCTTTGGGAAATGGAGGACTAAATGGTGGTTGGTGTCAACATCTTCATTCCTTTCCTGAGCTATCCCTTCCAAGCTCTGTGTCTGTGGTGCCTGGCACAGGCCTGGCCAATGTGACTGCCCTGGCTGGGCAAGGGCACAGCAGGGATGTGGCTGAGGGCACCAGGGAAGGCTCTGTGGGGGCAGCATGACTTTAGAGCTGATGTCTCAGGGCAGCCTTGAAACCAGACCTTTCCCAGGCATGAAAAAGTCCTCAGTCCTCCTGCCCTGTGGCCTTGGAGATGGGCTGTGCTGATCCTGGTCCTGTGATGTTGTGCTGACCATGGAGTTGGGAGAAGGAGAATGGACAAAACCTGGTCTCAGGCACATGTTGGGACTCTTGAGGATGGGCCTGTGCAGGGCTAAGAGCTGGATTTGATGATCCCTGTGGGTTCCTTCCAGCTCAGCACATCCTGTGACTCTGTGGATTTCCCACTGTGGTTCCCAGATTCCAGCTCTGACCCTTCTGCTGGAACAAACCCTGTGCAGTCCTCGATGTTCCAAAAACACTTTAGAGGCACTTAGCATTGGTTTTGACCTTCTGGATTTTTTCCAGGCTCTCTCATCCATGGAGGAATTCAGAAACCTGGATCGGGATATTGAAGGCTCTGCAAAACGCTGGAAGAAGTTTGTGGAGTCTGAGTGTCCTGAGAGGGAGAAGTTCCCTCAGGAGTGGAAGAACAAGTCCTCGCTGCAGCGCCTGTGCATCATGAGAGCCCTGAGGCCAGACCGAGTCCCCTGTGCCCTCAGGTGGGACAGAACCACCCCTGGGACCCCTGGGCAGGGGGAACGGGCGGGACTTCCAGGGAACCAAAGGCATTCAGGAATGTGTTTAGATTTGCTCACTGTAGGGTGTGAGTGCTGCACTGGGGTTCCTCTCAAGGAGTCTGGAGAAGGAGCCGTCTCCTCCCTGAGGGTGGGCAGCCCCTGGCACAGGTTGGGCAGCAAAGCTGTGGCTGCCCCATCCCTGAAAGGGCTTGGAGTAACCTGGGCTGGTGGAAGGTGTCCCTTGCCATGGCATGGGGTGGAACTGGATGGGCTTTAAGGTCCCTTCTGACCCAAACTGTTCACAGAATCCCAGAATATGCTGAGTTGGAAGGGACCCACAAGGATCCAACCCTCAGCCCTGCACAGGCCCATCCCCAAGAGTCACCCCCTGTGTCCCAGAGCATCATCCAAACACTCCTGCAGCTCTGGCAGCCTTGGGGCTGTGCCCACTGCCCTGGGGAGCCTGCTCAGTGCCCACCACCCTCTGGGGGAAGAACCTTTCCCTGAGATCCAACCTGACCCTGCCCTGGCACAGCTCCAGCCATTTCCTGGGTGCTGTCTCTCCCCTGGCACAGCTCCAGCCATTCCCTGGGTGCTGTCCCTGCCCTGGCACAGCTCCAGCCATTCCCTGGGTGCTGTCCCTGGTCCCCACAGAGCAGAGCTCAGGGCCTGCCCCTCCTCTGCCCCTGCCCAGGAAGTTGTCCCTGCACTGAGATCTCCCCTCAGTCTCCTCTTGTGCAGCTGAACACACCAAGTGCCCTCAGTGTCCTCACACGCTGCCCCTCCAGGCCCTCAACCATCTTTGTTGCCTCCTTTGGACACTCTAATAGTTGTTCTGTGATTTGGTGATCTCTGAACTCTCCAAGAGAATCAACAGTCACTTCATTTAGGTGGCATTTCCTGCTTAGGGGGATTCAGTCTCCATGTCACCAGTGGGGTGGGCAGTGGAGCAGTGGCACTGCCACTGGCACTGGTGAGGAGCAGCCAGGCCAAATCAGGGATGGGCATCACCTCACAGGTGTTAAACATCTACTGGAGTCTTTGGGTGATCAACACATGGTCTGGCCTTCAAAGCATCGATTTGAGTTCCTTTTTGGCCTTTTCTTAGACACCAGAACAAAGTGCAGAAGTAAAGGAAAGTCTTACAGAGGTTTTCTCTTTTTTTTTTCCCTTGTAAAATCCAAAATTTATGTGTTGCTAGTTCTGAAACTTGTATCTGTAAATTATGTAGTGGAGGTAACGAGGCAAGGCTAAACTTGCCAAAGTTATGCAAAAGCAACATGCCTGTTCCAGGAGAAACTTGAGGTCTTTCACTCCAGAAAGACTCATTTGTTCCTTCTGTCCTAGTGATCAATGTTCTGACATTTCTGTGCTGTCTGTCACGCTCCTGCCTCTCTAATAGTTTATATTCCTGCTCCCCCTGGCCTGGGAGTGTAGCAGAGCTGTTACTGAGAGCAGGAACTACATCTATTTCTGCTTTAAAGTTCACAGGAAGACTGAGTGAAGTCCCCTCATGGTCAATGTGATTATGTTTTAATAGAATAAGTACCATAATTTATTATAATCAGAATTTAAACCATGTTCTTTTTCATTTCTTAGTCCTATGGTTGGATTTTCCATGTCTCCTTCAGCTGAAAATATTTGGTTTCCTGGTGTTGTTTAGCTTGAGTAAAATAATCTCTGGGTTTTCTGAAAATTTAAGTGCATATTTAATTTAAACAAGTTTAATTCATTTCCTTCTTACTCATACAGCTCAGAAATAACTGGAACATCAAATTTCAGCCCCTTTCATATCTCTCTTTTATGAAAAGGGAATCCAAGTTCAAAAGCTTGGCAGGGTATTTTTAGGGCCTGGGCAAATCAAGCTTTTCTGCTTGCACAGGAGTATTTCGATGGGTTTCATGTTTTGGTTCTTATCTAGAACTGGGTTAGAACACAAATGTGTGTAAACAGCAACAATTCACAGCACTTCCCCCAAGGCTTTGGAAATGTGACTGAAATTCCTGAAATACAGGATGGCCAGACACAGACAGTCAGACACAGACAGTCAGACACAGGACAGACACAGGACAGCCAGACACAGACAGTGAGACACAGACAGTCAGACACAGAACAGACACAGGACAGTCAGACACAGTCAGACACAGAAAGTCAGACACAGGACAGACACAGGACAGACACAGGACAGTCAGACACAGGACAGTCAGACACAGGACAGTCAGACACAGGACAGACACAGGACAGTCAGACACAGGACAGCCAGACACAGACAGTCAGACACAGGACAGTCAGACACAGACAGTCAGACACAGGACAGCCAGACACAGTCAGACACAGACAGTGAGACACAGGACAGTCAGACACAGTCAGACACAGGACAGTCAGACACAGGACAGACACAGAACAGCCAGACACAGACAGTCAGACACAGACAGTCAGACACATACAGTCAGACACAGGACAGACACAGAACAGCCAGACACAGACAGTCAGACACAGACAGTCAGACACAGAACAGTCAGACACAGGACAGTCAGACACAGACAGTCAGACACAGGACAGTCAGACACAGGACAGACACAGACAGTCAGACACAGACAGTCAGACACAGGACAGTCAGACACAGGACAGACACAGGACAGTCAGACACAGGACAGTCAGACACAGGACAGACACAGGACAGTCAGACACAGACAGCCAGACACAGACAGTCAGACACAGGACAGTCAGACACAGGACAGTCAGACACAGACAGCCAGACACAGGACAGTCAGACACAGACAGCCAGACACAGACAGCCAGACACAGACAGTCAGACACAGGACAGCCAAACACAGACAGCCAGACACAGGACAGTCAGACACAGACAGTCAGACACAGGACAGCCAGACACAGTCAGACACAGACAGTGAGACACAGGACAGTCAGACACAGTCAGACACAGGACAGTCAGACACAGGACAGACACAGAACAGCCAGACACAGACAGTCAGACACAGACAGTCAGACACAGAACAGTCAGACACAGGACAGTCAGACACAGACAGTCAGACACAGGACAGTCAGACACAGGACAGACACAGACAGTCAGACACAGACAGTCAGACACAGGACAGTCAGACACAGGACAGACACAGGACAGTCAGACACAGGACAGTCAGACACAGGACAGACACAGGACAGTCAGACACAGACAGCCAGACACAGACAGTCAGACACAGGACAGTCAGACACAGGACAGTCAGACACAGAACAGACACAGGACAGCCACAGGACAGCCAGACACAGACAGTCAGACACAGGTCAGTCAGACACAGAACAGTCAGACACAGACAGTCAGACACAGGTCAGTCAGACAGACAGTCAGACACAGGACAGACACAGGACAGTCAGACACAGACAGTCAGACACAGGACAGTCAGACAGACAGTCAGACACAGGACAGACACAGAACAGTCAGACACAGACAGTCAGACACAGAACAGTCAGACACAGGTCAGTCAGACACAGACAGTCAGACACAGACAGTCAGACACAGGTCAGTCAGACAGTCAGACACAGGACAGACACAGGACAGCCAGACACAGGCAGTCAGACACAGGACAGTCAGACACAGACAGTCAGACACAGGACAGACACAGGACAGTCAGACACAGACAGTCAGACACAGACAGTCAGACACAGGTCAGTCAGACAGACAGTCAGACACAGGACAGACACAGGACAGTCAGACACAGACAGTCAGACATAGGACAGACACAGGACAGCCACAGGATAGACACAGGACAGCCAGACACAGGTCAGTCAGACACAGGACAGTCAGACACAAGGCCCAAAAGTCTTAAGAAGACAGGTCTCATCCCCCAAAAGAAGAGTGAGTCAGAATGTGTTTGGCTTCCTGGGTCCCCCTGACAGGCTGATGCCCCTCAGAGCTGCCTTCAGCCAACAGCCTGGCCCAGATGGGTCCTGTGTCCTTAGGGAAGAAAATTGGTGTCCCAGAGGTGCAACCTTCAGGAAGACACAATCATCTGTTCATCTGTCCTTCTCATGTCAGGCAGGAGGGCCAGTGCTCTGCTGTCAGGAGGAAAAACTCTCTTTGCACTCAGTGAAACACAGCCTGTGCTCCTGGGAGCCTCCCCACAGCATGCATGGCTCAGCTCTGGTAACTCCCCTGCAAGGAGTCCTTGGCACCTCCACACCCACCTGAGGGCTCAGCTCTGCCCATGGGCCAGCAACCATTCCAAAATCCCCCCTGACTGCCAGAGTCAGATCCCCCAGTGTGGAACTCCCTGCCCTGGGGGAGGCACTGGGGGCTCCCACCCAAACCTGAGGGGAGACAATCTTGGCCTCTGGGGACTTGGGGAACCACTGGTTGGATCCAGAGGAGGAGCAGAACCTTGATAGGACTGCCACTGCCACTCTTGACCAGACTGAGACCATCATCCTCACCAAGAGGTTTCCTTTCCTTTTACTTTACCCTCTCAGGGGCCCACGTGGTGCTCAGCTCAGGGGCTGGCAAACACCATTCTGTGCATGCCCCAGGGGGCTGGGCTATACATCTGCCTTTTGGGGGTAAAACCAATTTTACCTGAATCATTGTATTTATTGTAATCTTTTTAGTAGATTGGAACTCTGACTTGTAGTCTCTCCTGAGCTGGGTTCATTTCTCCTGCTGGTTTACTTTAAACCAGCACAGAATCATCAGCTCTTACCAACTCATTCCTTACAGCTTCAGTGCCAACACTGCTCCAGGAATCTTAATTTCCTCCAGAAGGATTTCCCCCTGTAAATGCCTGTTTTATCCTTCACTCTTACTGAAGAGCATCAGCAAAAAGCCTCTTGCAGCACCTTGTGCTCCCACTCTTCCACACCCAAAACAAGGTCAGACCAGTCCAGCAGTCACTGGCAAGGGATGACTTGGTCATGGTGAAGTCCTTCCAAGGCACTGGTACTTGTTCCTTAGGGAAACTTCTTGGAAGCAACATGGCAGGACTAAGGGCTCTGGTAGTTGTTGGCTCCAGACCTGGTTATGGCACCTGAATGGACTCCTGAGGTAAAGGATTCTGGGCAGCTGAGTCTGTGTGTGATGCAGAAGAGCTATTGGCAGTTCCCTGGTCTTGTGAGGGTATTTGAGTTTTGTTCTGACACTATTTCTCAAATCTTGTTGCTGACATGGTGACCCAGTCCTGTGGGTACCTCGTTTGAAGGACACTGTGTGCAGGAACTGCTCCAGCCCTGTCTGAGGGGACATCTGAGGCCACTGGAGAGTGTCCAAAGGAGGGACACGGAGATGGTTGAGGGCCTGGAGGGGCAGCGTGTGAGGACACTGAGGGCACTTGGTGTGTTCAGCTGCACAAGAGGAGACTGAGGGGAGACCTCAGTGCAGGGACAACTTCCTGGGCAGGGGCAGAGGAGGGGCAGGCCCTGAGCTCTGCTCTGTGGGGACCAGGGACAGCACCCAGGGAATGGCTGGAGCTGTGCCAGGGCAGGGACAGCACCCAGGGAATGGCTGGAGCTGTGCCAGGGCAGGGTGAGGTTGGATCTCAGGGAAAGACTCTTCCCCCAGAGGGTGGTGGGCACTGATCAGGCTCCCCAGGGCAGTGGGCACAGCCCCGAGGCTGCCAGAGCTGCAGGAGGGTTTGGATGATGCTCTGGGGCACAGGGGGTGACTCTTGGGGATGGGCCTGTGCAGGGCTGAGGGTTGGACTGGATGGTCCTTGTGGGTCCCTCCAGCTCAGCCTGTTCTTTGACTCTGGGGTTCTGTGGTTGTGTCAGGGCAGCCCTCCCTTTCCTGCACGTGTTGTCCACTTCAAACCCTCCCCTCACATTGGTGTTTTCCAGTCCCCAAGACACCATTTCACAGAGATGTAAAACAAGAATGTTGTGACCTCAGATCTGATGGACTTTGTTAAATTTTGCAAACTGAAGCTCTCCAGCAGTAATTGAGCAAATCTTAACCCAGAACAGAAAAATCTACTTGAAAGAGGTACCAAAAAAAAGTGGAAGCATTTCCTTTTGCAATCCCTTAGGCATTTCCATTCCAGCTGCCTTTCAGCAGTCCTTGAAGGAGGCTCTCAGCTCTAGTAGAAGGAATCTTGCTGCCTTCAAAAGGCCTGACTCATGTATCTGTGCTCCAGCAGCATTCCTGGGGTTTGAATCTAACATTCCTGCCTTTGAATGCATGTTCACTGCATCCTGCTTTTCTGAAGCAGTGATGTGGGAAGCTCCCCCTGGGGAATGTTCTCCACACACTGTTCTGCTCAGGCAGCTGCTGTGGAGCTGAACCTTTGCCTGTTCTCTCCTTCTATTGTCCCTTGTGACTCTCATGCCAAGGCTACACACACCAGGTATTCTTAGAGCTCTTCCCTTTTAGCTCTCCAGATCAAAGTAATTGTGTGAATCATTTGGACTTTTTGTAACTTGGTGCTTCCTCTGGAAGGCTGTTCAGATTGCAAAGCACATGGCAGGTTCCTGTGCCTTGACTTATTTGTGCTCTCCTGAGATACTTTAGTCAGAATCATCCAGGGCACTTCTCCAGGCAGCCCTGGGCTGGCAGCTCCCACAGTTCTCCCTTCTCCCTTCCCTTCCCGTGTCAGGAATTGGGGTGCCATGTGCCATTGCAGCCTGTACAGAGTGCCAGGCACTGCCTCTAAGGGATACCCCTGAATTGGGGTGCCATGTGCCATTGCACCCTGCACAGAGTGCCAGGCACTGCCTCTAAGGGATACCCCTGAATTGGGGTGCCATGTGCCATTGCAGCCTGTACAGAGTGCCAGGCACTGCCTCTAAGGGATACCCCTGAATTGGGGTGCCATGTGCCATTGCACCCTGCACAGAGTGCCAGGCACTGCCTCTAAGGGATACCCCTGAATTGGGGTGCCATGTGCCATTGCAGCCTGTACAGAGTGCCAGGCACTGCCTCTAAGGGATACCCCTGAATTGGGGTGCCATGTGCCATTGCAGCCTGTACAGAGTGCCAGGCACTGCCTCTAAGGGATACCCCTGAATTGGGGTGCCATGTGCCATTGCAGCCTGTACAGAGTGCCAGGCACTGCCTCTAAGGGATACCCCTGCCAGCCCAACATGCACATCTCCTCTACAATTATTTCAGGACCATTTTCCTCATTTAGTTTCTAATTTGTTTGAATCAGCAAAATCAGAGCTAATTGGAGCACCAATGTGGTGAGGAGCAGCTGAGGGAGCTGGGGGTGCTCAGCCTGCAGAAAAGGAGGCTCAGGGGGCACCTTCTGGTTCTGCAATCCCTGCCAGGAGAGGGGAGCCGGGACAGGGGGTCGGGCTCTGCTCCAGGACACAGGGACAGGAGAGGGCATGGCCTCAGGCTGGGCCAGGGCAGGGGCAGGCTGAACATTAGGAGAAAAAACATCATTTCAGTGGTTATCAAGCCCTGGCTAAGGTTGTCCAGGGCAGTGGTGGAATCACCATCCCTGAAAGTGTCCAAAAACCATGTGGATGTGGCACTTGAGGACATGATTTAGAGGGGACCATGGTGGTGGTTGGACTTGGTGATCTGGGAAGTCTTTTCAAACTCTAATGATCCTGTGATTCTCTGATAATTACCTGGTTATTTGCAGAGGAACCTGCCCCTTCTGAACAATAGTAGACTGGCAAAACTTCTTTTCTCTCTGGCAGAGATTTTGTAGAAGAAAAGCTGGGCAGTAACTACGTGGTTGAGAGATCCCTGGATTTTGCAACAACCTTTGAGGAATCAGGACCAGCAACCCCAATATTTTTCATCCTGTCCCCAGGAGTGGACCCACTGAAGGATGTGGAGAAACATGGTAAATAAATCCTGTCTCTAGGCATAGCACAGCATTCCTTTTTATCTGCTGCATAATTATCTTAGCATGACACTCCTGTTTGGTTTTGTTGTTTTTCCTCATCTCTTTGTAGATAATGAAGTAATCTGTTAAAAGTAGATAATTGTGAGAGGGTTGGTTTTGAGGGTTTGCTTTGGTTTTAATTTTTTCTTCAAATTTTTTGGATTTTCATCTAAAGTTTAAATGAAACTTGTCTCCTTCCTGCACTGTCTGGATTCCCAGTGTGGTTCACTCCAAGCTGGGTTTGTACACAACCTCTCATTTACGTCAGAGATACCCAACATGCTGTCAGAGAGCTGCTTCTTGCCAAGACAGGTTGAACCACAGGACCCTTGAGGTCCCTTCCAACCTGCTATTCTATGATTTTATGAAGCTAAAAATATTCAACAGCTCCCTGTAACAGACTGCTGCTTAGTGGCAAAGTTTCCAGTTTTTATTCCCATCCTTCCTGAGCTGGTTTGGACATGGATGGGCAGTTGTAGAGCTGTCAGTTGGCCCCAAAGCCAAAGGGGCTCCTGTAAGATCTCAGAATTCCAGAATAACCCAAGTTGAAAGGGACCCCCAAGCACCATCCAGTCCAACCCTCAGCCCTGCACAGGCCCATCCCCAAGAGTCACCCCCTGTGCCCCAGAGCATCATCCAAACCCTCCTGCAGCTCTGGCAGCCTTGGGGCTGTGCCCACTGCCCTGGGGAGCCTGCTCAGTGCCCACCACCCTCTGGGGGAAGAGCCTTTCCCTGAGATCCAACCTGAGCCTGCCCTGGCACAGCTCCAGCCATTCCCTGGGTGCTGTCCCTGGTCTGGCACAGCTCCAGCCATTCCCTGGGTGCTGTCCCTGGTCCCCACAGAGCAGAGCTCAGGGCCTGCCCCTCCTCTGTCCCTGCCCAGGAAGTTGTCCCTGCACTGAGGTCTCCCCTCAGTCTCCTCTTGTGCAGCTGAACACACCAAGTGCCCTCAGTGTCCTCACACGCTGCCCCTCCAGGTCCTGAACCATCTTTGTTGCCTCCTTTGGACACTCTCCAGTGGCTTCAGATCTTAGACTGGAGTGCCCAAAACTGCCCCAACATTGCAGTGAGAGCTGTCCTAGTGCAGGCAGAGCTGAACAGCTCCCTGGACAAACCAGTATCCCTTTGTGCAGCTGTCCCAGTGCTGTGCTCTGGAGCTCACAATGGATGGAACTGGCTCTGGGTCTCAGCTCCAGCGTTACCATTTTCAGCCTGAACATCCCTCTGGAGCAGAGGGCACTGATGCCTTTGGACACTGGGCTGGCCCACAGTGCCATTCTGCTCCTCAGATGTCTTTTCTCCCTCCACAGCAATGTTCTCCACATGTATCCAAGGCCATGCCTTGGTCTCCAGCCCCGATTCTGCTGGTACTGTGCAGTACAGAGTCTTTTTGAACTGGGGAATCACACACCAGCCCTAGCACAGATACTGGCTGGGGTTTAACAGGGTGCTCTCAAGAACAAACACCAGCAGGGCTGGCAGCCCTGGCAGGGGCCACTCCTGATACCAGGCATTGCCAGGGGCCTGGTGTGAGAACATTGACCTGTGGCATTCTTTTCTTCTCTACCTTCTGGGGCATCCTAAACTAATGTCTGAGTCAGTCTTTACCCATGAGCTGGTTTAAACATAAACGAGCAGGAGAAACGAACGAGATCATGAGTCAGAGTTACAATTTAATAACAATATCACAATAAATGCAATGGCACAAAGAGAAATTGGGTTTAACCCCCAACCCCAGCAGTCTAACCCAGCCCCCTGGGGCACAAACACAGGGGGGTTTGGTGGCCCCTGTGCTGAGCCCCACGTGGTTCCCTCGAGTCCAAAGGAAAAGGAGGTGAAAAACCTGTTGGTGCAGATGATGGCACAGTCTGGGCCAGAGTGGAGGTTCTGCTCCTCTTCTCGATCCACTGATGGCCCCAGAGGTCCCCAAAGGCCAAGATTGTCTCCCCTGAGGTTTGGGTGGGAGCCCCCAGTGCCTTCCCCAGGGCAGGGAGTTCCACACTGGGGGATCTGACTCTGGCAGTCAGGGGGGATTTTGGAATGGTTGCTGGCCCATGGGCAGAGCTGAGCCCTCAGGTGGGTGTGGAGGTGCCAAGGAGTCCCTGCAGGGCAGTTCTCCCAGCTCCTCTGCCAGGCTTCTTTCCCAGCCAGCTCCCAGCCTGAGGGCTCAGCTGTGCCCTGGGCAGCTGCTGCCAATGGGCCCTTGGGAACAGTTGCTGGGCAATGGCCCAGAGGGTTTGGAATGCCCAGCTTTGGGCACACCCACACAGTGGTCCTGGTGGCTGAACCAGGACAATCCACATTGTCACGAGCAGCTGCCACAGCTGTTACAGCCTCAGGCACAGGCAGCTCACAGATCTCCTCATGGGCTTTGCCTTTGTGGGCTCCTTCTGCCCCAAAACCAGGTGACATTACTGGGAACTGAAGGCACCACCCTGAGGAGGATCCTGTCACATGCCTTTCCTTTTCCTTTCCTTTTCTTTTCCTTTCCCTTTCCTTTCCTTTCCCTTCCCTTTCCTTTTCCTTTCCTTTTCTTTTCCTTTCCCTTTCCTTTACTTTCCTTTCCCTTTCCTTCCTCTGTGTCATGCTGGTGACTCTGTGTCTCACTGTGTTATTGTTTTGGTTGGGAAATGCAGTACTGCAATCCAACCATGGGTGCTTTAATTGGGATTGTATGTTTGATTGTAGCAGAGCACCTGGAGTCAGTCAGCCAGGAAACTTCCAGCAAGAAAAAGTGGGAAAACAAGTAATATAATCAATCATTGCTACAGGGCAGCTGCACTGGCCCTCATGGCCTCCCTGGGTGGGCTGGGTTCACTCTGGGTATTTTCCCTGTCCTTCATTAGGCTTTATGGAAATGCAAGTTTGGGTAGATAATTCTTGGGAATGGAAGTTGGCTTCTCTCACATGCTGCTCCTCATGGGATCTTTCCTTGGCCAAATGGGGAGGGCCCTGCAGTGAACATGGGGGGCTCAAAAGGCTTCCCCACCTCCCTGGGGCAGCCTGACTGCCTGTGCCCTGCCCTGCAGCCAGCACAGCCCCACTGCCACCCCTGCAGGGCTGTTCCCACCTGTGAGGTGGGAATCACTGATGGGAACTTCAGATTAATCACCTGTTTGGGGGCAGTGCCCTGCCCTCTGGGATTGCCCCATTCCCTCTGAAGTGGGTGGCTCTTGAAGGCAGAGGGGGAGATGAGAGGCTTTCAAATTTGGCAGCAACCAGAGGTGGTGGGAAGAGAAGTGGGAATTCCAAACTCTGGGGAGAGCTGTATCCCAGGGGGCTGTAGGAAGGGGAAGCAGAGAGCTGGAGTTTGGAGGGTTGTTTTTCTCACAGCCATCTGTTTCTAATCTTGTACCACGAGGTGGTTCCTAAGTCTTGCAAGACAAATCTTTTCCTTGTTTTACTGTAAAAGTTGCCTGCTTTTGGCAGAAATCAGGATTTGGGGGTGCAGTGTCTGCAGGGAGGCAAAGCTGCATGCAGAGGTGAGTGGAGGCAATCCCAAGGGATCAGCACAGGGGTACAGACTCCCTGGCTGAGCTGAATCCATCCTGGGAGGGTGTGGGGATGTCTGTGGGGCTGCTTCCCCCTGGCAGCACAAATCTGGGCCTGGCTGCTGAGGAACACAGTGAAGGGAGAGCTGCACCAGGCAGGGACTTCTCCTGTGAGATGAAGAGCATCTCTGGGTGACAGATGTGGAGAGGATCTGATCTTTAGCCAGGAGCACTTACAGGGTCTGAGGCACTGGAAAATCAGGGGAGGCTGAAGGTTCATCAGGGTCTAAATGAAGAAACACTAAATAGCTGCCATCCTGCCTCCAGAGCAGGGGAGTAAATGACATGGATGTGGGGATTGCCAGCCTGCATTTGCAGAGGGATGTTGAGAGTACTGGGAGATGTTCTGGGTGGCTCCTGGTGTGTTCCTGTGGGATTCCTTCTGCGTCTGTGTGGCTGTGTGTTGTAGGGATGCAATCTGCAATGGTGTGGATGATTCTCCTGGTCCTGGAGTTTAGTCCATTACCGAGGACAAAATGTACTCCCCACTTTCCCTGGTCCCTGAGAGCCCCTGAGAAGGACACACAGAGGCCACTGGAGAGGGAGGAGAAGAAGAGAGAGTTTATTGCTGGTCAGAGGTTTATATGGACCTTGGAGGGATCCAAAACCCACCAACAGAAAACAAGAGGGGTTTGGCTCTGGGCCAGTGGGAGTGAGGGGATTTACATTCAACAGGAGGGGGGTTCAGGTAACAGGCATGTCACAACCTTCCTCCAGACCCTGAGATAACAGGGTATCCCAAGGTATTCTGGGAAGGAGAAGCAGTGACTTTGCAAAAAGACATTTTAACAAACATTTTTACATTTACACAATATTAAAAAGATCAGTTGTTAAAGCATTATCAGTGGGTTGTTGATTTTCTTCACAAATCCATTTCTGGCAGGACTTTGTCCATTTCAGATATTTTAAACCAATTCCCACACTGGTCCACCCTTTCCCAGTGGCTTTGCTGCTCTCCACTGACCCTGGGCCTTCCCACACACACTGTGGAGCACCCAAAGGCAACTCCACACCTGCCCATGATCCTCCATGAGGAATCTGGAGGGCTGACTGGTCTCCACATCCGAGACACCAGGGAGACCTTTCTTGAGGCCACAGGAAACTCACACAGATTTCATCCACCTGCTTTCTCAGTCCCAAAGGTGTGCCAGCCCCCCTGGTGACCCAATCCACATCTCTGGGATAGTTCCTCATCCAGCTGGGGGTATCCAAGGCCTCTTTCATCAGCAAGAAAAGATTTTAATGTCTTATAATTTTAAAAGGAGTTTTCACACGAGGCTGCAGGGGAATGATGTTCTTTAAACAAGAAGCAATCTGTGAAAAGGTACCTTTGTGTTGATGCTCTGCTGTAATGAAAAGAGTTTGGAAGAAGCTGCTGCTTTTAGAGTGCTTGGGCATGGAGTGGGTGAGACCCAAGAGAATGAGACAAGAGAGGTATTATGAGAAGTGTGGTGGCTCTTCTGGGAGGGCTTTGGGATGGGGGAGCTCAGCCCAGCTCTGCTGAACTCACTCCTTGCTTTCTTTCAGGGAAGAAACTTGGCTTTACATTCAACAACAAGAATCTCCACAACATTTCCCTTGGACAAGGCCAAGAGGTGGTTGCTGAACAAGCTCTGGATCTGGCTGCAAAGGAGGGGCACTGGGTCATCCTTCAGGTAGGGGGTCATTGGCCAGTCCTGCTCTTCTCCCAGGCTGTCCCACACTGGTCCCTGTGTGAGGCCATCTCAGTCCTGGCTGGGGGAGGTGGCCCAAAGCAGCCCCTTCTCCCTGGCTCTGCCTGCAACCCTTTGCTGCACCAGGCACTGGCAGGGTGCTTTTCCTCTCGTGGGTGTGCAGTCCTGGGGAGGCCTCTGAGGACAGGTTGTGCTCCAGCTCCCCTGCCTGGATTTGCTTCAGAAATAACCAAAGAGCTCTGTCCTCAGGAACTGTTGGACTCTTTCTTTGCTGCTGCTCAAAACTGCCCCTGTGTCTCAGTGAGCTGAGCACCCACTGACTGAGGGAAGGGCTCTGCAGTGGGGCTGGTTCCTCAGGGCATCCCAACCCAGGGAAGGGTTGGAAACTCTCCTCACAACTCAGCAAAACACTCAGACCCCGTGTGGGTTCAGAGGGAGCTCTGCCTTGGTCCAGGGCTCTCTGGAGCCACTTCCCCAGCGAGTGCTTCCTGTCCTGATGTGCAGTGGGAGGTGTCAGACCTCACCACAGGTCCTGGGAACCCCTCTGACTTCCTTGATGTGGATTATAGTGGGCTGGTTTAAAGGTAAAGCAGCAGGAGAAATGAACCCAACACAAAAGAGATGACAAGTCAGAGTTACAACTTAATAACAATATTACAATAAATGCAATGGCACAAAGAGAAATTGGGTTTAACCCCCAACCCCAGCAGTCTAACCCAGCCCCCTGGGGCACAAACACAGGGGGGTTTGTTGGCCCCTGTGCTGAGCCCCACGTGGTTCCTCCGAGTCCAAAGGAAAAGGAAGGGACAAACCTGTTGGTGCAGATGATGGCACAGTCTGGTGGAGAGTGGGGGGCTCCTCATGGACAGGGTCTGATCCTCCCCTGGATCCAATGAGTGGCCCCAGAAGTCCCCAAAGCCCAAGATTGTCTCCCCTCAGGTTTGGGTGGGAGCCCCCAGTGCCTCCCCCAGGGCAGGGAGTTCCACACTGGGGGATCTGACTCTGGCAGTCAGGGGGGATTTTGGAATGGTTGCTGGCCCATGGGCAGAGCTGAGCCCTCAGGTGGGTGTGGAGGTGCCAAGGAGTCCCTGCAGGGCAGTTCTCCCAGCTCCTCTGCCAGGCTTCTTTCCCAGCCAGCTCCCAGCCTGAGGGCTCAGCTGTGCCCTGGGCAGCTGCTGCCAATGGGCCATTGGGAACAGTTGCTGGGCAATGGCCCAGAGGGTTTGGAATGCCCAGCTTTGGGCACACCCACACAGTGGTCCTGGTGGCTGAACCAGGACAGTTGAGGAATTAGGTCTGTGGGAACTGGTTGTTAAGGATATTGAGGCAGTTGGGAAGTTCTTGTTGGGTTATAGGAGCAGGATCACTGTCCTGCTGTCCTGGGGCAGTTCTCAGTCCTGTTGTCTGACAGGGGAGGAGGAAGAATAAAACAAACAAAACATCTGTGGCTGCCCTGGGAAGTATGAAGTTTCTCAGCTCACTCTGAAGATGGAGATTGTCATAAATTACTAATTTTAGGAGAGAGAACAGCAGAAATCCACCAAGTCACTCAATGCCATGGGAAGAACATCAGTCCTGCTGGCAGAGCCTGACCAACAGCTCCCTCAGCACCAGAGTTGTACCTGTCTGGTAGGGGGGGCTTTGCTGAGCCCTTCACAGACCCACAGTGGTGATGGAACAGATGAGGAGGGAATGAAGTCCACTGTTAAAATTATTCTCTGCAAGTACAGAGGGTCCAACTGTAAAATAGGAGCTCCCAAGGAGAAAGTGCAGCTTTCCAAGGAGGACTTGCTGCCCAAGAGCTGCAGAGGCAGACCCTGCACAAGCCCAGCAGCTGCTTTCCCCTAAATCATTGGCACTGAAGAGCTGGGGCTGATCTTTGAGCATCACAAAAATCCATTGGATAGAGGTCCAGCCTCTGGGTGTCCTTAGGAACAGGTCATAGGTTTGGAGGGCTGTAAAGCAGATTTTTTTGGCCATAATACAGGCACACAATTTGAGTCTGATACTTTTATATCAGGTGTGTGCACCATCCATCCACTCAGCATTGAGCTCCCAGTGTCACCTCACAGAGGTAGTTTGGAGGGTTAGTAAGGACTGGTGGGAAGGGTCAGCTGTTCAGGACAGTGATGAAAAGTCACCTTGAAAGACTGAAGAAAGTTTTATGTAGATTTATATTTTAGTATTATCACAAAATTGTATATTTCTCAGACCCTTGTGGTTGCCAGGAGGATTTGGACCTGCCTGTAGGTAAATCTTTCCCTGACTGTTGTCCACCATCTATAGCTGAAGATTCACAGAGTCACTGAATCAGCTGTGTTGGAAGGGACCCACAAGGATCACCCAGTCCAACCCTCAGCCCTGCACAGGATCATCCCCAAGAGTCACCCCCTGTGCCCCAGAGCATCATCCAAACCCTCCTGCAGCTCTGGCAGCCTTGGGGCTGTGCCCACTGCCCTGGGGAGCCTGCTCAGTGCCCACCACCCTCTGGGGGAAGAGCCTTTCCCTGAGATCCAACCTGACCCTGCCCTGGCACAGCTCCAGCCATTCCCTGGGTGCTGTCCCTGCCCTGGCACAGCTCCAGCCATTCCCTGGGTGCTGTCCCTGCCCTGGCACAGCTCCAGCCATTCCCTGGGTGCTGTCCCTGCCCTGGCACAGCTCCAGCCATTCCCTGGGTGCTGTCCCTGGTCCCCACAGAGCAGAGCTCAGGGCCTGCCCCTCCTCTGCCCCTGCCCAGGAAGTTGTCCCTGCACTGAGGTCTCCCCTCAGTCTCCTCTTGTGCAGCTGAACACACCAAGTGCCCTCAGTGTCCTCACACGCTGCCCCTCCAGGCCCTCAACCATCTTTGTTGCCCCCTTTGGACACTCTGCAATGGCTCAATCTCTCCCTTCCATTGTGGTGACACAATGCCTGGTGGCAGCTGCAGTTCAGCTTGCAGAGGTTTGAGATCAACCCCACTCCTGAAAGTGTGTTATGTCCCAGGAATGGGAGTCCAGTGCACAAAATATCTCCAGGAATCAGCTGCCCCATGACCAGTTTCCCTCTTGTGCACCAGTCACTGCTTCTTGTTTTTCGGAGCTCTTTTATTTTTATAATTTTTATTTTTCTCTCACTTCTAAGAAAAAGGGATTTTTTGGGGAGGGAAACAGCAACATTTCTTTTCATGCTATACTAATTAGTGCAGAGTTTGACTAGTCCAGAATATCTAAAAAAAGAAAACATTTTTTTCCTGGTGACCTGATCTAGCAAATGTGTCCCTGCTCATGGCAGGGGGTGGGGACCTGATGAGTTTTCTGGGCCCTTCCGACCCAAACCATTCTGTGATTCCAAGATATGGATACCAGTGCTTGGCTTGCAGGTCTCAGCTTTGACAAACTGGCATTTTCTGCCTGAGAAAGGATGTGCCAGGAATCTCTTGGTCAACTTTATCACTCTCTGCATGGGCCATGGCTCTGTGCTGGACCCCAGCAGGCAAAGCTTTGCTTTCTGGTTGTGTCACACCTGAACCACTGCTAACAGTAGTTCACACTGTCCATGAGACAAAGAGCAGACCCAAAAGTTCCCTTTCTAGCAGGTTTTGTCAAATATGCAATCCCAGTGCTTTGGCAACCAGAGAATCCAAAAAAGGCATCAGAAAAAAGCAGCTGGAAACAGATGCACATTTTAGTAGCTCATTCCTCCCCCACTGATGTTTCAGGTTAGAAGGAAAATGGGATTAGTTCTTGTATTATCCTCAATAAGTTCAGGAGAGCTGCAAGGTCTGTGGGTCATACACTGCAGATTTCCTTCGCAGGGATTTTTCATTCCTCTCTGTTCCTTTTGCCCTGAGCAACCAAACCTTCCTTGTGTTCCAGGATGTGAGGTGGTTCTGTGGATGAGCAGCACTTCCCACCCCGTGGGTTCACTGGACACTTCTCCCAGCAGTGAGTGGGCAGAGATGGCTCTGGCATTCCCACAGGGAGCATCTGCAGCAGCTGCAGGGCAGGAACCTGAGGGCACTGCACAGAGGGCTCATTGCAGAGGGAGGAGACTTGGCAGTTGGGCTGAACATTTATTTAAAGCCTGTTTTATCCCCTGGGTTTCTCAGACATACATGAGAGGTGCCCACGAGCTGCAGCAGCACAACCTCTTATAGGGACACGATCTCTGCAGGTCCAGCTGGATCACAGGGTCTGATGCCAACACCTCAGTGTGGCAGGAGCAGCACCTTTTGGGGTGGATGAATCACCTCTTGGGCCTTCTGTTGGTTCCTCTGCATTATCCACCTCCTCAACTGTCTCTTTGGGGCTGGACTGATGGAGAAGTTGTCCAGACTAGGATGTCATCCTAGGGCAGGATGGCAGGGGACATGGTGGCACAGACACCAAGTTTCCTGCAGACTCCAGACACCTCCTTCCTCTCCCAAGCCTTTCATTCACTCCAGGGGGTACCATTCGATTTGGAAGTGCCCCTTTGTTCCTCATGGCCAGTGTGTGTCCTGAGAGGCAGGAGCAGCTGGATCCCACAGCTGGATCCCACAGCTGGATCCCACAGCTGGATCCCACAGCTGGAGCCAGTCTGAGGGTGGGCTCTGCCCTCTGCAGCTGCCAGTGCAGAAGACACATCTGGGGATTGCTCAGCCTCAAGAACGGGGATTTCATCCATCATCACACTTGGGGTAGGGAGTGAACAGCAGACTCCTCTCAGTGGTGTCTGGTGACAGGAGAAGGGCTGATGGGGACAATCTGAAACACAGACAATTCCATTTAAACAGAAGTACAATCTTTTTTGCTGTGTGAATGGCTGAACACTGCAAGAAGTTGCCCAGAGAGTTTGTGGAGTCTCTGTCCTTGGAGACACCTGAAACCCAAACCCATCTGAGCGTGTTCCTGCTGGCTGAGTCTGCACTGAGCAGAGGGTGAGGTCCAGGTGGTGCCAGCTGTGTCTCCAGCCCCAGTGAGTCTGGGATCTCTGCTTTCCCACTGCCAGCTCACTCAGGAATCCTGTTCCTCTGCTGTGCTTTGCCTCCTCTGCCTTGGGAGGAAGGAGCTTTGCACACCAGAGAACCCCAAGCTCTGAGTTAGAACCAGCTGTGCCTGCTCTGAGTCCCTCCCTGTGCCTGCTCTGAGTCCCTCTCTGGGCCTGCCCAAAGGTTTCTGCTGAGCCAGTGACCACTAGAGTCCCCACATGGTGTTTACCAGCCTAATGAAAGACACAATGAAATGTGTTTGTTTATGTACAAATGCATGTCTGGATGCACTGATGCAGGGAGAAGTTCAGGTGTTAGATGTTCCCAAATTAATTGTAGTCTTCATCCATTAGCCAAAATGTCACTTCCCTCTCTTTGTGATCAAGTTAGTTTAATTCTTGAGCATCTTCCCATTTTCATAGGTTGCTGCTTCACTGAGTCAGGTTCATGTCCTAAATTGAATAACAGTGAGCTCCTGGAGCAAAACTGTGGGAGATTCAGACACTGGCAGAGCCCTTGCTGTCCATAAATCCCAGGATCCCAGAGTGGCTGGGGTTGGAAGGACCTCTGGAGACCACCTGGTCCCAGCCCTCTGCTCCAAGAGGGCTGCACAGGATCACACCCAGGGGGGTTTGGAATCTCCCCAGGGAAGGAGACTCCACAGCCTCTGGGCAGCCTCTTCCAGGGCTCTGTCACCCTCCAAGGAAAGAACCTTCCCCTCCTGTTCAGGTGGATCCTCCTGTGTGTCAGTCTGTGCTCACTGCCCCTTGTCCTGGCACTGAAATCAGCCTGTGCCATCGCCCTGACACCCACCTGGAGGTGTTTGTCATTCTGAGATGGATCCTGCAGTCCCCTCATCAGCCTCGTGGCTCTCACTGGTCCCTCTCCAGTGGTTCCTTGACTTTCTTGAACTGGGAAGCCCAGAGCTGGACACAGCACTCCAGATGTGCCAGATGTGCCTTCCTAGGGCTGGGCAGAGGGGGAGAATCCCCTCCCAGACCTGCTGTCAGTGCCCTTCCCAGTGCCCCCCAGGATCCCACTGCCCTCCTGCCCCCAAGACACACAGCTGGCTCAGGGACAGCTCCTCGTCCCCAGGACCCCCAGCTCCTTCCCCCAGAGCTGCTGCCCCACAGGTCCCCCCCAGCCTGGGGTTATTCTGTGCTGCTGTGTAAGATCCATTCTCTATTCCAAGCACACATAAGCACTTGGCACTAAGCCTCTGCTTCAGCAGAACCAGACTCATTTTCCTTCCAGCCACAATGTCTTCTCATTCCTAGATGTGTCTAAAAGGAGAAATACACACTCTGCCTCCAGTTCTCATTCATAAGTTTTGGACAAGTGCTCACAGAATCACCAAGGTTGAAGAAAGAGAGCTTCAAACTCATCCAGTCCCACTTGTCCCCCCAGCACCACCATGATCACCCCTAAACCATGTCCCTCAGTGCCACATTCACACTCCTCCTGGACACCTCCAGAGACAGAGACTCCACCACCTCCCTCAGCAACTTATTCCAATGCCTGACCACACTTGGAATGATTTTCCCCCCAATATCTAATCTGAACCTCTCCTGGTGCAATGTAAGGCTGTTTCCTTTTATCTTCTCTGATGGAGATAAGGACTTGATTTCAGAGAGCTGTTTCCTTCCTGCCTCATGTCACAACAGCCATTCCCAAGTTCTTCCAATTGCAAATCCACTTAGAGACCAGCAAGTAATCCAAAGATGGATGTGGATTTACAGGGTGGAATTATGTTTCTGTTGGGCTTTCAATACCTTTGCAACTATTGCAGTCCCATTTTGTTGTGCAGCTGCTCCAAAAACTTCTGTCTTAAGGCATATTTTGGATTAAAACACGGATGTAATGAAGCCCTTCTGAAAAGAGAGTTTGTTTTCCTCTATTTCTTGACATTAATTAAGGAATTGTCTTCTGCTGTGAATTTCACCTGCTCACCTTCACATCTTTATGTCTTATGGAGTGAAACTGGATGATAATCTCCAATATTGTCATGAACACCTTGGGGAGTTCAGGTCAGCCCAAGTTTCCTGAGGCTCATGCTCATGTCCCCTCTGCTCTTGCAAATCCCAGCACTTTCCCAAACCACTACTGGCTGCACTTGGGTGAGGTCCAGAATCCAACTCTGCACTGGGGGGTCCAGACAGGGCATGAAACACTGGATTGGTTGGAGGAGACATGGGGACAGACTTTCCTAAACCCTAAATTTTGTCAGACTCTGTATATGGAGTAGACACATCCACAGGTGGGGGATTGAATAGATTCACAGCTTATAGCCCAGCAAAAGGCAGAGGCATCCTGCTCCTAATTAAAGCATCCTGCTCTTAGTTGCCTGAAGGCTAAGGCAGTGAGTAAAGCAGTGACCCTGTTGCTAGATGGCAGTGCTAATTGGTTTGGTCCAGCAGAAGATGATGGGGAACTTCATGGGGCCCAGCAGAAAAGGAGGAACAAGAGTGTCTTCAGGGAGAGGCTGAAGGGTGAGCTCATTGTACTTGTTCTTCTGTGTTGCTCTTTCCCCTGACTGGGGACCAAGAGGGACTTTTTATATGGGCAAACAGTGACAGGACAAGGGGCAATAGTTTGAAAGAGGGCAGGGTTAGAGCAAGAGGTAGGAAATTCTTTATTCAGAGGGTGGGCAGGCCCTGGCACGGGTTGGACAGAGAAGCTGTGGCTGCCCCATCCCTGGAAGTGTCCAAGGCCAGGTTGGACAGGGCTTGGAGCACCCTGAGCTGCTGGGAGGTGTCCCTGCCCATGGCACGGGGTGGCACACAATGATCTACAAGGTCCCTTTTAATCCAGACCATTTTGGGATTCTCTGATCATGTGTGGAGAGGCTCACTGGGTTTAAGGGCCTCAGGGAGGGCTCGGGTAGTGCTGATTGCTCAGAGATTTCATGGAGTGAAGTCTGATAAAGCCTGAGGGTGCTGCTGCTGAAATCCAGGGCTTCCCCCAGGTGAGCTGTGTGCCACCCTCCCTGCCTGCCCAGGGGACTCCTCTGGCTCCTGGAATGTCTCAGTGAGGGGAGAGCAGTGCCAGAGACTGGCTGAGGCTTCGGGTGCTGCCACACCTCTGGGATGGTCTCTGCACGTGGGGCAGCAGCAAACCTGCTGCTCAGAGCCAGATGTACCCACAGGAGTGGTGGGGGCTCTGTGCTCATCCTGTGGCAGCATTCCCTGGCTCATGGGCTGCCTGGGGATGGATAGAGCTGTTCCTGGGCACGTGTTGACCTCGCTGATCCCTGTAGGTCCCTTCCAACTCACCGTATCCTGTGATTCTGTGGCTCTCGTGGGTGAGCTCACAACACCATCAGCAGTGAGTGTGGCCAAGGAGGAGGCTCTGCAGTGCCCACCCCTGTCCCTTTGGAATCCCAGCACGTGGCAGTGGGCACTGGGAGTGCTGGGCTGGCCCTGGGCTGTCCCTGGCAGGCAGATAAGGAGAACAGTAGTTTTTGTGTGCTGAGACATCTCACAGGAGGCTAAGACTTCATGAAAACAACCAGTTCTGGCTGCTCCAGGGGTTGATCTGTGAGCAGGTGTGAAGGACAGGGGCACCCTCCAAGGTGGGCAGGGCCCCCAGTGGGTGCCAGCACAGGGAGGGCAGCGTGTGCTGCTCTGTGGACATGTGGGGCTATTGCTGATGGTTACCATGGCAGCAGCTGCATCCTGTGCTGTACGTGCTGCCTCGTGAAGTACAAACACAGAGAGCCTTGGAAGGGAATGCCCAAAGAAAAGCCTCTGGTGTTCCCTTGGTCCTGCAGGTGCAGCCCAGCCCAGCTCTTCCCAAAGCCCCTTGTCCTGTTCCATCCTGCAGGATGCAGAGAGGTGCAGTAACCCAGGCTGAGGGGCTGTGCTGCTGCTCAGTGTGCAGGGAAGGTGCTTCTGGTTGGACTTTTGTCCTTTTTTACAGCAATTATTTGCCCCCCACTCTCCACTGGTACAGCAAGTTTAGGAATTTCCCATTGCCCATCTCTGCCTGCAGCACAGACCTGGACATGAGCTGGGAAACACTGGGGAGGCTACAGCCACAGACCTCAAAATTGGGCTAAGAAAATGTGTAATAAAGCCAATCACCACTTGGGTATGTCCTGGGTGGTTGTGTCTTCAGGGGGGTCATGGGATGAGGAAGGTGTGAAACTGCTGCAGGTTTGGGAAGACAGTGCAGACAGTGTAGGGAGGGCATAAAGTCCTGAGCAAAACAAGCTGGACAGGCTGGGTTAACCCTTATTTCTCCTGAATAACGTCTAGAGGTAGCCCCTGAAGGTGGTGGGAGGTGGGTTCCAAAAGCAGCAAGAGAAGGGGGTTCTTTGGCCACCACAAGCCCAGCTGGGATTGGCGTTGCTGCAGCTCCATGTGGTGTCGTTATTGATAATTGGCATATCACTCAATTACTGTGATAATAATGGGTGTTGTCATTACTCATGCTCTCTCAGGGTTTGTTATCTGACTGCTGAGGATTCATTTGCAAGATTTCCTTCAGAGCTGTGAGTCCCTTCCCAGCATCTCTGCCTGGGTTGGGCAGATACATTCCTTTGAATCCTGAGTTCTTAGTCCCAGCCCTTGTTTTGCTGTGCATATTCCTCTTTCTCATCCCTTCTATCATAAAAGGACAGTGTATAAATGCACTCAGTTATGGTTGGACTGGCAATATTCCCTCAGCTGGCTGTTAGCAGACAGTGGTACCCACAAATCATGGTCACTGGGGTCACGTCAACACAGGCAAAAGCAGTTATTTTTGAGCCATCTAAACCCACAAAAACAGATGTAGGAAGAAACTACCAATTAGAGAAGAAAACACTTCAGGTCAGACATACAGACTATGATGAAACTGGTATTTGATGCACAGTTTTCCTTTGGGTGCTTTTTTGAGCTCTTTGCCTGTGTTACTAAATCTCTGGTGTTTGAAGCACTTTGGGTGCAGGTTTCCCTCCATTCCTACTGGATCACTGGACTTGTGTTTTCAGAGGGAGCTCCTTGGTTGGGCCCTGGGGATAACCCCATCTCCTGATCCTAACTGGATCAGGCCAGCACTGGTGCAGCAGAGCTCAGGTGCAATTGCCTTTTCTTTGCTGCTCCTCACAGGTTCTGGTGGATGAGAAAACACCATTTTCATAGAACATGATCCCTCTGCTCAGGTATCTCCTCATCTCCCTCCATAGGCCAAGCTCCATTCCATCCATGTACCATGGTGTGCTGGATAAAAGGAAAACCAGCAGGAAAAATGAACCCAACACAAAAGGGATTGTAACTCAGAGTTACAATTTAATAACAATATTACAATCAATGCAATGGCACAAAGAGAAATTGGGTTTAACCCCCAACCCCAGCAGTCTAACCCAGCCCCCTGGGGCACAAACACAGGGGGGTTTGGTGGCCCCTGTGCTGAGCCCCACGTGGTTCCCCCGAGTCCAAAGGAAAAGGAGGTGACAAACCTGTTGGTGCAGATGATGGCACAGTCTGGTGGAGAGTGGTGGGCTCCTCCTGGCCAGGGTCTGCTCCTCCTCTCGATCCAATGAGTGGTCCCAGACGTCCCCAGAGCCCAAGATTGTCTCCCCTGAGGTTTGGGTGGGAGCCCCCAGTGCCTCCCCCAGGGCAGGGAGTTCCACACTGGGGGATCTGACTCTGGCAGTCAGGGGGGATTTTGGAATGGTTGCTGGCCCATGGGCAGAGCTGAGCCCTCAGGTGGGTGTGGAGGTGCCAAGGAGTCCCTGCAGGGCAGTTCTCCCAGCTCCTCTGCCAGGCTTCTTTCCCAGCCAGCTCCCAGCCTGAGGGCTCAGCTGTGCCCTGGGCAGCTGCTGCCAATGGGCCATTGGGAACAGTTGCTGGGCAATGGCCCAGAGGGTTTGGAATGCCCAGCTTTGGGCACACCCACACAGGGATGAACTGGTCCCAGATTGCTGAACTGGGACACATGGGCACAATCCTGAGTCATTTCAGGGCTGGAGACTGGATTTGTGCCGTTGTAAGTAACAAATATTGTTCTTAGACATTTCAGTCAGATTTGGGGAAACAGAACTGGAGGGAGCAAAGTGTCCATGACTTCCCCAGACAGAATTCTCTTGCCTCACCCCCCTTGGTCCATCTCTGAGTGCTTCCCATCCCTCCAGCATTTTCAAATGCTGCACCACTGCTCTGTCCCAGCCTGTGCCTCAAGGCTCTCAGCTTTTCTTTTCTACAGTGTTTCTCCTCTCCAGCCCCAGCTGGGATCTCTCCATAGGTAGATCACAAGAGGCACCTGGGCCCTCCAACAGAAAAGCAGGACAGGGTTTCGGTGTTCCCAGAAGGAGTTCCCTTGGTGTCCCTCAGTCTATAAAAGGCCAATTCTGGGGCACCTGAGGCACTGACAGTGCAGCTCTGCTTCACATGTGGTTATCCACAACCTGAGGGAAAAGGTGTGGAAGCGGTAAAAGTGTGCAGTGATGTTGGCACAGGCTGCCCAGGGCAGTGGTGGGGTCTCCATCCCAGGAAGTGTGGCTACTGCACATGAGGGCATGGTTTAGTGGTGACCATGGTGGTGGTGCTGGGTTGGTGGTTGGATTTAGTCATTCTAAAGGTCTTTTCCACCCTTAACAACTCTGTCATTCTGTGTTTCCCTCTGTGACTTCAAGCTCAGCTCCACTCTGTGATTCTCTCAACTTGCAGAACACCCTGAGACAGTAAATTGGCAGTTTAGTTGTGTGTCATATGAAAATGTACTTCCACTTGTTCCTTCAAAGCCTGCAGTCTCCTCTGTTCCCCCCTCCCTGCACTCTGATCTCTGCTCTGTGCACACAGCAAACCCATATCCATTTAGGGTCTCCTTTAGTGGGAGTTAAATCCTTTTGGGAACAGAGAAGTAAGAACTGGGTGTTTTCAAGATGAAGGTCCACCATGGATTTATGTAGTGACAAAATAATGTTTGCAGGTTTATTCTCTATTCCTTTGTAGGCATTTGATTGTCTTCGTATTGTTTGATTGTTTTTGCATTGTTTGATTGTTTTTGCACTGAACTGTAATTTGCAGGAAATAACTGTAAGGAGTCTGAGATCTCTTCCCTGAGTGATGATAGTTAATTCTGAACCCATCAGTTTTTATATCTCTAGCCAGGGTTATTTTTTTCTGAGTGCATTACTTTGCATCTATCACCACTGAATTCCTTCTGCACTGTCACTGCCAGTCACTTAGAATGATGAAATCCTCTTGTTCTTCCCCACCAGCTTTTATTTTCAGGACCTGAAGTGACTTTGTCTTATGACTAATTTTGTCAGTTCACTAATCATTTGCTCTTTCTGGTGGTTTTTGAATATGGTGAGAAGCTGAAGCTCCATCAGCAGCTTCCTCCCACTCTTACCTGTGTTGGAACTGGTCTGTAGCTGATGGGACCCTCCCTCTTACCTGCACCAATACTGGGAGCTGGAAGGTAAAGATAAAAATCCAAGCCTGGAGATAATTAGTCACATGGAGGGAACTCCTCCTCCATGCAGGGTGAGGCTTGACACAAATGTAGTCCCTGCCTGTTGGAACTCACTTTTCCAGGACCTGCAGAAGGATTTCATGGGAAGAACCTGCTGTGGTTTAACCCCAGATGTGACTCAGCCCCACAGCCACTCACTCACTGCCCAAGGGTGGGATGGGCAGAGAACTGGGGGTGAAAGTGAGGAAAGCCATGGGTTGAGAGACAGACAGTTTAACAGGGAAAGCAGAAGTCACACGGCAAGGGCAAAAACAAGGAATTCTTTCCCCATTTCCCGTGGGCTCCACACCCCCAGGACAGCAGAGCCCCCTCCCACCCAGTGGTGCCTGAGGAAGGCAAACAGCACCAACCTGAGCGTTCCCCTCCTCCTTCCCCAGCCCCGTGTGCTCAGCAGGATCCCATCTGGGCTGGGACAGCCCTGCGGGCAGTTGGGGTCACCTGTCCCACCTGTGTGCCCCCAGCCTGGTGCTGGCAGGGCCCTGTGAGGAGCAGGGACTGCCCCACCCCAGTGTGGCCAGCACTGCTCCAGCACAGCCCCACACACAGCCTGGGCAGCTGTGGGGCAACATCAGCTCTGCCCCAGCTCAGTGTGCCCAGCACAGCCCCACACACAGCCTGGGCAGCTGTGGGGCAACATCAGCTCTGCCCCACCCCAGTGTGGCCAGCACTGCTCCAGCACAGCCCCACACACAGCCTGGGCAGCTGTGGGACAACATCAGCTCTGCCCCACCCCGGTGTGCCCAGCACAGCCCCACACACAGCCTGGGCAGCTGTGGGGCAACATCAGCTCTGCCCCACCCCGGTGTGCCCAGCACTGCTCCAGCACAGCCCCACACACAGCCTGGGCACCTGTGGGGCAACATCAGCTCTGCCCCAGGGCAGACCAGTACAGGAGCTCAGATTTTGAGACCCCCAGATTATCTAAAATGGGCTGAAACCTTCGGATTCCTGGTCTTCCCCAGCTCACCCTGTTTGTGTGCAACTCCTGGTGCTCCCAACTGCTCCTACAAGCTGTTACTATTCACCTGACCATATTCTCAAAAAACCCTTTTCATCTGTGCTTCAGTTTAAGAGTCTTTCCAACTATTAAGGAATTGGAGCATCTGTTATATGAGGAGAGGCTGAGAGAGCTGGGATTGTTCAAGATCTGAAAGCTGATTGGCTCAGAGGGGTCTCAACCCCTCATGGCAGGGGAGGTGCAAAAGATGGAGTCAGTGTTCCTGAGGTGCCCAGTTAAAGAGCAAGAGACAACACATTTAAATTAGGATGAAGATTTCCCTTAAATTTTTATTTTATGTTATTTTATTCTCTTGTTTTATTTTGCAATGTGAGGGTGGTTCAACAGTGGCACAGGTTGCCTGGGCATGTTATGGGGACTTCAGCCTTAGAGATACCCAACCCAACTGGACACAATGATCAACTGGGTGATCTCCAGGGTCATCTCCAGCCTCAGCTTTTGAGTGACTGCCCTGTGTTCTGCAGGCTGTGAGACCCTGCCCAGGCCCTGCAGTGACCATTCCTGCAGAGATGGGCTGCTCTGGGGTGGCCTGGCCTTCCATGGGCACTCCCTGTAGACCTTGATGCCCTGAATGACCCTTCTCCCCCCAAAACCAGGACTCTGAGCCACGTTAGTGCAGGGTAAGATAAAAAGTGAAGGTCCTTTAATATCACAGGCCTACAGCCCACAGGAATACAGGATGACATCCATGTGTCCCAGTTCTTGTTTCCATGGCTTTTATAATAAATCCCTCCAATCATTGCTTTACACATTTCTCAGTCCAGCCCCAGTCCCACCCCTGGAATTGGGTCTGGGGTCGTCAAGACCCTCTGTCTTCATCAGCTCTTCTTCCTCAGGCACACAAAGGTCTCTTGGAGTTCATCCAGTTCTGGCTTTTGGGTCACTCTGACCTGTGTTTATGTTTCACTCTGTGGGCCTTCTGATATCCTTCAGCTCTACCTTGGAAAGGAGTCTGAACAAGATTAATTAACTAAAGGAATTTGAGCTCCCTGTTCTGGGACAGGGGTAGTGATAGAAAGGCATTAAACTGTTAGAAATATTAACCCTCTAAAATCTACAACTACTGTGTTCCTAAAATCTACAAAATGTGAAAATCAGAACAAAAACCCCTTTGGCATCAACCTTGATCATCTTGTACCTTCACAGTCTCTCTGGTAGGTTCCTGGTTTCTGGAACAGTCTTTATTATTAGGTTTCAGATTTCTCAGAATATTACTCCTTGTCACATTTTTTGGCTTCCCATGACTGGATTTCGTGCTTTTTTCTGTTCTTCTTTGGACAAAATTTCCACTTTCTAAAGAATGTAATTTTACTCCTAATAATCTCCATTACTGGGCTGTTTAACCATGAGAGCTCCTTTCTGGCCCCATTTGTAGGTGATATGTATTTATTCTGAGTCTCTAAGGTGGTTCCTTTGTGTGATTTCCTTGCCACCTCCAAGCAGTTTGTCTCCCTGGTCATTGCTTTTAATTCAGGTGTAGCAAGTTCCTTGTCCACCTTTGGCTGGGATGAACCACCACCCCAAGTGCCACTTTGGGTTACACACCTGACATTAAACCAAGGGTGGTTTAGCCCTCAACACCCATCCCTAATATAACAAAGAGCTGTTTTCTTGCCTGGAAACTACTGTATAAGACTCTGGGGGAACAACTGGGGCTTGTCTTCGTCCATTTCTCCATCTCCCCATGATGGTGCTTAATTTTGTGACAGATGTATCTTATTAGCTGCATTAATAAATAAACCCTTTATGGTAAAGGTCTTTGTGGAACCACCTGCTTGACTTCTCTGCCACTGAGAATTCTGTTATTCCCTCACAGTTACTCTGTTAGAAATGAGCTGTGCTGGTTTAAAGGTAAACTGGGTGGAGAAACAAACCCAACACAAAAGAGATGATAAGTCAGAGTTACAATTTAATAACAATATCACAATAAATGCAATGGCACAAAGAGAAATTGGGTTTAACCCCCAACCCCAGCAGTCTAACCCAGCCCCCTGGGGCACAAACACAGGGGGGTTTGGTGGCCCCTGTGCTGAGCCCCACGTGGTTCCCTCGAGTCCAAAGGAAAAGGAGGTGAAAAACCTGTTGGTGCAGATGATGGCACAGTCTGGTGGAGAGTGGTGGGCTCCTCCTGGCCAGGGTCTGTTCCTCCTCTTGATCCCATGAGTGGTTCCCCAAGTCCCCAAAGCCCAAGATTGTCTCCCCTGAGGTTTGGGTGGGAGCCCCCAGTGCCTCCCCCAGGGCAGGGAGTTCCACACTGGGGGATCTGACTCTGGCAGTCAGGGGGGATTTTGGAATGGTTGCTGGCCCATGGGCAGAGCTGAGCCCTCAGGTGGGTGTGGAGGTGCCAAGGAGTCCCTGCAGGGCAGTTCTCCCAGCTCCTCTGCCAGGCTTCTTTCCCAGCCAGCTCCCAGCCTGAGGGCTCAGCTGTGCCCTGGGCAGCTGCTGCCAATGGGCCATTGGGAACAGTTGCTGGGCAATGGCCCAGAGGGTTTGGAATGCACAGCTTTGGGCACACCCACACAGTGGTCCCAGTTGCTGCACCGGGATGCAAGCAAACATTTTCATTTGGGCTCGAGGGATGTGGGGAAGGAAGAGCTCTGCTCTGGCACCTGGTGTGGCTGTAGGGAGCAGAGTGGGAGCACTGGGAGCCAGGCCAGCCCAGATGGGGCTTGCTGCACTGCTGGGGGTTTATATCCATTATTTTGAATTTAAAAGAGTACTGGACGTGAGTGGACCTTTGGGGAACTGCACAGAGGCACTCCTGGGACAAGTCACCAGTTCCAGAGTGTGGCTGCTGTGATGGATTTGATGCTGCCCAGGAAATGGGGGTGCAAATGGGGACACTGACAAAAACTTGTCCCTTTTGTCCCTACTAGAACATCCACCTGGTGGCCAAGTGGCTGAGCACCCTGGAGAAGAAGCTGGAGCAGCACAGCGAGGGCAGCCACCGGGATTTCCGTGTCTTCCTCAGCGCTGAGCCAGCCCCTTCCCGCGAGAGCCACATCATCCCCCAGGGCATCCTGGCAGATGCCATCAAGGTGACCAGCGAGGCCCCAGCAGGGCTGCGGGCACACCTGCACCGGGCCCTGGACTGCTTCGGCCAGGTGGGAGCTCAGTGGGCCTCGTGCCAGTTCAGCTTGGAGTGTACTGGGGGAGGGCATGGGCTTTCCTGGCAGCAGCCCTGGGAGTCCCTTTGCATCCCATCACTGACCACAGAATCCCAGAATATTCTGAGCTGGAAGGGACCCACAAGGATCATCCAGGCCAACGCTCAGCCCTGCACAGGCCCATCCCCAAGAGTCACCCCCTATGCCCCAGAGCATCATCCAAACACTCCTGCAGCTCTGGCAGCCTTGGGGCTGTGCCCACTGCCCTGGGGAGCCTGCTCAGTGCCCACCACCCTCTGGGGGAAGAACCTTTCCCTGAGATCCAGCCTGACCCTGTCCTGGCACAGCTCCAGCCATTCCCTGGGTGCTGTCCCTGGTCCCCACAGAGCAGAGCTCAGGGCCTGCCCCTCCTCTGCCCCTGCCCAGGAAGTTGTCCCTGCACTGAGGTCTCTCCTCAGTCTCCTCTTGTGCAGCTGAACACACCAAGTGCCCTCAGTGTCCTCACACGCTGCCCCTCCAGGCCCTCAACCATCTTTGTTGCCTCCTTTGGACACTCTCCAGTGGCTCAATCTCTCCCTTCCATTGTGTCCCCCCAAACTGCCCCCCCATTGCAGGTGAGGCTGCCCCAGTGCAGAGCAGAGTGGGACAATCCCCTCCCTGGCCATGCTGTGCCCACTGCTGGCACTGCAGCCACATCCCCTGTGTGGGGGACACAACTCTGCAGTGTGTGGAAACAACAGGAAACACGCTTGGTGCCCCCAAGGGTGGGAGCAGTGTCAGAGCCCTTGTCATGTGGTGATTAGATGAGCTCCGCTCTGCGCCCTCACTCAGCTCTGGCACTGCAGGGCAGGAGGCTCTGGGAGCAGCAGGGCACAGATCAAACAGGGCTCCCCAGGGCACAGCCCATGCCCAGGGCAGGCTGGAGCCAGCAGGTCTCACTGCTGGAGGCATCCACGCTCCTGCTGACCCCCTTTGGCATGTGACACAAAGGCAGAGAGCTGAGCATTTCCCTTGCTGATGATTCTTGTCCTGCAGTTGGACACAGTGTCCTGCTGCCCTGAGCACTCACTGCCCTCATTCACACACAGCCCTTGCCTTGGCACACCCGCTCTCACAGCAGGACCCCATCTGGTGAACCTCCAGCAACCAGAAGGGTCTGAAGGTGCTCTCAGCCCTTGAACTGCCTTTTTGAAACATGAGTACTGGAGCTCTTAAGGCCTCTCCACTCTGCAGATGGCTGTGCCAGGGACACACAGGGGACCTCTTGCAGGGTGGGTTTCTCCTGTGGGAGATCTTCTCCTTCTTCCTGTGAAACTCCTCCTGCAGTGCTGAGTCCAGCTCTGGGGCTCCAAACATGGCTGGAACGAGTCCAGGGGATGCCACTAAGCTGATCACAGGCTGGAGCAGCTCTGCTAAGGAGACAGGTGGGGACAGCTGGGGGTGTTCAGTCTGGAGAAGGGAAAGCTCTGGGGTGAACTTAGAGTCCCTTCTGGTGTCTAAAGGGGCTCCAAGAGCTGGAGAGGGACTTTTGACAAGGGGCTGGAGTGAAAGGACAGAGGGCAGGCTTAGATGGCATATTGGGAAGAAATCCTTTTCTGTGAGGGTGGGCAGGCCCTGGCACAGGTTGCCCAGAGAAGCTGTGGCTGCCCCATCCCTGGAAGTGTCCAAGGCCAGGTTGGGCAGGGTTTGGAGCAACCTGGGCTGGTGGGAGGGGGTTCCCATGGCAGGGGTTGGGACTGAATGATCTTTAAGGTCCCTTCCAACCCAGTCCTTCTGTGTTTCCATGATTCTTCTCTCCATACAGCCTCTGTCTTTTGGGGCCAGGCAGGAACAGCCCAGGCCCAGCTCTGTGGGCAGGAAATGGGAGCAACTCTCAGCTGGTTTTACACTTAGACATGGGAGTGAAGGGAACCTGAAGAGCAGGAGGTGACAGTCCTGAGCAGCTGAGGGGGAGGCACCACCCCAGGATTGCTGTCCAGAGTCAGGGGAGATTATTCCATTTTTATCTACTGCCATTCATCATCTTGAACTCCACAAAATGTCCTGGAGAACAAGGGAGGGGAGAACCTTCACCCCAAGTAACATTTTCATCCTGCCTCTGCTCATTTCAATCAGATAGCAATTAGCATTTTCTAAATTGCTGGAGTATAATAAAACATCTCTTATCAGAAATCCTGGAGCGAGTGGGTGGGGTCTCTTTTACACCTCATTTCCCTGCTTTATGCAGAATGGATGTTCAAATTTAGCTTTTGGCTGAGAGCTACAAAGAAGGGCCTTTGTTCTGTGTGGGGGACATTGTTCTGCTTTGTAGCTGAAGCAAAATACACAACCAAAGAGGGGCTGAATGAGACAGAACTGGATTCTCAGTGTACATTCAGGTTCCCCTTCATGTCTGGGAATGTTTCCTGAGCTGCTCTGCACATATTTGAAGCAGTTCTTCATCAGATTGCTGATAATGAAGGGAGCTCAGAGTTCTGCCTAATCAAGAGGAAAGCAGGATTTGGGCTGTTCTTGATTATCTTGTGCAGTTGGTCAATGTCTTGCACCCTTTAGAGGACTGGATTTCAGCACAGCCCCTGGGCTCTGGTGTGCTCCCAGATGATTGGAGCTCTAACACTGCGTATTTCTAAGGTAACAATAATGAAGGGAAGTCCCACAGATGTCCTTTTTCATCTTTGTCACACAGTAGAGTGGACTCCAAGGGGCTGCCCCTGGGCAGGGAGGATGGAGGGGCTGGTGTAGCTGCTCAGCTGTGCAGGTCAGAGCCACCCTGCCCTGGAGATGCTGTTCCCAGGGAGGGTTTGCAGGCAAGCCCTTCCCAACGTGTTCATCCCCCGGCTCTGGGGAGATCTGTCCTGTTGGCCATGGGAGACCCCACCAGGTTCCTGCAGGCACCCTGGGCAGAGCTGTGCAAGCCTCCTCCTGGCCTCAGCCACACAGAGGGGCTCCAGCTTCCCCTGGAGAGCTCAGCTGCCACACACCTCCTGTTACAGCACTTCAGCCCTCAGCTGCTCTGCTCCCACTGCTGGGAACAGGCAGGGCTGCCCCAGGTGCCCTTGTGCCCACCCAGTGCTGGGCAGAGCTCTTTGCAGCCCAATTCCCTTGTTGATTTTCAGTGCTGAAATGACTCGGGCTCTGCCCCTCCATCTCCTGGGCAGGAGCTCTGCTTAGGGCCATGGTGCCAGTCCCAGAGCTGGCACATGTGCCCAGTGTGGTGACAGAGACCTCTTGGAGCAAGTCCAGATGAGGCACCAAGATGCTCAGAGGGCTGGAGCAGCTCTGCTGTGAGGAAAGGCTGAAAGAATTTGGGTCCTCAGCCTGGAGAAAAGAAACTTTGGGGTGACTTAATTAAGGCCTTGCAGCACTTGAGTCTCCCAAGAGAGCTGGAAGAGGATTTTTCCAAGGGCATGCAGTGATAGAACAAGGGGAAATGGCTCCAAACTGTCAGAGGGCAGGTTAGATGGGATGTTGGGAAGAAATTCTTCCCTGTGAGGGTGGGCAGGCCCTGGCACAGGTGCCCAGAGAAGCTGTGGCTGCCCCATCCCTGGGAGTGTCCAAGGCCAGGTTGGACGAGGCTTGGAGCAACCTGGGCTGGTGGGAGGTGTCCCTGCCCATGGCAAGGGGTGGGACTGGATGGGCTTTAAGGTCCTTTCCAACCCAAAGTACTCTGGGATTCCATGATTCTCTCTCAGTCTCTCTGGTGAGGGGTGTTGAGCACATGCAGGTGATGGGACATGGAGTGGGTGCACTTGTCCTTCCCTTCTTCACTGGCAATGTGTGTTCCTGTGCAAAGCCACTCTGAGTTGGAAACACTAAATATTAATTCATAATATATTCATTACAATTTGCCAATAAATTTGCAATGCAAAGCTACTGACTTTGAAAACTAGCACATGTGTGTATTTTGCAAAAATGAACTGGGGGACAAATTGTTTGGCCTCTTCTCCCAGGTAACAAACTGTAGGACAAGGGGAAATGACAACAAGCTGCACCAGCAGAGGCTCAGGTTGGATACTGGGAAAAAATTCTTCACTGGAACAGTGGTTCAACATTGGAACAAGCTGTGCAGGGAGGTGATGGAGTCACCATCCCTGGAAGAGTTCAAAAAATGAGTAAATGTGGTTTGGTGGCCATGGGGGTTTTGGGCAAAGGTTGGCCTTGGTCTTGGAGGTCTTTTCCAACCTCAAAGATTCTGCGATTCACCCTGTCCAGAGTTTGGTGTGTTTGGGTTACTGGGGGCATTGGGGACATGCACAGCCTTGTGTTGCAGGACACCCTGGAGATGTGCAGCCAGGAGAGGGAGTTCAAGAGCATCCTCTTTGCCCTGTGCTACTTCCATGCCGTGGTGGCCGAGAGGCGCAAGTTTGGCCCCCAGGGCTGGAACCGCCCGTACCCCTTTGGCACCAGCGACCTCACCATCTCTGTGCACGTGCTCCACAACTACCTGCAGGCCAGCCCCAAGGTGGGTGCATAAAGGGGGGGCTTTTAACCCCCAGGGACAGACTGGCTTGTGCTGAAACTCCTGGGAAGTCTCCTGAAGTGCCATTTCCTTGCGCTCTTTGGGTTTATGATGTCGCTTTTCCTCTGCCTTTGTGGGACGATGGGAGGCCTCAGTGCCACTCACACCCACGGCAGCTTAGGAATCACAGCAAACAGTGTCTGTGGCCTTTATTAATTGAAAAGGCACAGTGATCTTTGGTTTAACAGAGATTAGAATGAATTTGCATTTCAGTGGGGAACTGCTGTGCTCCAGGTCTCTTTGGGCAGGGTTAACTCATAGAATCACAGAATCCTACCTGATGCTTGTTTACTGAGACAACCCAAGCAGTGAGGTGGAAGCACTGAGTGTGCAGGTCAGTGCTGGACCCCCAGCCCAGCAGTGGCCTTTCAGCCCCCTCATGCCCTCCCTGCTCATCCCCCAGGTCCCCTATGACGACCTGCGCTACCTTGTGGGTGAGATCATGTATGGAGGTCACATCACAGATGATTGGGACAGGAGGCTTTGCAAAACCTATTTGGAAGAATTTATCAAGCCAGAGATGCTGGAGGGAGAGCTCCTCCTTGCTCCAGGATTCCCCCTCCCAGGGAACATGGACTTCAATGGCTATCACCAGGTAAGCTCTTGGTTTCCTGGCATTATTTACACACCTACATGTAATGTCTTCCTTAACTGCCCCATAATCTGCCTTGGGAGGCAGGAACAGCACTGCAGTATTTCTGCACACCTCCTGTTATTTCCCATTCTGTTCTGCCTCTGTAGATGGTTCAGCATTCCCTTGGATGAACCAAGTCTGATGGTAATCTGCTACTTCATCATGTGCTCATTCTGCTCATGCATGAATAGCAGAACTGTATTGGTGCTTGAGACTCGAGCAGGGCTCCTGGAAAATTACACCACATACTGTTTAATAAAATGGCCCCTTCAAGCTCCTTTTATCATCAGTTTTGATGAGAATTACTGAAGGGTCTTGTTGATCTACTTACTGATCTCATCTGCTCTTTGTACACAATGGCAGTGGCAGAGAGAGCCATATTAGGCTGCTTTTGTTCATAAAACTTAACTACTGGAAGTTAAATTCCCACCAGAGATTTCGGGATGCTGATGCTGAAAGGCACAGCAGATAATTGCTAGAGAAGGTCCAGCCTGAGATACCGAGCCAAGCCAGACTTCAGCAATTACTGAATTTTCCCAGCAGGAGTAAAAGCAATTGTGTAAACAAACATGCTCTCCTTCCTGCATCAGTTCACTGGTGTTTCAGCCACAAGCAGAGCTCTCCCAGCCTGGGCTGACCTGGGGGGATCATTCCAGCACCATGAGCTCTGCAGGCAAAGTGCCCTGGGCTCTGTGTCTGACTTCAACCTGGATGTCCCTGTGTGTCACCTGAGTCTCAATGTCCCTGTGTCTGACCTGAACCTGACTGTCCCTGTGTCTGACCAGAACTTGACTGTCTCTGTGTCTCACCCTGGCCTGACTGTCCCTGTGTCTCACTTGAGCCTGCCCCTATGTCTCCCTTGGGCCTGTCCCTGTGTCTCCCCTGGGCCTGTCACTGTGTCTCACCTGGCCCTGCCTGTCCCTGTGTCTCACCTGGGCCTGTTCCTGTGTCTCCCCTGTCCCTGCCCCTGCGTCTCCCCTGTCCCTGCCCCTGTGTCTCCCCTGCCCCTGTGTCTCCCCTGCCCCTGTGTCTCTCCTGTCCCTGTGTCTCCCCTGCCCCTGTGTCTCCCCTGCCCCTGTGTCTCCCCTGTCCCTGTGTCTCCCCTGTCCCTGTGTCTCCCCTGTCCCTGTGTCTCCCCCATCTCTGTGTCTCCCCCGTCCCTGTGTCTCCCCCGTCCCTGTGTCTCCTCCGTCCCTGTGTCTCCCCTGTCCCTGTGTCTCCCCTGCCCCTGTGTCTCCCCCGTCCCTGTGTCTCCCCTGTCCCTGCCCCTGTGTCTCCCCTGTTCCTGTCCCTGTGTCTCCCCCGTCCCTGTGTCTCCCCTGTCCCTGTCCCTGTGTCTCCCCTGTCCCTGTGTCTCCCCTGTCCCTGCCCCTGTGTCTCCCCTGTCCCTGTCCCTGTGTCTCCCCTGTTCCTGCCCCTGTGTCTCCCCTGCCCCTGTGTCTCCTCTGTCCCTGTCCCTGTGTCTCCCCTGTCCCTCTGTCTCCCCTGTCCCTGCCCCTGTGTCTCCCCCGCCCCTGTGTCCCCCCTGTCCCTGTGTCCCCCCCGGCCCTGTGTCTCCCCCGCCCCTGTGTCCCCCCTGTCCCTGTGTCCCCCCCGGCCCTGCCCGTGTCTCACCTGGGCCTGTCTCTCTGCAGTACGTAGATGAAGTGCTGCCTGCAGAGTCCCCGTACCTGTATGGGCTCCACCCCAACGCCGAGCTGGGGTTCCTGACGCACAGCTCGGAGCGGCTCCTGCGCGTGGTGTTGGAGCTGCAGCCCCGGGACAGCAGCGCGGGAGAAGGAGCCGTGGGCACCAGGGAGGACACGGTGAGAGGGGCACAGGGTTCCAGCCCTGGCCCATCCAGCAGCCCTGGCCAGCTCAGGCTGCCTCACAGCTGCTCACTGGGCTGAGTCCTGCCTTTGCTGGACACAAACCAGCCCAAAGCCTTGTTTTGTGCTGGACATCACCACTGTGGGAAGCAATTGGAGTGCTGGCAGGAATAGGACAGTGGCTTTTAATTACCCCATGCACTGCAGTGCCTTCATTACCATCCTCTGAAGGTGTTGCAAATAAACCTTGTGTGGCCTCCACTGTCTCTGAGCCACTGGTCCCTGTGCACCCCTCTGTGACTGGCATAACAATGGGCTCCTGACTGCACCGTCTGCCACCTAAAATGTGCCACGCAGAGCTCAGCCCACCTCTCATTGCTGCCACTACACCCCATGCAGCTCCCAAGCTCCCAGGGACCTTGTAATTCCTTATTTCCAGCTGAACCCTTTTGCTGTGCCCACATCCTGGGTTGATCCCAGCCCTTCCTCTGGAAGCTCACAGCTCATTAAAACATGGCCCAAGCATTCCTAACAGGATCTGAAATGAGCCAACACATGCTCAGGGTTTTATTTCTGCAGTCTCAAGGTCCCAGCTCTGTGTTTCAAGCTTTGCAAATTAATGAGTGGCTAATCAGAGGCTTACATGAAGCCTGTGGTTTCACAGGTGCTTCCTTTGCCTTGGTGTGGGGCTGGGGACCTGATGCTTCCACCTGAGGGGCTCCTAGAAGGGTCCAGTATGTTCAATTTTTGGTCCATACTGGAATTTGAAATGAGGGGAATCATCCAGAGGTAGCAAATCCAAAGGAGATGCTCAGAGGTAGCAAATGTGGCTGCCTCTTTTCCCATTCCTTTTGCTATTGAAATACAAATAAACTCCTCAACCAGAGAAGCAAAATGGCCACTGAGTGCCCCAGGAGTGGTGGCCACCCTGCAAACTCCTGGTGACACTCAAGAAGACTCTCACTGGAGTCCTCGTGGCTCTCTCTGGGAATAAAACCTGCCTGAGAGTAACCAGAGTGTGGTCTCACTGCACTGTGTTGTATCTGGGGATGCTCCCACGGCTCATCTTCTGGATGTGATCCCTGCCATTACCTTGGTCCTTGGAGGAGAGGAGTTATTGTTGCCTCTTAACTGCTCCACTGAGGACATCCAGCCCCCGGTTCAGCTGAGGTGGCCTTAGGGAAACTGTGAGCCTGTCATTGTCCTGAGGCTCTGGCAAGTCCAGTCACTCCCACAGGTTTCCAAGGGCATATTACAGAAAACTGAGCTGTGATTATTGGGAAGGAATCAGAGCCAAAGGGCTTTGCAGGGGAATTTCAGATCGGAGGCTATTTCTGTGCTCCATCTGAGGTGCAGCTGGAGAATTTTGCAGCTGAGCTACCTGTGTGTTTGAGCAGAGCCCACACATGGTCATTGCTGACGTGGGTGGGGAGGGTTTGCAGGAGGAAATGGGAATACTGAGTCCAAAATAGGAGTGTTAGTGACCATGGCAATACAATGCCCCTGGGCTGCCTCTGCAGCTGCCACTGGCCCCCACAAAGCAGGCTTTTGATGCTGGATCACTGAGCTGTATCTGTGTTATGTGCTCCTGAGAAATCCCCAGGAAGCAGAAGTCTTGCTCAGGTTTCGGCTCAGCAGTAAAGCAAAGCAATGTGAGAGACTTCCATGGCAATGTTCCACACAAACCTGGGGAATGCAGCTGATCCCGTGGAGATGAGGGGCTTCATGCCTCCCTCTCAGCCAGAAAGGGGTTTATCTGTTTTATCTCATTTTTTAGACACTGGAAACATTCTGTTGTATTGCAGATCTCCCTGTTCTGTACTTAGAGTTCCAAAGAAGCTGTAACGGTCACCAGAAAATAATCTTGTTTCATTATGCTTTTCTTCCACTGCTCCATTACTTCAAAATGCCAAATTCAGCTTAAAATTCAATTTTATATAATCACCTCCCTCTATCAATACAGCAGAGCAAACCAGCTCATGAGCTCCTTTGTCCTGAGGCTCAGCTGAGGCTACAGCCCCATTTGTCTCCTTTAGTTGAGTCCAAACTTAGGAGAAATAAGAGCAGAGGCTTAAACCCAAGCACAGAGGAGGCTGTCTCGTGTCATGGGCACTTTTTAAAGCACCATTCTGAAAGCTGCTCATCTGCCATTAACTTCTGTAAGCATTTGAATTTTAATAGGATGGGGCAAGCTTGGACAGAATAACAGAAACAGAGAATAGACTGAGTTGGAGAGACCCACGAGGACCATCCAGTCCAACCCTCAGCCCTGCACAAGAGTCACCCCCTGTGCCCCAGAGCATCATCCAAACACTCCTGCAGCTCTGGCAGCCTTGGGGCTGTGCCCACTGCCCTGGGGAGCCTGGTCAGTGCCCACCACCCTCTGGGGGAAGAGCCTTTCCCTGAGATCCAACCTGACCCTGCCCTGGCACAGCTCCAGCCATTCCCTGGGTGCTGTCCCTGGTCCCCACAGAGCAGAGCTCAGGGCCTGCCCCTCCTCTGCCCCTGCCCAGGAAGTTGTCCCTGCACTGAGGTCTCCCCTCAGTCTCCTCTTGTGCAGCTGAACACACCAAGTGCCCTCAGTGTCCTCACACGCTGCCCCTCCAGGCCCTCAACCATATTTGTTGCCTCCTTTGGACACTCTCCAATGGCTTCAGTTCTTCCTTATATTGTGCTGACCCAAACTGCACCAAAGAAAGGTGCCATGCCCAGTGCAGCTGACATGGGTGGTTTCACATGAAGTTCTCCTGCCACATTCAGTCGGCTGAGCTGAGGAGGCTTTGGGATCACTCATGACCATCCCTCTCTCCTCCCTTTGGCACTCAGGTGAAAGCCCTTCTGGAAGAGATATTGGAGAAGCTGAGTGATGAGTTTAACCTGGCAGAGCTGATGGCCAGGGTGGAGCAGAGGACGCCCTACGCTGTGGTTGCCCTGCAGGAGTGTGAGCGCATGAACGTCCTCACCGCGGAAATGCGGCGCTCGCTGCTGGAGCTGGAGCTGGGGCTGAAGGTAGGGGAGAGCCTGCTGAGGGGGCCCCAGGGAGGGGAGGGGTCACAGGGATTCCAAGGGGTGCAGGGAATCCAAGGGGTCACAGGGAATCCAAGGGGTGCAGGGAATACAAGGGCTCACAGAGAATGCAAGGGGTCACAGGGAATCCAAGGGATCATATTGAATTCAAGGGCTCACAGGGAATCCAAGGGGGTCACAGGGAATCCAAGGGGTCTCAGGGAATCCAAGAAGTTACAGGGAATCCAGGGAGTCACAGGGAATCCAGGGGGTCACAGGGAATCCAAGGGGTCTCAGGGAATCCAAGGGGTCTCAGGGAATCCAAGAAGTTACAGGGAATCCAGGGAGTCACAGGGAATCCAGGGGGTCACAGGGAATCCAGGGGGTCACAGGGAATCCAAGGGGTCTTAGGGAATCCAAGGGGTCACAAGGAATCCAAGGGCTCACAGGGAATCCAAGGGGTCTCAGGGAATCCAAAGGCTCACAGGGAATCCAGGGGGTCACAGGCAATCCAGGGGCTCACAGGGAATCTGAGGGGTCACAGGGAATCCAAGGGCTCACAGGAAATCCGAGGGGTCTCAGGGAATCCGAGGGCTCACAGGGAATCCAGGGGGTCACAAGGAATCCAAGGGCTCACAGGGAATCCGAGGGGTCTCAGGGAATCCGAGGGCTCACAGGGAATCCGAGGGGTCACAGGGAATCCAGGGGGTCACAGGGAATCCAAGGAGTCACAGGGAATCCAGGGGCTCACAGGGAATCCAGGGGTCTAAGGGAATCCAGGGGGTCACAAGGAATCCAAGGGCATCACAGGGAATCCAGGGCATCTCAGGGAATCCAGGGGGTCTCAGGGAATCCAGGGGGTCACAAGGAATCCAAGGGCTCACAGGGAATCCAGGGCATCTCAGGGAATCCGGGGGTCACAGGGAATCCAAGGGCTCACAGGGAGTCTGAGTGCTCAGGTGCTGCAAAACCAGCCTGGCTCCAGGGAAGGGCTCACAGGTGGGTTTCCAATGGCACCTTCTCCCTGGCATGTGGAGGGGTCACACACACAGCACTGGCTGCTCTTTGGGAAGAGAGACCAAGCTCTTCTGGCCACCCCATGGTGGCACAGCAACAGCAGGGCACTCAGAAAGTGGGACATGGCCTACTTAAATCACACCTTTCCATAAGATGTCCAGGCCTGAGGGAACTTGGAACAAAGTGTCTTAGAGGCACAAGCTGAGCTGAAATCAAAGATTGGTTGTATGAGGACACAAAATGTTCAGAACTATAAGAGGAAAAGCCTAAAAATGCAAGTTTTGGAAGAGTTACAACTCCCTTTGCTGTGTATGAGTCACTTTCTGATGGAGGAGGTCCAGGAGATGCCCTCCTCCAGGGAGTCACCATCCTGATGCTCCACTGCAGCTGCTTCCCCACCCTGCTATGAAATGAGGCTCTGCTCCAGCAGAGTGATGTCTGTGCCCCTCTGGGTGCTGGCTTTGGCTACCCCAGGTGGGATGATGGTTTCTGGGTTCAGCAGGATGTGAGGGAGGGCTGTGGTTGATGCTGCATCCACTGGAGAAGTCATCTCCTCCCTCCCCTCCAAGGCACTTGGTGGGACAAAATACAAAAGGCTGTGACTGCCCATCAGGGGATAACCAGCCTGGATGTGGCTGCACTGCCAGGGAGAGAGGACCTACCTGGCCATCCTGGTGCCCTGCAATGACACTTCCCACTGCCCTTGCCAACCCCAAAGGCTCTTCCCCACAGCCAGGGCTGGACATCCCTTGGGAAGGCCTCAGTGCAGCAGAAGATGCAGCCTGGAGCTGGCAGCACAGAGCTGGTGCTCCACCCCTGCCCTGCTGCCCTCCCTGCACCATCCACACCCAGTTGGGCCCTGGGGGATTCCCAGAATCCCAGGATAGGCTGAGCTGGAAGGGACCCACGAGGACCATCCAGTCCAACCCTCAGCCCTGCACAGACCCATCCCCAAGAGTCACCCCCTGTGCCCCAGAGCATCATCCAAACCCTCCTGCAGCTCTGGCAGCCTTGGGGCTGTGCCCACTGCCCTGGGGAGCCTGCTCAGTGCCCACCACCCTCTGAGGGAAGAGCCTTTCCCTGAGATCCAACCTGACCCTGCCCTGGCACAGCTCCAGCCATTCCCTGGGTGCTGTCCCTTGACCACTACACAGAAGAGATTCCATGGGCTGAGGCAGCAATTAAGGACAGCAGGGACTGGGCATTCTCTGCCCCATCATTTCTGGAATGTCAGGCTCTCATCCCGTTTCACCCAAACACTCAGCTCCAAAAATCAGTTGGCACAGTGTGGGGACCAACTTGCCTGAAGGATCTGCAATGGCTTTGACCCAACCACTGGCAGGATGGGTGGGCAAGGAGGGCCTGTCCTGAGATGGAATGACATCCCAGCCCTCTCCCAAGGGCAGCTTGGGAGATCTCCACAGGCCCTCCCTGCAGGGGCACGAGGAGGGGCAGGGGTGGCTCTGGCATCTGGGCAGCACAGCAGCTCTGCAGGGCTGGCACTGGGCTGCTCCCAATCCCAACTCTGGGAGCTGCACCTGTGTCTGCACTGCAATTGCTGCTGCTGCTTATTGTCTTCATTAAAGAGAGATATCACAGACACTTTGTGGTGGGCCAGTGTGGTCAGTCCAGTTTAAAATAGGCTGATATTTATGTAGTCAATTACTATGGACAGATTTCTCTTATTTTCTAGCATAAGGCAGTGGAATTGAAAATTCTGTTTTCCGAGACAGGTAAACAGAAGTGATTTAATGTTTCAATCCCAGAGCACCAAACAAGATATAATTGCAACCTGGACAATGTGTGGCAATTAGATTTAATGTGGGGAAGAATATGCTGTTTAATATTGATAGAGGGACGAGGGGATGCATGGCTTACATAAAGCACAAACCAAATAAACCTCAGGAATCAATAGCAGAGGGTGAAAAGTGCTCCCCAAACCTGCCAGAAATCATGGGCAGGAGCTGCTACCTGCAGAAAAGAACCCTCTAATGACTGGAGAGCCTCAGCTCCTGGGGTGGGATTCAGGTACCCCAGGGATGGCACTGGAGCAGAACTGCAGGGAATGGTATGAAGCTGTGCCAGGGGAGATTTAGGTTGGATCTCAGCAAAAGGTTCTTCCCCCAGAGGGTGGTGGGCACTGAGCAGGCTCCCCAGAGCAGTGGGCACGGCCCCAAGGCTGCCAGAGCTGCAGGAGTGTTTGGATGATGCTCTGGGGCACAGGGTGGGATTGTTGGGGTGCCTGTGCAGGGGCTCGACTGGATGATCCTTGTGGGTCCCTTCCAACTTGGGATGTTCTATCAATGACTCTCTTCTATGAGATGAGCAGCAGCATTGGTCTGGGTTGGCATTTCTTCCTCTGGTGTCTACTGAAGAGACATATTTGAAGGGTCTGAGAGGCCACCAGTGGGCAATTCATGGAATCCTTAAGGTTGGAGGAGACCTTTAAGATCATCAAGTCCTACCATCAACCCAAAACTTCCACCATGTTCACCAATAACCCACATCCATATCCACAGATGTTTTGAACCCTTCAGGGCTGGTGACTCCCCAACAACCTGCTCCAATGCTTTACAACCTGGTCCATGAAGAAATCCTTCCTAGTGTCCCATCTAGCCCTCCCCTGGCACAGCTTGAACCCAGTTCTCGGTCCCTACAGAGCTGAGTTAGACACTGTGCATGACCCACAGCCCAGCCCAGCACCCCACACATCCCTCCCCACACCCTGAGCACCACAGAGCAGCCAAGGAAGGCTGGTGGCCCTTCCTGCTGCCCTGCCTTGGCAGCTGAGCCTCACACAGGCTGGGGGAGAAATCCTCCTCTCATTGTTCCTTCCCAACTGTCCCCTCCCAAAGCAGCTCCTGTGGGAGCTGTTGGAGCTCCTCAGTCTCTGGGGCTGGGCCTCTGCCCTGGCAGCACCCAGAGGAGGAGCGTGCACAAAGCAGGAGCCTCAGAGCCCAGCAGAGAATAACTAAAGCCCAGAAGAAGCAAATTTTATTGTTTTTAACTGACTATCTGCCAAAAGAAGGCGATTTGGAAATGTCAGGCCTAATTTGAATCCTTTGAATAATTCATCGTGTCTTTGTAGCAGAAAGTGATTGTTTGGTCCAAAAATAGGAGACATCCCATTAAGAGGAAGAGAAATTGCAATAGACTGGTGGCCATCAAGAATCACTGGCACGTTGCACTTCAAAGCCCTTTGTTCTGGCTGGCATGGGTGGCACCAGGGGCTGGGCTGAAGCATTGCATGTTAATGCTGTGCCAGCCTCAGTTTTGCAAGCAGAACTTTCCTCTGCAGTTTGGGTGAAGGAAAAGCCTCCAAAATGAGGATAATATATATTCTGAACTAACGAAGTTAGACCATATTTTGGTGGGCTAACTGGATATTTCAGTGGATCAAGTGAAAATCACCTGAACCGAGGAAACAATTTGGGCCAGTAGTGTGCTCATCTGCAGGGAATGGCTGAAGGCTGATTAGGATTTCCTTCAAGGGTGTCTTTAATGAAAATTACTCCCAGCATTTGGGGGAAAAAATGAAGAAAGTAACTTGAATCATTTCAGATGCACTTTAGTATTCAGCATCTGAAATGCAAATTTGTGCATAATTGTGTTTGGACAACTCTATGAGATTGCTGCTGTAGATGCTTTGAACCCTCACAGGAGGCTCTGACATTATGCTTGGGTGCACAGGCTTTAAAAATTGCTTTTCTCAAGCCTTGCTGAGAATTACATTTGCTAATTCATTTGTTTCCTGAAAGTAAAACCAGACATGATATATGATCAGGGGGTTATGTCTTTAAATCAATTTGACTGCTTGCACACATTTGGAAATATTCTTACCCACATTAAAACCCTTTCAGGAGTGCAAAATCCTCCTGTCTGTGTCCTGATTTTTATGTCCTCTATTGTCTTGCCATGGCTTTAGACCATTGAGAGCTGTCCCCAAGTCCAGTTCCTCCTGAGGTGGGAGATGATGGCCCTTGGGATATGAACAGAGAAGGAATTCCAATGGTGCTTCAGGGTTTGTGTCCAGTGGAAGATGTTCAACAACAAAGCCATGACAAATGCCCTGATGGGGTCAAACCACCCTGAGAGCCTGGAGCAGGTCCCTGCCAGCCCCTCTGCCTTGCTCTAGGGTGAGCCAATGGATACTGGATCAGGAAATTGTCTCAGAGCATGTTATGAAGCAAAACACAAATGCCCCAAAGGAAACCCACAGGGCTGGCACTGCCTTTGTGTTTCTCTGGCACTTCATGGCAGGTGCCAACCTGAGCCACCTTTCACTTGGAATTGTGCTTGGAATTGGCCAGGACTTCATAGAATCATAGAATGGATTGGGTTGGAAAAGACCTCCGAGATCATCAAGTCCAACCCTTGGGCCAACTCCAGTCCCTTTACCAGATCATGGCACTCAGTGCCACAGCCAAGCTCAGCTGAAAAACCTCCAGGGATGGGGAATCCACCCCCTCTCTGGGCAGCCCATTCCAATGCCTGAGCACTCTCTCTGCAAAGAATTTTCTTCTCATATCCAACTTCAATTTCCCCTGGCAGAGCTTGAGCCCATCGTGCCCCCTTGTCCTATTGCTGAGTGCCTGGGAGAAGAGACCAACCCCCACCTGGCCAGAACTTCCCTTCAGGCAGTTCCAGACAGTGCTGAGGTCACCTCTGAGCCTCCTCTTCTCCAGGCTGAACACCCCCAGCTCCCTCAGCCTCTCCCCACAGCACTTGTGCTCCAGTCCCTTCTCCAGCCTCGTTGCTCTTCTCAGTTGGATTGGAAGAGACCTCTGAGATTATCAAGACCAACCCTTGATCCAACCCCACTGTGACCACCAGCCCAGGGCACAGAGTGCCCTGGGCTGGTGGTCACAGTAGGGTTGGATCAAGACATGTTGGATTCTCTGTCCCTGGAGGTGTTTCAGAGGACACTCAGAGCCACATCCAGTCCCTTCTCCAGCCTCGTTGCTCTTCTCTGGCCCCGCTCCAGCCCCTCAATCTCTTTCTTCAACTGAGGGGCCCAGAACTGAACACAACACTCAAGGTGTGGCCTCCCCAAGGCAGAGTCCAGGGGAAGGGTCACTGCCCTGGGCCTGCTGGCCACGCTAGTTTGGATCCAGGCCAGAGCCCTTTGACCAGTAACTCAACATTTTGGGATTCCCCACAAATGCAAGCCCATTGAACAGGAATGGTGAGAGGGCAGAGATGCCCCTGGGCCCTGCCCTCCTGCAATGGCACAGCTGGGCATTGTTTTGGAAGGAGCTTGCAGCTGTTCCTCATGTTTCAGTACTAATTGCAGGTACTCCTGCTCCCACCTTCTCACTTAACCTTGTTTGCTGCTTTCAGCTTCAAGGATTGCCTTAAACCCTTTGCAGTCCTGATTTTCTCTGTCCTCCATAATCACTTCTCCTTGGGGAAGCCCAGCAGGGTCAGATGGTGCCTTTCAAACTTGCCACATTTAACAGGTCATCTCTGGGGCAGAGGTTTAATCATGCCTTGTACCAGTCCATCCTGTTAAGAGATGAACATTTCCCACGGAGGGGATTTGGGGATTGGAATCCACAGATCTTGGGAGGGAGGAGGAGTCTGAAGAGAGATCTCAGGGCTGCAGCATCTTCCAGGCATGGAGCAGTACAGAAGTGCTCTCAGCTCTGATTGGAATTGGTGGGTGCTGGGGATGTCCTCTTGAAGTCCTGCCCTTGATTATTTCCAGAAAAAAAAATGGATTTTCTGGTGGTTGTTTAGAAATTTTCATGGAATAAACAAAAGAAAAATAAAACTGAAACGAAAAAGAAAAGGGAAAAAAAAAGGCAGAAAAAGAAAAAAGATAAGGGGTGTCAGTCAGGTTCTAAAATGCCCGTGGTGTTCAGGAGGACTTTGCTGGGGCCTGAATTCAGCTGACACCATTCCACCTTTAGATATGAGACAGTGGATGGGCAGGGCTGTGTCCAAGCCCTTGCTGAAGGTGACACCCAGCAGCTGCCAGAGCTGGGACGCCCCAGCATGGTGAGTTCAGAGCATCCCTGTCCTGTTGTCTGCCAGGGTGGGAGACTCTGGCCTCTCTGCAGAAGGACTTCTGACCCCAGAGCAAGCCTGGTTTGCCCCAAGGAGGCTGTGGAGAGGTGGGTGTCAGTCTGTTCTCCTGGATAACAAGGGACAGGACAAGAAGAAACAGCCTCAAGTTGCACCAAGGAAGGTTTAAATTGGATATCAGGAAACAATTTCATCAAGGATTGTGTTGTCCAGCACTGGCACTGGCTGCCAAGGGCAGTGCTGGAGTCACCACCCCTGGGAGTGTTCCAAAAACATGTGGACCTGACACCTGAGGACATGGTTTAGTGGTGAACAGGGTGATGGTTGGACTTGGTGATCTTAAAGGTCTTTTCCAACCTTACCCATTCCATGATTCTGTGGCTCTAAGTCTTAATCCCTCCATGCAGAGCTTCCACTTGGTGTTGGATGTACCACCCACGTTCCATCCTCTCTGCCATGGGCTGGTGGGTGTCCAGCTGTGTCCTTGTCCCACTTGGCCCATCAGTGTGACCTGCTGAGCAGAGCCCTGCAGGGCATGGTCAGCACAACAACAACCTGCAGAGATTTTGGGCTGCTGAGCTCTGACAGGAGCTGCTAAATGTGTGTGGGGGGGTTGCTTTAAGCACATTTCAACTTTGCTAAAACTTCATAGATTTTTGTGGCCCCAGTAAAGGGCACCTCTGCTGACCTCATGGCTGGAGGCACTGAAGGCCTGGGAAAGAACAGTTGGAATTTTTTAATGTGAATAGACTGACCCAATTCCCTCACCCTTGTTCTCAGCAATGGCTCAACTGATTCCAGTTAATCTTTCCAAAAACGCTCAGCCTGAGGCAAAGAGAAACTGTAAGTCAGATACATTTTGTCAAAATGATAAGGGGACAAAAGGAATTTTTTGCAATGAAAACTGGTGATCAGCATTATCTGTGGGACTCCAAAGTGCTCTGGGGGGTTGTTCCCCTCCAGCTCAGCATGGAGTGTGCAGAGATTTGAGCTGTGAGGATCATTCCATGCAGGGGAAGCTGAGCCTGCCTTTGCAGGTTTGGCTTTGCAGCCTCTTGGGCTTCAGTGTGGCAGAAGCAGAGTAGTTGTTCAGGACATTGTCTAGTCCAACTCCACCCCCAGAGCAGGGACAGGTAGGACAGGCTGTCTAGGACCTTGTCCTGCTGGGTTTTTGAAGTTTCCAAGGGTGGAGACTCCACAGCCTCTCTGGATAAGCTGTTCCAGGGTTCAGCCACCCTGACACGCTGCTGTGCCAGGGGCAGTTGCTCCAGGTGGGGACAATGACTCGTGGGGTGTCACCACCCCTGCCAGATGGGTGTACCCTGGTGAGCCCCATCTTTGTGTCCCTTGGTACAACCTGCTGCTCAAACTGCTGTAGCCTCTCCCAGCTGCCCTTTCAGCTTTGGTAGCATCCAGATATCTCTCATTTAGACTGAATGTCATTTCTGCTGGATACAACAGGAATTTTCTTACCTTCAGTCCATCAGGCCCTGGGAACCCTCTGCAGAGTTCCACAGGTTCAAGAGGGATGTGTTGTTGATGTTCAGAACCCCTTTTTGGCCATGCAATCATGTTCCAGCTCTTCTGCCTGAGCAAAACTGAGACAGGTTTCTAACAGCTTTAAAACTAATTAATTGCTGCATAAAGGAAAAGTCAAGCCTCTCTTTTTATCTCCCTTGGCTGAATCATATCTTACTTTGTTGTGTGATTCCCTGCTGTGGAAGGAACTGTGATTACATTTGCAGACAACACGTGAAGTCAACGAGAAAATCTTGCACTGCAAAGAAACAGCTGAGGAGGGGAGAGAGGGGAGGTGGAGGAGAGGAGGGGGAGAGGACTTGGGGTAACAGACATGGACAGGTTTGGAGCAGATCATCAGAGATTCCAGGATTCTGCCCTGGCAGAGTGAGAAAAGCCTTGAACCTCTGAAAATCTGCCCTAAAACATCTTCAGTCCATGAGAAGAGTCCCTAACAGGAAAAAGAGGGGACAATGAGGGACATCCCTGTCACTGCCACACAGCTTTTCCTCCCAGCAGTGATCTTACAGCAGGGGAGGTGAGGATGAAGGAATATGCAATATAAGGTGTTCAGGAGAACACCTGAAGTCATTCCCAGCATGTGACCACTGGGTCACAGTGTGGGGTGACCTGGGCTGGGACTTCCCAGCCCAGCTCAGCTTCTGCCTTCCAACAGCCTTTGCTGAGCAGTTGTCAGTGCTGATTGTGCCTGTCCCTTCTCCCCCAGGGAGAGCTGACCATGACCAGTGACATGGAGAGCCTGCAGAATGCCCTCTTCCTGGACATGGTGCCCGAGCCCTGGGTGAGGAGGTCCTACCCCTCCACAGCCAGCCTGGGCACGTGGTTTGCCGACCTCCTCGCCCGCATCAGTGAGCTGGAGACCTGGACTGGAGACTTCTCCTTACCCTCCACAGTGTGGCTTGGGGGGCTCTTCAACCCCCAGTCCCTCCTGACCGCCATCATGCAGACCACGGCCCGCAAGAACAAGTGGCCTTTGGACAAGATGACTCTGCAGTGTGATGTGACAAAGAAGGGCAGAGAAGATTTTGCCAGTCCCCCTCGGGAAGGGGCCTATGTCCATGGCTTGTTCATGGAAGGTGCACGCTGGGATGCACAGGTGAGCTCCCCAAGGCTCTTGTGTTGGGAGGGAAGCCATGGAGGTTGTCTCCTTATTCCTTGGTCCTGTCTCCAGGGGACCTCTCAGCCTGGATGGGAGCTCATCTGCAACAGGCAGGAGTGACAGATGGGAGATCTGGGCCTCTCCTCTGCAGCCCAGAGAGGGTGTCCAAGGTGCCAGAGCTCATTTCCATGGCTGTGAGGGGAGTTTAGGGTGGTCGGCTTGGACTGATTCCTCCGGTCTGTGCAAGGTGAACCTCAGCCCCAGTGCACAATGGCCTGTGGTCAGTACTGAGGGTAGTGCTGCAGGCAGAAACCCCAGGGTGCTGTCAGAGGTGTGCTGTCCCCACAGCTCCACATGGCTGTGCTTTCCCTGCTGCCTCCAAAGTGACAGATTTTTGAGGGGTCACACTCACTTTGCTGTTTGGCAGCAGTGGGGAGAAGGAGAGGACTCATTTCCTACCTGCCCACATCCCCAGAGCTGGATGGGTGGCATGTGCCAAACCCACAACGCTGTCCTGCATTGGCAGGTGCTGCAGGATGTGACCAAAAATGAATCCCATCCTCTAGTCATTCCCTTCCAAAAGGTTTGATGAAGGTCTAACCTGTGCAGTCCAGGTGGCCTCAGGCTGATGACTCGGGTTTGGGGTGGGCTGACCCAGGACAGGCAGAACAGAATGAGTGTCCCTTGCTCTTCTCTGCCCCTCTGGATGAGGGGACCCCCACAGCCAGCCTCAGGCAGCCAAGGTGAGGAGCATACCCACCCCTTGGGCACCTGCTGCTCCAGCCCAGGGAGCTGTGGAGCCTCCTCCCGGAGCAGCATCCCAGGGGAGCACAACTCCCCCTGAGAGTCGTGAGAGCTGCAGGAGCACAGTCTGCAGAGCCACAGGCCTTAGACTGACTATTCCCCACTGGGCTTGGGCCTCTGAATTGCCTGGCTTGTGGTGCTGTGACTCCCACTTTGGGGGGGGAGCTCAGGGACAGCTCTTCCCATGGGCAGCTCCTGCTGCCAGGGATCTGTGAGTGAGAGAACTCAGACCAAAGTGGGTCACCCAGAACATTCTTAGCTGTGTCAAGTTTACCCTCTCTCAAGGAGAGACATTTCTGTCAGAAGCAGCTCTTTACCCAGCCCCAGGTCCTAAGACTCTCAGCCTTGACCTTGAAGATCTCACTCTGTGTGTTGTGGTGGGTTCTGAGGAGCCTGTTGGACACTGAATCCCAGCCTGACCTTGCAGTTCAGGTCTAATATTCATTAATTCTTTGTCAGCTCCCTCTCTGCAATGGTTTTCCATGAAGGACAGGAAGTTGGGCAGAGCTTTGACCTCATTGCCTGATGACTTCCAATGCCTTTGATGACACATCCTTGGGAGGGTCAAACTTCCAGGGCATTCTGGAAATGGGTTGATGTGAGCACTGAGTCTGGAAAGCCACAGGCAGTCAGGATCATTGGCAGAGGCTCTGTCAGGGGATTGCAGTGAAGGTCTCCTGTGGGTGTCAGGTCAGATCTGCTGCCTCCATGGGTTTGGCTCTGCTCACAGCAAAGGTCCCAGCAGCAGGACAGGGACCAGCCCAGTCCCCTTCCCAGCTCTGCTCCCACATTCCCTTCTCTGGTGTGGCCTGGAATCCCTTGGAACCACAGCCCATCCCCACAGGGAGCACTGGATTTCTGCTGCCCTCAAACACTGACACCTTGGGTTGGTGTAGATCAGTTGGACACAACAGGGAAAGCTTAAAAAAATCCTGGTCTTTCATATTAAATACTCCATAAAAAAACATTCCAGTGACTGCTGGGACATTTTCCTTCACCATTGTTGCCACCACTCCTAGAAAATGAGTTCTGCCCAGGTTTCCCCCAGCTCCAGGCAGAGCTGGAAGTGAAGAGTGAGAAGTTGTGATGGTGCAAAGCCCAAAGTCTTTTGGGAGACCTGTGGCTTCTCCCCTGTGCCTCCCTGCAGTATCTGGTTGGGTGATTGCATTCAGCACTGAGGTGTGTCTGCAGGGACCAGCCCAGCTCCAGGAACTGTGTTTTTCTGATTCCATTTTCCTTGTGATTGAAAGATTCTGAGCAATTACCTTTATGGAACCATTCCTAATCTCTGGGTATCGTGCTTCGATTTATTTCAGCAGGGAAAAGGATATTTTCATGGGTTGCTGCTCACACTGAAATATCATTTCCACCTGGTGGAACTATTCATTTCACCTGTAATCCAGTGAGCACCACCAGTACACTAATGGATGCAGGGCTTTTAAAACAGGTGCACAGCTCTTTTGGGTTCTACATCCTTTCCCAATTAATCCTCTGATAAAAATGGCAGGCCATGTTTAGAAGAATTCCTCTGGGGAACACCTCCACCTTTAAAAGAATATTTCACTTTTAGGCTGTGCCTCCAAAAAGCAAAATGTCCCTCTATGTTCTGCTACTCACATTTTTCTATTTATTTAAACATTTATGTTTGCCCTTGGGTGTCTTAAGTTTATAAAAGATTCATTACAAAGCAGCAGGCAGCTATTAGAGGAAATGAAACCAAGCAGATTATTTTGGGTTCAAATGATCTGTTGCTGTGACAGTCAGAGGGACTCAGTGAGGGACACTCTGGCTGGGGACACTGAGACATGGTAGCTCAAGCCAGGGCAGAGCTGCTGACTGATTCCTGCCTATCTTGCTCCCAGAAATGCAGAGTTTGAGGCCAAATATGTGCCCTGCAGCTCCCTGGGGTGGGAGGTGGGTTTTACACCACCTGTGCCCCAAGCCAGGTGCAGAGAGCACAGCCCCTTGCCATGGAACCAGAGAATCATGGAATGGTTTGGGTTGAAGAGGCCTTAAAACCCACCCAGTTCCACCCCCTTGCACTGTCCCAGGCTGCTGCAAGCCCTGTCCAGCCTGGCCTTGGACACTCCCAGGGCTGGGGCAGCCACAGCTTCTCTGGGCACCTGTGCCAGGGCCTGCCCACCCTCACAACCAGGAATTTCTTCTCCTTCCTTTTGTCCACTTGGAGCCACAAACCCATCACTGTCTGGACCCCCCTGGGGAGATGTTCCTGTGGCTCCAGTGCTGGTCTCCAGCCCCTTCCCTGCACACTGTCCCTGTATCCCAAGGGCAGCTGAGCTGGGCTGGGGGTCCTGGGGCCACCTGCCCCCAGATGGACACCTGTGCTGGTGGCACCTCAATGTGCAGCACTGTCAGGGCTGTTGGTGCTGCTCATTGGTCTCAGGGCCATCAGTCACCATCCCTGGCTCGTGACAGCTGGTTGGTGCCTTCGGACCCACCAATGGCCTGTTGGGAAGCCAGAAGGGAGGAATTTGTTGGGATCTGAGGCCTGAGCTCTCCGAGCTCCTCCCCAGGAATGCTGTACCAGGAATCAGGAAAAGCTGCTTTCACAGGAGAATTAATTTCTGATGATGAGAGTGATAAAAATTGCAATTACAAACTGGCCCAGACATAACAAAATGATATGTGACATGGAGGTATCTCAGGAAGATTTCAACTCTTGTTAACCAGAAACAGCTCAAATATCTCTTGGAAATTTGATTTGAAGAATTCTCAACAGTAAAAAAAAAAAAAAAAGAGAGAGAATTGATGAGAATTCAACCTCAGAAATAAAAGATGTGGATTTAAAAAGAATGCATAATACTGTTTAATAAATAGCTACTTTGCAAGGCATTATAAGAATTATTTCATGTTTGTTCAGCATGTTGAAAATACAAAACCCTAAGTGAGAGCTGGATTTATCACAGCTCAGTGTAACAGATGGCTCTGGGACAATTCAACCGAGGTGTGTGGCAAGAGGGATTCTTTTTCCTCCCTCATTTGCAGAACTAAATAAACTGCTGGAGAGGTTGAATCTCATCCCACAGCCCTGATGGAACAGATAATAGGGATGTGTGAAGCTCAGCTGCAGGAGGGGCTGTTTCTTCAGCACTGAAGAGATTTATTGCTGTTTCTCTATTTGTCTTTCCTTGGTCTCTCTGCCCTCCATTAAGGAATTTTGCAGCCTCCTTGGAAGTGGGTTGGTGTGTAGGGTATTTTGTTGTCAGAAAGAAGATGCCAGAGAGACCCAAATTAGAGGAACAAGCTGTTGATTTGTTGCCCTGGCACAGCACTGCCTTTGCCCTGGGTTGGGCAGCCTGGGCAGGGCATTGCTTTGAAGAGGATAATGAACACTTGATATTTAATGATAATATTGCCTCAGGAACATTCCTTCTGCATCCTCCTTGGGGGTGTGAGCACCAGAGAGGGGAAGCCACGAGCCTGGGGGGCCTTTTGGGGCCCACAAACCACTGTGTGGGTTCTTTGTCCAAACAAGTGTCTCCTGGGTCATGCTCAGGTTTTGGTGGGATGGGACTTTCAATGATTGTTGTTCACCATGCCAAGCCCAGTTGAGGTCCCCATCATTGCTCACTTCCCACAAGGTGAGTCTGCTCTGGCAAAACATTGAGAAAGAGCTGCACAAAAATAATCACAGAACCACCAACTTTGAGGTTGGCAAAGCCCTCCCAGCCCCTGGAGCCCACCCTGTGCCCGATGCCCACCTTGGCAAAGCCCTCCCAGCCCCTGGAGCCCACCCTGTGCCCAATGCCCACCTTGGCAAAGCCCTCCCAGCCCATGGAGCCCACCCTGTGCCCAATGCCCACCTTGACAAAGCCCTCCCAGCCCATGGAGCCCACCCTGTGCCCGATGCCCACCTTGGCAAAGCCCTCCCAGCCCACGGAGCCCACCCTGTGCCCGATGCCCACCTTGACAAAGCCCTCCCAGCCCATGGAGCCCACCCTGTGCCCGATGCCCACCTTGGCAAAGCCCTCCCAGCCCATGGAGCCCACCCTGTGCCCGATGCCCACCTTGGCAAAGCCCTCCCAGCCCATGGAGCCCACCCTGTGCTCGATGCCCACCTTGTCCCCAGCCCAGAGCTCTGAGTGCCACGGCCAGTCCTGCCTTGGGCACCTCCAGGTCTGGGCACTCCAAACCTCCCTGGGCAGTTCCTTCTGGTGCCAGACCACTCTTTCAGGAAGGAATTCCTCCTGATGTCCAGCTTGAACCTCCCCTGGTGCAGCTTGAGGCCATTTCTTCTCGTCCTGTCCCTGTTCACTGGTACCAGGACCTGGAAATGTCCTCAAGCTGCACCACAGCAGAATCCAGAGCAAGAGAAGTGAAGACTTTGTTCCCACTATGGCTGGACAGAGCCAAGCACGTTGTTAGCCCACAAAATCCTGCTCAGATGTGCAGGGCCGAGCATCTGGTGGGAGCCAGGCTCTGTACCCTTGAGACAACCCACCCTGGGGGAGGCTTGTGGTGAGCCAGGGCAGGGGTTGGACCCAGAGCCTCCTTAGCTCAGAGCCCTCCAGCCCCTTGAGCTCAGGAAAGCTGTTTGCCCTTCCCCAGTCAGACCAGCCTGTATAACCTCACAGAAGATTGTCACGATGCCTGATCTCCACAGACACAGTTCTCCTTGAGCCTCTCAGGGGCTTTTCAGGGGCTTCAACCCCCATCGTTCAATAAATCGCTTTTCTGCATCTAATTTTATGAGGTTTTACTGTTTTGGTAGTTTATTTCTCAATCCTCTTTATCCTGAGTTACAGTAGTGGAGAGAAGGGAAGAGAAGAGGAAGGGAAAAGGGGGGAAAGGGAGTGCCCTATGTTTACATTAACAATATTTAAACTATTCTTGTGCAAGAATATTTAAGTTTCAGGAGGGACTTTATTCAGAGCTACCTTTTCCCACAGTTACACCCAGTCTTAAAACCTACACCCACCAAGCAAACTGTCCAACATCACACAGCTAGAGCTAATTATTAAGCAATACATATTTCCCAAAGATTGCTAGATCTAAGCAGTCTTAATGCAACTTATTTTAACTTCATAAAAAAGCTCTATTGATGTTACTCCACTAAAATAAACAATAAATAGTGCAGAGGAATAAAGACACTCCACATCAGACCAGTGTGATCAAGTGAAATCCCCCATATTACACCCTGCACACAGTTTATGTAGGGTTAAAGCTACGTTCACTTGGCTAAATTGAGCCTCACACCATCTAATTGCAAATCCCAATTAGTTATAATCCATATCTCACCAGTCCAATGTTTTGGTGAACTCATCCTGACCGTTTTCAGCAACATCTCCAGTGTCCTGTGAGAAACCCAAGGAGTTCTCATGAGAAACCTCTGGGGAGTTGCTGAGAACTCCTAGGGAGTGATCTCTCCCTTACTGGACAACAGCAGCTGTGCTCTTGTTGCTTCTTAGCTGATCTCTGCTCCCATTCTCACAGAACTGATGCAGGCTGGATCGTTCAGATAGATCTGAATTGCTCACCTTTGATTTTTCTGTACCTACACTCCACAGAGTTTCTGCAGACTTCTTTTCTTGCTTCTGCACCAGCTCAAGGTCTCTAGAGAAATTCCATTTTTATCTTAGCAGCTGCACCTGCAAATTGGTCTTTGGTCTGCCAGCCTGAAAATGTCTGAATCCTAACAGAGGATGTTGCATGTGCTGGAGCAGCTGCTGGACCCCTCTGGTATCTAACGGAGCTCTGTTGCTTCCCTCTGCAGGCAGGGGTGATCACAGAGGCCAGGCTCAAGGAGCTCACCCCAGCCATGCCTGTGCTCTTCATCAAGGCCATCCCTGTGGACAAGCAGGACCCCAGGGGGCTGTACCCCTGTCCTGTCTACAGAACTCGCCAGAGAGGCCCAACCTATGTGTGGACTTTCAACCTGAAAAGCAAGGACAGTCCTTCCAGGTGGGTGCTGGCTGGGGTGGCCCTGCTGCTGCAGGTCTAGGGGCAGCAGCACAGCCCTCAGGGCACCGGCACAGCCCTCAGGGCACCGACACAGCCCTCAGGGCACCAGCACAGCCCTCAGGGCAGCAGCACAGCCCTCAGGGCACCGGCACAGCCCTCAGGGCACCAGCACAGCCCTCAGGGCAGCAGCACAGCCCTCAGGGCACCGGCACAGCCCTCAGGGCACCGGCACAGCCCTCAGGGCACCGGCACAGCCCTCAGGGCACCGGCACAGCCCTCAGGGCAGCAGCCCAGCCCTCGGGGCAGCAGCACAGCCCTCAGGGCAGCAAGACAGCCCTCAGGGCACCAACACAGCCCTCAGGGCAGCAGCACAGCCCTCAGGGCACCGGCACAGCCCTCAGGGCACCGGCACAGCCCTCAGGGCAGCAGGACAGCCCTCAGGGCACCGGCACAGCCCTCAGGGCAGCAGCACAGCCCTCAGGGCAGCAGCACAGCCCTCAGGGCACCGGCACAGCCCTCAGGGCAGCAGGACAGCCCTCAGGGCAGCAGCACAGCCCTCAGGGCACCGGCACAGCCCTCAGGGCAGCAGGACAGCCCTCAGGGCAGCAGCACAGCCCTCAGGGCACCGGCACAGCCCTCAGGGCACCAGCTCAGCCCTCAGGGCAGCAGGACAGCCCTCAGGGCAGCAGCCCAGCCCTCAGGGCAGCAGCCCAGCCCTCAGGGCACCAGCTCAGCCCTCAGGGCACCGGCACAGCCCTGGGCTGCAGCACAGCCCTCAGGGCACCAGCACAGCCCTCAGGGCACCAGCACAGCCCTCAGGGCACCAACACAGCCCTCAGGGCAGCAGCACAGCCCTCAGGGCACCAGCACAGCCCTCAGGGCAGCAGGACAGCCCTCAGGGCACCAGCACAGCCCTCAGGGCACCAGCACAGCCCTGGGCTGCAGGTCCCTAATGGTGCCTTTCTCCGAGAATTTAAGCAACAAAATGCTGAGGTTGAGCCCAAGCTGCATCTCTGCTGGACTCTGTGCCCAGGGCCCCTCTGGGCACTGGGGACATGGCCTGGGCAGAGCCCCAGAGGGGGTGGCAGAGCAGCAGAGGGACACATGGACCAGGCTCGTGGCTGCTGCCAATCCCTCTCCTGTAATTCCTACACTGGAAGATCCCAGCCCACAGCCTGATGTTTCACACCAAGAGCATGCTAAGCTCAACTCTAATCCTAACTTTTATTTCTCTTTCATGATCAAAAGTAGTTTTAAAGTCAGTGGCCTTCTCCAAAACACTTAGATAATGAAATGAGCTTTGAAATTCTGCAGACCTTGTTCCTGTCTGTGTGTTTCTTTGTCCTGTGTGGTGTTGAAAGCTGGGGGGGAGCAGGTGTTGTGCCTCTGAACTGTGTCTTGCTAATTCTCCTCTGAATTTTGGAAGCATTGAAAATAGTGGTAATATCCAATGTTCTTAAAGGAATCAACAGTAAAAGTAACACACAGGGTTTATTGCAGAGGAGTATTTCCTGGTGATAGAGACTTACTAATAAAAGTCATTTTTCCTGGACTGGTCTTTGGAAGTTGCCTGCAGGCCTGTGCTGTGGTTACTCCTGGCATGGACAGTGGGGTCAGGGGGGAGGAAGAATCTTGTCTGGGGATTTAACATTTATAATTCTGGCTGGAGGTGCTGAGGTCTGATGTGTGTTCCTGGAGCAGAGAAGAGTGGCTGAGGGTGCAGATCTTAGTGAGCCACACACAGACTGTCCCTCTGGACTGCAGAGGCTGAGCACTGGGAGTTGGGAATCCCAGAATCCCACAACATTCTGAGTTGGAAGGGACCCAAAAGGATCATTGAGTCCAATCCTCAGCCCATCCCCAAGAGTCACCCCCTGTGCCCCAGAGCATCATCCAAACCCTCCTGCAGCTCTGGCAGCCTTGGGGCTGTGCCCACTGCCCTGGGGAGCCTGCTCAGTGCCCACCACCCTCTGGGGGAAGAGCCTTTCCCTGAAATCCAACCTGACCCTGCCCTGGCACAGCTCCAGCCATTCCCTGGGTGCTGTCCCTGGTCCCCACAGAGCAGAGCTCAGGGCCTGCCCCTCCTCTGCCCCTGCCCAGGAAGTTGTCCCTGCACTGAGGTCTCCCCTCAGTCTCCTCTTGTGCAGCTGAACACACCAAGTGCCCTCAGTGTCCTCACACGCTGCCCCTCCAGGCCCTGAACCATCTTTGTTGCCTCCTTTGGACACTCTCCAGTGGCTCAATCTCTCCCTTCCATTGTGTCCCCCCAAACTGCCCCCCCATTGCAGGTGAGGCTGCCCCAGTGCAGAGCAGGGTGGGACAATCCCCTCCCTGGCCATGCTGGGCCTGATGCCCCCCAGGGCAGGGATGTCCCTCCTGGCTCCAGGGCACTGCTGACTCGTGCCCAACTGGCCACACACCAAGACCCTCAGGGCCCTTTCCTGGCACTGGTTTCCAGCCCCTCATTCCCAGTCTGTCCATTCATCTGGAACAGGGGAGGTTGGGTTTGTTTCCTGGGGAAATGGAGCTCTTGGTTCCTGTCTCCATATCTCTGTCCAACATTCACTGCTCCTCTCCTCAGCTGGCACAGCCTCCCACCCCTCCCTGGGCACCCTCCCCCCCTCCCTGGGCACCCTCCCCCCCTCCCTGGGCACCCTCCCCCCCTCCCCGGGCACCCTCCCACCCCCCCCGGGCACCCTCCCCTCCCTCCCCGGGCACCCTACCCCCCCTCCCCGGGCACCCTCCCCCCCTCCGGGCACCCTTCCCCCCCTCCCTGAGTACCCTCCCCCCCTCCCCGAGCACCCTCCCCCCCTCCGGGCACCCTTCCCCCCCTCCCTGGGCACCCTCCCACCCCTCCCTGGGCACCCTCCCCCCCTCCCTGAGCACTCTCCCCCCCCCCTCCCTGGGCACCCTCCCCCCCTCCGGGCACCCTCCCCCCCCTCACCACAGGGCCACCTGTGGGATTTCACCCCTGGGGTTCAGCTGAGCTCCCTGCAGGTGCCAGTGTGGTGGCAGCAGGGAGGGGAGGGTGGCACATGTGCAGAGGATTTGGTATCAGCACCCCCAAACCTTCCCAGCCAATGCCAGGGAACAATCTCACAGCCAGACTGGGATCTCCAGCAGGGACTGTGACCCTTTGGAATGCTACAAATCCTGGAGATTGGACAAATCCCCAAAGTCAAGGAGCACCTCAACAAACACTGTCTCATCTTGAGAGGTCCCCTCTTGCCAGCTCTGGCCTCAAATGGGGTCAGGTGTTCAGCACCAACTGGGGAAAGGGGAGGATCACCAGGAATGCTGGTCCTTTTGCCTAAATGGTGGCATTGAACCTTCCAGGATCCTGTTTCCAGGCAGCCCTGGGGTTCACAGTGTGGGAGTTTGCAGCCTGCAGAGCCCTGCAGGTCACACAGAATCACAGGATATGCTGAGAGGGAAGGGACCCACAAGGATCTTTGAGTCCCAGTCTGAGGGAGTCACCTTGAGCTGAGTTGATGCTCCATGAGAGACCTGGTCTTCCACCTCACCCTGCCCTGGCTGTCAGAGGGGTCAGATCTGGCTCTCATTTCCCTCTTCTCCCTGTGGAGAAATGGAGGGGCTCAGTCCAAGATATTTGACTTCCAGACTTCAGAAATGAGGTGAGCTGGCCTGGCTCAGACTGTGGCATGGCCACTGCAGCCATGGGAGAAGGATCTACTTCCAGGTTGGAAGTTATGCCTCCCAGCTGGGTTTGGAGCTCAGAGCCTGGAGTCCTTGCACAGCAGAAGGCAGGAGAGAGTGCTGTGTGGGAAAGGGCAGTGCAGCTCATGTACTGTGTCTTCTGAGTCCCTCAGCAATGTGCTTGCACCTGGGACAGGCAGCAGGTGGTCTGTGAGCCTGGAATGCAGCTGTGGGGTGTGTGCCAGGCTTGGGGGTGGGGTGGATTTTGGGAGGAAGGTGGGTAAGGGGCTCATGTGCCAACCCCAAAGGGTGTTTGGGTATTACCTGCTGTACCTCCCTGATACCCTCTGAGCTGCCAGATGTCACCAACACCACCCTGGCCACTTCAGGAAGGCTGTGAAGGACCTGGGCCAAGCCCCCTGCTGTGTCCCAGTGGGCAGGAGCCCACCAGCACCACAGGAAAGCCCTGCAGAGGAAGCTGTGCATAAACAAGTTTTCAGCCAGAGCTTCCTAAGGAGTTGTGTCCAAGTGAAATCTCCCAACAGACAGAAAGCCAAAAATCCAGGAAGCAGCAGTGCTGATGTCCCCTCTGAGCTCTGCTGGGCTCCATGGCTTGCAGCACCTGGAAGCACCATCCACTTATGGCATTACTTATTAAACTGGCTTTACCTCAACCCATGAGTTTTCATACTTTTATCCTTCCACCTCACTCCATCCCTCTGGAAAAGAGGGAGCCAGAGGGTGTGTGAGGCTTGGCTGCTACTGGGGTTAAATCAGGGCAGTGTTTGATTTCTCAGAGCCTCATATTGTACTGAGAGTTCCATGGGCACCCTCAGCACACTCTGGACAAGGCAGGGTCAGCTCTCTGCCAGTCCTCCCACTGAGAGTCCTGCAGGAGGGTGAAGTCCTCAGGCTTTGCAGGAGATCCATGGGAACTCTTCTGCTCTGAGCAGCACAACAGCTCTTTTCCTGCAGGAAGGAGAACATACAAAATCCTTGTCTTTGCAGTCCTGGAAAACTACAAACTTCTGGATGAAGGGAAGGTGGGAAAACTCTCCAGTAAGAACTTGTTTAATTGCCAGGCAGTGTCTCCAGGGCACAGCCCCAAGAAATTAATGATGAAGAAGTTAGTTATGGCTTAGCAAGAGACATCTGCAAATAAAAAGCAAGTGAGAGAGCTGTTTTAAGCTGCCTGTTTCCAAATGCCTCTAATCCACAAATGGGAGTCTGTAGACTATCCACATAATGAGTACCTGGCTAGAAGAGGTCTGTCAGCAGGGGGAAGCTGTGCTATTAAATTAAAGCCCTCCCAATTTAAATTAGAACATGCCAATTAGATGTGTAATGTACACTGGTCACTTCCCACAGCTTTGCAAAGTTGGGCACATTGAATTCTCCAGGGATTTCACCAGTCAGGAGGTTTGGCTGCACTAACAGAGCTCTGCTGAATGAAACACAGAAAAGCAGAGTGTGGAGTGAGTGCATCGTACTCCAGGTGATCCATCATGCTGGATTAGTCCTTCTTACGTGTTTCTTTAATGCTTCTTCACCAGGAGGGACCTTCTTACTCTCCCCAACTCCCTGCCAAGAGGGGGGAGCCGAGGGGGGTGGGGGGGTGGGGTCGGGCTCTGCCCCAGGGCACAGGGACAAGAGAGGGCACGGCCTCAGGCTGGGCCAGGGCAGGGGCAGGGGGCACAGCAGCAGGAATTTCTGCATGGAAAGGGTGGGCAGGCACTGGAAGGGGTCTGCCCAGGGAGGTTTGGAGTGCCCAGCCCTGCAGGTGCCCAAGGCAGGACTGGCCGTGGCACTCAGTGCTCTGGGCTGGGGGACAAGGTGGGCATTGGGCACAGGGTGGGCTGGATGATCCTGGAAGTCTTTTCCAGCCTCGCTGATTCTCTGTGTGATTCTGTGATTCTCAGTGGGATTTTCTGCCATTCTGGAGACTGTTACTGTCCTAAAGTTCATGGTTCTCTTGCAAAGCCTTTCCTCCTTTCTGCAGCACACCAGGGCCTCTCTCTGCTTGGTGCTGCCCCCAGACTCTGTCCAGACCCACAGGAAAGGAGAAGCTCAGTAACTGCCTGTCCTTGTGGAGCCCCTGCCTGGGCTTTCTCTTGGCAGCTGAAGAAGAATGGGCTGTTGACAACAAAATGGCTCCGATTGTTTTATTAGATGTATCTCCCTGCATAATTCACCAGTTGGGCAGGCAGGGGAGTGAGGAGATATTTATAGATACTAGAAATGCCACCAGGGTGCTCATTCCTCATCCTTTGAAAATCATCACAGGAAAGAGTTGGCTGCAAAATGCTACAAGAGGAAGGTGAATAATTTGATGCTTCAGGGGGTGAAAAAATCTGACAGGTGTGAGACTTTTCAGCCATATCTGCCTAAGCCAGGCAATTAACTGCATTGCCCAGGCTGGTCACTGGGAGCAGAGCATTAGGCAAAGGTCAACACTGCCTGTCCCTGAGCTCTGGGAAGTAGCTGCCAACTTGGCACTGCCAGTGTGCCCCTTCCTCCCTGCCCTGCCCTGGTTGGAGTGGGCAGAATCCCATCCCTGGAGCTGGCACAGCCAGTGCTGAGTGCTGGGACTGGCAGAGCTGAGCACTTTGAGTGACCCTGGGGCAGAGGTGAGGCTGGAGCAGGGCAGGGTGTGTGGGCAGTGCTGGGCAGCTGTGGCAGCAGGGTGGGCAATAGGGCAGGGCATCAGGTGAGAACCCCCTGCAGAGCTGCCCCAGCCCTGGGGGCAGCACAGGAAGGACATGGAGCTGCTGGAGAGAGGCCAGAGGAGGCACCAGGATGGGCAGAGGGTGGAGCAGCTCTGCTGGGAGGGAAGGGTGGAAGGGCTGGAATTGTCCAGCCTGGAGAGAAACTGCTTTGGGGTGACCTCCTTGTGGCCTTGCAGTGCCTGAAGGGTCTACAAGAAAGATGGAGAGAGACAGTTTCCAGAGGCCTGGAGTGGCAGGACAGGGGGAATGGCTCCAAACTGATGGAGAGCCGGGTTAGATGAGATACTAGGAAGAAATTCTTTCCTGTGAGGGTGGGCAGGCCCTGGCACAGGTGCCCAGAGAAGCTGTGGCTGCCCCATCCCTGGAAGTGTCCAAGGCCAGGTTGGACAGGGCTTGGAGCAACCTGGGCTGGTGGGAGGTGTCCCTGGACATGGCAGGGGGTGGAATGAGATGATCTTTGCCATTCCTTCCAACCCAACCCATTCTAAACTTCCATGACTTTAAGGCAGTTTGGCAGCAGGGAACAGGTGGTTGCTCATTTTTAGGGAAAGATGGAGACCCTGGGAAGTGACTATTCTCTAATGGAACAAGTCTCATGAGACCAGTCCTCAGCCCAACCCTGAGGCTGCTTCCCTGTCCTCCAGCCCCTCAGTCCAAACCCCTCCATTGAAGCTCCACCTCTCAACTCCCCAGGCCTGCTGAACCCCAGCCCTTCCCTCTCCAGCAGCACCGGCCAACCTGAGCAAGCACAAGCTTGTTTTAAACAAGCAGGTGGGTGTTCCTGGGCCAAAGAGACACCTCTAGCAAGCAGAGCGTTGCTCCTGAGGGCAGAAGAGCCCCATGGACATCAATTCTCAGGGGCCTGGGGCTGTGCCCACTGCCCTGGGGAGCCTGGGCAGTGCCCACCACCCTCTGGGGGAAGAACCTTCTCCTGAGATCCACCCTGACCCTGCCCTGGCACAGCTCCAGCCATTCCCTGGGTGCTGTCCCTGCCCTGACACAGCTCCAGCCATTCCCTGGGTGCTGTCCCTGCCCTGGCACAGCTCCAGCCATTCCCTGGGTGCTGTCCCTGCCTTGACACAGCTCCAGCCATTCCCTGGGTGCTGTCCCTGCCCTGGCACAGCTCCAGCCATTCCCTGGGTGCTGACCCTGCCCTGGCACAGCTCCAGCCATTCCCTGGGTGCTGTCCCTGCCCTTGCACAGCTCCAGCCATTCCCTGGGTGCTGTCCCTGCCCTGGCACAGCTCCAGCCATTCCCTGTGCCTTGTCCCTGCCCTTGCACAGCTCCAGCCATTCCCTGGGTGCTGTTCCTGCCCTGGCACAGCTCCAGCCATTCCCTGGGTGCTGTCCCTGCCCTGGCACAGCTCCAGCCATTCCCTGGGTGCTGACCCTGCCCTGGCACAGCTCCAGCCATTCCCTGGGTGCTGTCCCTGCCCTGACACAGCTCCAGCCATTCCCTGGGTGCTGTCCCTGCCCTGGCACAGCTCCAGCCATTCCCTGGGTGCTGACCCTGCCCTGGCACAGCTCCAGCCATTCCCTGGGTGCTGTCCCTGCCCTGGCACAGCTCCAGCCATTCCCTGGGTGCTGTCCCTGCCCTGGCACAGCTCCAGCCATTCCCTGGGTGCTGTCCCTGTCCCACAGGGCAGAGATCAGTTCCTGCCCCTCTCCGGTTCAGGGGGTCCCAGACTGACTCAAGCCTTTCTGTATCTGTGTGGAGCTGCTTCAGTCCTGACTCCTCTAAAGGTCTGTGGTCAATCAGTTACCTCCAGATTGGAGTTTGTGAAATTTTCCAAAGAGATGAAAGTGGAAGAAGCAAAATTGTGCTTTTGGAGACTCCGTGTCAGGTAACATTGACTGAACTCTCCCAGGCCAGAAAAGTGTCTTTTCCACAGCCTGGGAGTGTTGGACCTGCTGCAGGTTATAATTGGCAGAAGGGCACAGTTCAAAGTAGAGTCTTCACAAGTGCTCTGGGGTGGTGTCCCACATTTTGGGGTTAACCAGCTCCATTCTGCTGCAACTGTTGCTCACAGAGCAAAGGAAAAGGTGGAGCAGACACATAAAAGCAGAGCCCAGTTGGTGGGCAGTGGCTTGGCCCCAGAGTGACAAATTAATTGCAGCTATAACCGGGCACTGGTGATGCCCAGGGATGCAAATCCTGCCAATGTCACTGCTCAAGTATTTACAGCACAAAAATTGCTGCAATGTAGCAGCTGGATTCTTCCAGAGCACAAAGGAGCATTAATACATTTAATTAGCAATGGCCTATTAGATTCATGGCCATTATTATGCATTGTTTTTTGAGTGACTGTCATGGCCCCAACAAATCCACAAATGTATTTACCTCGTTAATGGTCGTGACCCTCATTTTAAAAGCTTTTACACTGCAGAAGACATTCATGGAGTCAGAAGCAGCCCCTGCAATTGCAGTGCTGAGGTCACTGGTGATGTACAAGGGTGGTTTGGGGCTGCAAACACAGTGCCTGAAGGTCTGCAAAGACACCTGTGTGCAAACTTGAGGGATCACTTTAAGGACACTCTCACAACATTCATTTTGGTTAATGCCAAAAGCCATGAGGCAAAACCCCGAGCCTGAATTCAGTGTCTTGGGTTGATGTTTCCTGTGACAGCTCCAGGGTCTGCAGCCCCTCCAGCTCCTGGGAAGGAAGAGCTGTTTCAGGTGCTCACAGCTGAAAATGCTGCCTTGGAAAAGTCACAATATTTGTGGTATTGAGGCTTGATGAAACCTCGCAAGGAAAAGCAGCTTCTGTCTCTGATGGAAGTTTTGTCCTTCATGGAATTTTTGTCCAGGACAGAAGCTCTGGAGACCTTGGCATTCAGGGCATTTGAATGATAATCCCAGAATCATTAAGGTTGGAAAGCCCTCCAGGATCATCCAGCCCACCCTGTGCCTGATGCCCACCTTGTCCCCCAGCCCAGAGCACTGAGTGCCACGGCCAGTCCTGCCTTGGGCACCTCCAGGGCTGGGCACTCCAAACCTCCCTGGGCAGCCCCTTCCAGTGCCTGAGCACCCTCTCAGTAAAGAAATAGTGTCCCATTGCCCTCTGAGGTGCAGCAGGACACTGGGAAGCTGAGGCCCACGTGGTGCTCACAGCCATGGCTCAGCATGAGGGCAGGAGAGTCACAGAAGGTGTGATCTGGGGAGGGTGAGGAGCCCAGTGAGGCTGTCTATGTGCCCACCCTCAGCATGGGCGTGAGGCTGAAGGGCAGAGGGGTGAGCTGCCAACGTATCAGTGGGGGCTCTGCCCCAGGGACTCAGGGCTGCCTGGACACGTCCCCATGGGGGCCATACCTACTGCCCTGCAGGTGCCCAGAAAGCTGAAAGCCTCCTGAATCATAGAATCATAGAATCGATTGGGTTGGAAAAGACCTTCAAGATCATTGAGTCCAACCCTTGGTCCAACTCCAGTCCCTTTACCAGATCATGGCACTCAGTGCCTGAGACCCAGCCCTCCTTTCCCAGCACAAAAGGCAGCACACAGGGCACGAGGGAATGTGGATGTGGATCTGCTTGCAGTGGAGAAAGGAGTCAGCCCTGGAAATTAATTATCTATTCTTCAAAAGGGTCACGTTCTCTGAATTAATCATAATTGTGAATAGAAAACTGTAGAGGGGGAAACAAAAAATTCTTTAAAGAAATGCTTTGGGAAGTAAAAAGCCACAAATAGAGAGGCAGCTCTGAGTAAAAGCCTGGAGGGTGGATGGTGTTTATAATTGCAAATAATGCTGAACACGGGACAACTGCAAAGGAGAAGAGAACTCTTCACCAAGCAGAACTGGAAGGTGTAGGACATTGCCAGGGGAAGCTGCAAACTGTGGGACAAAGCCTGTGTTCCCTAAATCAGGGGAATGAATCCCAACACTGGACAAGGGTGTCAGTACCTCCTGGGCTCAATGACAGCTCCATGGCTCCCCAAGGCAGCACCAGCCTCGTGTTGTTCACCCAGTGCTGTTCACACTTGTCCCAGTTCAGCAGGTGGGACCAGTTTCTCCCTGTGTGGGTGTGCCCAGAGCTGGGCATTCCAAACCCTCTGGGCCATTGCCCAGCAACTGTTCCCAATGGCCCATTGGCAGCAGCTGCCCAGGGCACAGCTGAGCCCTCAGGCTGGGAGCTGGCTGGGAAAGAAGCCTGGCAGAGGAGCTGGGAGAACTGCCCTGCAGGGACTCCTTGGCACCTCCACACCCACCTGAGGGCTCAGCTCTGCCCATGGGCCAGCAACCATTCCAAAATCCCCCCTGACTGCCAGAGTCAGATCCCCCAGTGTGGAACTCCCTGCCCTGGGGGAGGCACTGGGGGCTCCCACCCAAACCTGAGGAGAGACAATCTTGGGCTTTGGGGACTTGGGGAAGCACTCATTGGATCGAGAGGAGGATCAGACCCTGGCCAGGAGGAGCCCCCCACTCTCCACCAGACTGTGCCATCATCTGCACCAACAGGTTTTTCACCTCCTTTTCCTTTGGACTCGAGGGAACCACATGGGGCTCAGCACAGGGGCCACCAAACCCCCCTGTGTTTGTGCCCCAGGGGGCTGGGTTAGACTGCTGGGGTTGGGGGTTAAACCCAATTTCTCTTTGTGCCATTGCATTGATTGGAATACTGTTATTAAATTGTAACTCTGACTTATCATCTCTTTTGTGTTGGGTTTGTTTCTCCTGCTGCTTTACCTTTAAACCTGCACAACACTCGAGCTGTCCTTGAACACCTGGGAATTTCCAAAGGGCCACATGGGATGACCAAATTGGATAAGGAGCTGAAAAGAGAAAGTGAATGAAAGGCCCTGTGGAATCCTCAGCTGCTGAATTAATTGCCAGCAGTATCATTACTGCCAGACTTTGAGCCCTGGGAGGACGTGGGGCTTGTCAAACAAACAAACGATGCAATTACGGGTTGGACTGACAAAGGTAACTGCATAAACTGCCTGGACATAATGGGCTTAGGCCACGGGAGGCTTTTCATTTAATAAAGCATAATATGCTAATGGAATTTTCATTTAGGAAATGCAGGGTGGGGGGAGGGAGGGGGGTGGCTGCTTGACAGGCACCAGGAGGAGGGACTCAGGCAGGGGTCATGGTCCTCTCACAGTAGAAGAAGATCTGACCAGTGCGGGCAACTCATCTGCCTGGTAGAGCTGGAGAAAGGTGTTCAGAGCACAGCAGTGACCTGGGGACAGCTCTTTCCTGGTGGGGAGTCCTGAGTGCAGGGAATGCTTCCATGGATACTCTGTAGTCCAGGGAGTTCAGCTGACAGCCCAGAGGCAGCTGAGAGCTCCTCCTTCCCCAGGCATAAGGAGAGAAGAGCCATTGTCTTTGCTTCTGCTCCTCATCTTTGAAGATAAGTCATCTCAGGGCACATTCCAGAGACAAATCCATCCCCCTCCAGGCTGGGTGTGCCTCACTGAGAGCTCTGTCTCCTCTGCTGCAGCCCAAGGGGTGAAGGGGCTCCTCAGGGAAGGTTCTTCCAAGGCTCATCAGAAACATCAACCTGGCTCTGCCTCGAGGTGACAGAGGTGCCAGCACAGCTGGGGCTCAGCAAGCCCAGGGGTTTGCTTTGCCTGCCCACAGCTCTCTGGTCCTCCCCCTTCCCTGTTTGTACCATCCAGGCCACCCTCCTCAGGGGTCACTTGTCCCCACCTTGTTTGGTTCAGGAACATCTGGGCTGAGGCAATGACAGCACCTGGTGCTGACCCAGGCCAGGCTGGTGGGACAGGATAAACAGAACTCCTGGAGCCAAGTGCCAGGCCCTGCACAGAGGGTGGGGAGAGAGACAAGTGGCATCTCTGCAAATTAATGAGACATTTGATTGCCAGCTGGGGTACACCTGACTCCAGGTGACCTCTGCATCTGGGAGCAGTGCCAGGCAGGAGAAGGGGATAATTGGGATGGGCTGATGCAGATAACCATAAAATCCTCCATTAACACTGACAAAGGATGAGAGTGAAGAAGTGCTTTGTCAGGAGCCACTTCCTCCCCTCAGCCTCCACGTGCACACAGTGGGTTGTCTGGTTTCATGATAAGTCTGGGTCTGAAGAACAGGCTAAGACTGATGTGAGACTCCCCAAAGGAGCTTCCTCCCCACTCTGGCCAGCACTCCTCACCCACCTTTGCTTCTTCATCCACCAGTGGGTTCATGATGAGGTGATCACAGCATGACAGGCAGTGAAGGTTCCTCCAAACATTCCTTGTGGCCCCTCCTCAAATCTGTGCCCCTCCAGCTCTCCACTGTGTTCTGCACATGCTGTATAATAAATATTTATAATTATTTTAATATTGTATGACTTCTAAGACATCATGGCAGCCAAAAGGGTTGCACTGGGAAATCAAGATGCATCCAGTTCTTCCCTGGAAGAAGGGAACGGCCTGAGGCAGTCCATTGCCCACATCCATCTTCAAACAAGCAGTGAGAGTGGCTTTCAGTCTTGCTGGAAATTGGTTCATTGGTTAAACCTGTAGCAGAAGAACCAGAATTTCAGGGTGGTGGATCAGCAAGACACAAGGAAAAGTGCAGTAAGTTCAGCCCACAGAGAGACCTTCCACAGCCTCATTTGTAGTGGAAGGAAGAACGATGTGTGTTGGCTGACAGATCCAGGGGAAGGTCCTGCTCACCAGGAAGCCTCTGGAGATGCAGAGGTGCCAGGAGGGGAGAAAGACCTTGTGCAGAACCCTAAGGGGGATGTTGGTGCTTCCCCAGGTCCTTCCTTGCTGCACAAACACTTGGAAAGCCAGTTCCTTTTGGATTCCACAGAAGATGAACAACTTTTCACCTCCCCTCCCAAAGAGTGGCCAGGACAATGTGTTCCTGCATGACCAGACTCGGCACAGCTGGGAGGTCAGGCTGGAGCTGAAGCACAAACCTGTCTCTCTGCAAAGCCCATCAGGGAACAGAGGATGCTCTGGCAGTGCTGGGGGGGCTGGTTGCTGTCAGAGGGAACGTGGTGGGTGAAACCACACCAGAGCAAGGACACATCTTATCCAGAAATAATCCTTTCAATAATTTAGAGTGGTAGAGTTCATTACTTCAGTGGGGTTTTTTCCTGTGTCATCCTTCCTGGTAGAGATTTGCACAGTTTTCCCCACTGTGGACATACCTGGCTCCAGCTCCCAGACACTGGCCCTGTTACCCTTCCCAGTTTATTGAGGTGCCTTTCAGAACTTGGTGTTTTTCCACATTAAGCTGCTCTGTGTTGTGAGTACATTGTCTTTCAAGTGTCTCCTCAATTAGCTAAACAGGTTGAGGTTTTAAATCCTTCCCTTCAAAGTGTCCTCTCCTACCCTCAAATCATTTTTATGGCTCTTTTTTGCACTCACTCACTTTTTATCATCCCTCTAATGTGTGTGGCTCTCTCAGCCACTCATCCCCTGAGGCTGCACTCACCTCCCTGCCCTGGGCCCTCTCTGCTTTTGGAACATCTCACAGTAGGGTTGGCTTTGCCGCTGCTGAGTCACGTTGAGTTCCTGTTCTTCTGACCCCTAAACCCAGGTCGGTGTCAGTACTTTTGGGCTCAGCTTTGGGCACAGCTCTGTCAGCTGCAAAGCCAGAGCTCTGGGCAAGAACACCAGGGAGCAGAACTGGAACAGCAAAATATGGATGAGATGTAAATTGATCTTGCTTGTGCTCATCACCCAAAAAACACTTGCTCTGGGTTTGCTCCAGGGTGCTGATACCCCTGTGCGTGGCACAGCAATGCCCAACAGCTCCCCTGAGGCTGTCACTGCCATTCCTGCTGGGGCTGAGTGTGGGGCAGAGCACTTGCCATCAGCTCATCACCCCCTGCAGTGTCCTGGCTGCTGCAGGAGGACACAAACCCCAGCACTTCTGGCACAGTCACCCGCCCTTGGCGCCCAGTCACCCCCTGCTCACAGCAAGGCTCTGCTCACTCAGGTGGGGCTGATGTGCTTCAGTGGCAGGAGAGAGGACAAGGGACAGGGGGTACAATCCTTTTCTGTTTCTTCCAGGATTTTCCCCACCCTCTGGGGGAAGAACCTTTTGCGGAGATTCAACCTGACCCTGCCCTGGCACAGCTCCAGCCATTCCCTGGGTGCTGACCCTGCCCTGGCACAGCTCCAGCCATTCCCTGGGTGCTGTCCCTGCCCTGACACAGCTCCAGCCATTCCCTGGGTGCTGTCCCTGCCCTGACACAGCTCCAGCCATTCCCTGGGTGCTGTCCCTGCCCTGACACAGCTCCAGCCATTCCCTGGGTGCTGTCCCTGGTCCCCACAGGGCAGAGCTCAGATCCTGCCCCTCCTCTGCCCCTGCCCAGGAAGCTGCACCTGCACTGAGGTCTCCCCTCAGTCTCCTCTCCAGCTGAACACACCAAGTGAACCTGTGCCTGGCTCTGCAAGGAGAGCAGAGTGGGAGGGATGCAGCCTGGGAGAAGGTGCCTTTCCCATGGGCTTGTCCCACCTTGGGTATCACCATGCCCTTCAATCCTCCCAGCTTATCCTGCAGGACATCTGCCCTGCTGCTCTCCTGCAGGCCTTGTGCACAGGGCTACAGACATGGACACTGACTCTTCCCAAAACAGGTCAGCAGGGCTCTTAAGAGGTTTGCTTGGCAGGAATCAAGGAAGACCAAACACTCTGAAGACACATTTAACCAGAGTGAAGGCACTGTATCCACAATTCTTTCTGTACTGCCAGGTGAGAGGATGGGCAGGGAAGTTATGTCCCTCACACAGCTCCTCTAAACACACCACCTGGGTGCTGGAACTCCCATGATCACAGACCTGGAGAACTTTCTATTCCCTGGGGAGAACAGCCCAGCTCCCTGTGTGCTGCCCTGAGCTGGGAGATACCAGTCTGCTCAGCTGTGGTGCTGTTGGACAGCCTGGCAGGACTTGGCCTCTGAACTCTGTATGCCCTTGAGGAGACTCTGTGTCTTCTGGGGCACTCTCAACACTGGGTCCCACCTCCCCACACAGGAATTCAGAAGAGGTTGTGACCTGCAACCTGCCAGTGATTACCCCCTGGGGCTTTCCACACAGAATCCCAGAATGACTGAGGTTGGAAAAGCCCTCCCAGCCTACTGAGTCCATCCTGTGCCTGATCTCCACCTTGTCACCCAGTCCTGAGCACACTGAGACATTTCTTGGACACCTCCAGGATGGGGCCCACCACCTCCCTGGGCAGCCCCTCCCAATGCCTGACCACCATTTCTATGGTGAAATTCTTCCTGATGTTCAACCTGAACCTCCCCAGGTGCAATTTGAGCCTCCTTCATCCTGTCCTGGAAACATGAACACTTCATGTGGGATGATGCACTTCCCTTTCTGAAGAGCTTCAGAACAGTCAGACTTTGGAGTGCTCCTGGAAACCTGGGACAAATCAACCAAGATGAAAGCCCTGTCTCCACCCACTGCAGCTGGGGACAAGCTGCTGTGCCTGGTACAGATGTGCCCAGGTGTGCCCCAGGCAGTGTCAGCACAAGCTCATTACAGACTGAGCTTCCAGGGGGTGATGGGACCATACCCAGGGCCATCACCTCTCCCTGGGTATCTCCAACATCCCTGTGCCAAAATCCTTCATCATTTGGTTTAGGGCTGCTCTGTTCAGCACAGCCCTTCTGTGAGGGCACTGCCTACCTGAGAGCCAGTTCTCTGGAGCACCCACGTGAGGCTGATGGGAAGATGCATCCATCTTGTGCTGCTGTGCTGGTTTGAATGTAAACTGGCAGGAGAAATGAACCCAACACAAAAGAGTCAGAGTTACAATTTAATAACAATATCACAATAAATGCAATGGCACAAAGAGAAATTGGGTTTAACCCCCAACCCCAGCAGTCTAACCCAGCCCCCTGGGGCACAAACACAGCGGGGTTTGGTGGCCCCTGTGCTGAGTCCCACGTGGTTCCTCCGAGTCCAAAGGAAAAGGAGGTGAAAAACCTGTTGGTGCAGATGATGGCACAGTCTGGTGGAGAGTGGTGGCTCCTCCTGACCAGGGGCTGCTCCTCCTCTGCATCCAGTGAGTGGTCCCAGAGATCCCAAAACCCCAAGATTGTCTCCCCTGAGGTTTGGGTGGGAGCCCCCAGTGCCTCCCCCAGGGCAGGGAGTTCCACACTGGGGGATCTGACTCTGGCAGTCAGGGGGGATTTTGGAATGGTTGCTGGCCCATGGGCAGAGCTGAGCCCTCAGGTGGGTGTGGAGGTGCCAAGGAGTCCCTGCAGGGCAGTTCTCCCAGCTCCTCTGCCAGGCTTCTTTCCCAGCCAGCTCCCAGCCTGAGGGCTCAGCTGTGCCCTGGGCAGCTGCTGCCAATGGGCCATTGGGAACAGTTGCTGGGCAATGGTCCAGAGGGTTTGGAATGCACAGCTTTGGGCACACCCACACAGGGAGAAACTGGTCCCAGATTGCTGAACTAGGAGAGCTGGAGAGCACAGCAGGCTGGAGACACGTGTGGAATCTCTGGCTCCATGTCATGGCCATGACACATTTTGTTAACTGCAGACCAAGGAGGGGCTGGAGGCTTCTGGGACCATGAGAGATTGTCTGGGGTTACACACACAGCCTTTAATTCCAACCTGGAAAGCCTTGGAATTCCAATGCACCACAGCCCAGACAATGACAAATGGGCTCTTCAACAGGTGCTAATTTGAATTTACCTTGGGAAAAATACGTGAAGGGGAAGGCAGTTAATCAGATAATTCAACATTTGACTAAATCTGCTTCTTGACCTCTTCGATCTCTCCAAGTACCTGCTATGAGGCTGCCTTGGAAAAACACCTTCAAACACAGCAGGGGTGAGTGTCAATCACCAATCAGCACCCCCAGTGCTCACAGGAAAGGGGGAGCAGGTCTGGCACAGCCTGGCCTGGCTGGGACATGAGGAGTGGTTGTTAGTCTTGAAAGTCACTCAGCAGTGCCATGTCCCAGGCAGCTCCAGGGGACATCCAGATCTCCACAGAAAGGGCCTTCAGGGTGAGGATTCCCCACTCACACAAGCAGTGAGTAAATCCAAGTGCACTGTCACATTGTGAGTGGATTTCCTGGAATCATGGATTGATTTGAGTTGGAAGGGACCTTAAAGCTCATCTTGTTCCACCCCTTGCCATGGGCAGGGACATTTTCCACTAGTCCTGGTGGCTCCAAGCTCCAGCCAGCCAGGCCTTGGACACCTCCTGGCAAAGTGACAGAGAAGCCCAGGAGCAGGGGCATGGATGAAGGTGCCTCCTGATTTGTGTTGCCCCAGAGGGAAGGCAAAATGGGCCCTTTGCAAGGCTGTGCCCCACAAAGACAGGGCACCCCTGAGTGCATACAAAGGGCTGCAGTGAATGAGCAGAGGCCCTGCAGTCCGAGCTCTCTGGGGACAGAGGCAGGCCAGATGTGGCCAGCACCCTGCAGGGCTCCTGGACAAGTTCTCCTGCCAGTGAGCTCTGTCTCTAGAGCCAAATTTACAGCCTGAGCCCCTCTGCCAGCAGGAACACTTGGCCCCTTCCTCTGGTTCAGGATGCATTGCAGCAGGACCGATAAGCAAATCAGAGAACTCCAGAATAGTTTGAGTGGGAAAGGACCTTGAAACTCATTTTGTTCCATGCTCTGCCATGGGCAGGGACACCTTCCACCAGCCCAGGTTGCTTCAAGCCCTGTCCAACCCAGACTTGAAATGCCTGCTGATGTCTTGCTTGGGTTGGAATTTGTTCCCTGCTGGTGTGAGAGAAGAAATGATGCAGGAGGAGAGTGTTGAATACCCAGCAGCAAAATTACTTTGGTATCAAGGAGAATCCTGGAGTCTCTGGGCAGTGGTGCTGAGATGGGGCTGATGCATGGTGGGCTGCAGTGACAGTGCACTGCCAGAGTGCAGGGCTGGTTTTGCAGTGAATCAACCCTCCCCCACAACTGCAGCCAGTTCAGGGCAGGGTCAGGTTGGATCTCAGGGAAAGGTTCTTCCCCCAGAGGGTGGTGGGCACTGACCAGGCTCCCCAGGGCAGTGGGCACAGCCCCAAGGCTGCCAGAGCTGCAGGAGGGTTTGGATGATGCTCTGGGGCACAGGGGTGACTCTTGGGGATGGGCCTGTGCAGGGCTGAGGGTTGGACTGGATGGTCCTTGTGGGTCCCTTCCAGCTCAGCACAGTCTGTGACACAGCTCCAGCCATTCCCTGGGTGCTGTCCCTGCCCTGGCACAGCTCCAGCCATTCCCTGGGTGCTGTTCCTGCCCTGGCACAGCTCCAGCCATTCCCTGGGTGCTGTCCCTGCCCTGGCACAGCTCCAGCCATTCCCTGGGTGCTGTCCCTGCCCTGGCACAGCTCCAGCCATTCCCTGGGTGCTGTCCCTGCCCTGGCACAGCTCCAGCCATTCCCTGGGTGCTGTCCCTGCCCTGGCACAGCTCCAGCCATTCCCTGGGTGCTGTCCCTGCCCTGGCACAGCTCCAGCCATTCCCTGGGTGCTGTCCCTGCCCTGACACAGCTCCAGCCATTCCCTGGGTGCTGTCCCTGCCCTGGCACAGCTCCAGCCATTCCCTGGGTGCTGTCCCTGGTCCCCACGGGGCAGAGATCAGTGCCTACCCCTCCCAAGGAAGGGGTACCTGCAGTGAGATGAAGCACCTCTGCCTGTGGTGCCCCATGCCATGGGTAGGGGGTCGAGGCAGGCACTGCCCAGAGCCCTGGCTGGGAGGGGCTGCAGGGGCAGTGGCAGCTGTGCCTGCTCCAGGTGCAATGGGCAGAGCTGAGAGCAGGGCACTGGGGCAGTTCTGCAGCAGGGCCTGGGCAGGTTCGTGGGCTCTGTGGCCTTGTCTGTCCCAAATCACAGGCTTTGGGACAGTCCCTGCAGGGACACTGCCTGGTGGGTGTTTAAGGAGGTTCACTGGCCACCCTGTGATTAAGCCCTGGCACAGCCTCGGGTGAGAGGGGGGTGAGTTGAGGAGGGCTCTTGGCCATTCCCACTGGCAGAGGAGTGCTCAGAAGGCAGCACTTGGGACCTGCAGATGTCTAAAGGTCAGTTCCACTGAATTGAAAGTATTTGTTGGTGTAAAACATACTCAACATACCAAAATAAACAACTGTAAATAAAAAGGCAGTAGAAGTTCTCTCCCAAATTGTTATCCTATATCCTAAATAAGAGACATAAAGCTTCATGCACCCTTTTCCCAGAGCAGGCAAGGGGCTCCCCTGCCAATCCCTGTTCTCACAGCCTCCTGCTTGGACTAGTTTTCCTGCCTCCCTCAACACACCAGCAAGTGCAGAGTTAAAACCTTGTGAGAACTGCCTTTCTCTTTTCCTGAAGAGCTTGTTTGCAGAGAGGAATGAACCAGGGGAATGAATTTGCCTCCAGCCCTCACCTGAGCACAACACAAGAAGTTCACCCAACCCTCTGCCTGAGCTTTTGCCTCTTAGAGAACTGCAGTCAGGGATCCAAGGAATCCTACATTAGTCTTTATAATGGGCTTCAAAGGAGGTGGAGCAGAGCAACCCCTCAGCAAAGGTGTCTGCTTTTACAAGAGGGCTCCTTGCAGAAGATGCCATAATTGAGGGCTCAGTGACTGGAACAGGGCAGTGACTTCTTGATGGGATGGTGACTGGGTGAGGAATGTGGGGCTTTCTGAGCTCATTAGATTCTGGTTTATGGCAAAATTTAAAGCTCCCTCAGGTTCTCTCAGTGCTTGCTTTGCCTGCATTGTGCTCTGGTGCTGCCGTGGCAGGCAGGGCTGGGGTGATGTGTGACAGCATGTCCTCCATGGAAAGACTCTTTTCCAACTGGTTATACTCAAACTTTACTCAGGGGGATATTTTTCAGGAAACATTCTGCATCAGACTGAAAAACTGGGAACTGATATGAGAAAAATGGGGGTGGGATGGGGTGGGAGGTATTGGGAGATGAAGCTGGGATTGCATTTAAGGAGGGTTTGCCTCCCTGACATCCGATCCCATCAGATCTCGGAAGCTCAGCAGGATCAGCCCCAGATTAGTACTTGGATGGGAGACCTCCTGGGCAATGCCGGGGGCTGGAGGTTCTAGTCCTGAGGACTTCACTGGCACTGTCCAAGCTCGCTCGGCCGTGGCAGATGAACCTCAGGACTGTTATGGGTTTAGCCAGGTGGGCCTAAACTTAGGTTTTAAAGTTCAGCTAGGCCTAGGATTGTCAGCTGACTTGAGCTGGGCTGAGCCAGCTAACAGCCAATAATACTGTATTCCATACCATATTGCATCATCTCAAAAGGGGTAAGAGCTGGTGTGTGGGTGTGGCTTAGTTCAGTTGCTTCCCAGCTGTGGTCCCAGCAAGACACTCTGCTGTCCCAGGAGGGATGGGGAGGCCCAAGCCCAGAGCACCAGCTCACCATCATGTTATCTGAAGGAAGTAAAATATTTGTTCTTAGCTTTTCTCTCTGCTTAAGTCTGTCTCTGAAGAACCAACTTCTCTAGAATGATTTGTAGTTAAGATGGTAAAATTTGTGTTTACTGGGAAGTGGGAAGTTATTCCTTGTTATATATATATGTAACTTGTGTAAGTGTGTGTTATATTGTAGTTTCCTCTTAATATTCTCTTCTCTGTATAAATACATGTAGTTAGTTTCAGCATAAACCTGGTTCTGAGGGTTTTTTTCCTCTCCCTCTTCTATTTCCCCTTAGCTGGTTGGGGGGAAGAGGAACCCTTTTCACCCTGTCCTGGACAGTTGGTGTTTTGCCAGCTCAACCCAGGACAAGGACTGAAACGGTGGGGCCAGTTCTGTGCACACTGAGCCTCACCTAAAATCCACTGTGCAGGCTGGAAGGGCCCACCCACGTGGGGACAGCCCTGCCCAAATCTTCCTTCGTGAAGTTTGGCCATACATACATTGAAAAGAATGAAACTGGAGTGATTCCCCATGATTAGAGAACTCCAAAAGCTTGAGGGAATGCCAAAAAAAGAATAATGGAATCACAGAACATGCTGAGCTGGAAGGGACCCACAAGGATCATCCAGTCCAACCCTCAGCCCTGCACAGGAACATCCCCAAGGGTCACCCCCTGTGCCCCAGAGCATCATCCAAACACTCCTGCAGCTCTGGCAGCCTTGGGGCTGTGCCCACTGCCCTGGGGAGCCTGTTCCAGCAGCCTGAGGGTCCATTCCATGAGTGCAGACCACTTCTGTTGTGGCTCCATCTCCTCACTGCCCAGACCTCCTCTGGGCCAGCCCTGGGCTGGGTGCTGCAGAGAAGCTGTTGCCCTGGAGAGCCCCACCTCAAATTCAGGAGCACCTCAAATTCAGTTTTGGGCATGGAGAAGGGAGGAGCTGCTGGCTGGTGTTGGGTGGGCCCATGGGCAGGATCCTGCCTGGGAGTTCAGCTCTGTGTCTCCTTGCACTGAGTGGATAACCAGGCACAAAAGAAGTGCTGATTGTGGGCCTCATTTCCTGGTTAAGGTGGCACTTGATATGCAGGAATACTCCAAATTCAGAGCTGCAGCTGAGCGTTTTCCTTTAAGCCCAAAGGTGTTGCATGAGCCCCTAAAAGTCTGTTCCTTTTGTAAACCCAGTGCTCAGCTCCTGCCTCAGTTCTTTGGGTGAACAATGAGGAGGACACTGACATTGCAGCTGGGGGTCTGTAGATAAACCTGGCTTTCCACAGCCTCATTTCTGCTGCTGAGGAATGCCATGGAAAAGGCTTCTGGAAGTGAGTCATCCCTGAAATACGGACAGGCGAAAAAGAATCCTCTCTGGGGACCAGGGCTGGGAGTTTGTCTCTCATCTGCTGTGAATTCCAGGCTGGTGAACCAGGAAGGACAATTATGGGTGGCATTTGCCCTAGCACAGAGCACCCAGGCTGTCCATGACAGACAGTGGCACAGACCCTGGGCATGGAGCTGAGGCAGAAAGTAGGGGGCAACAAGGGGATTATTTCCCAGGGCTTCAGAGGCAGAAAGAGCATCAGCCCAGAGACCTCTGGCCAGAAGGCTCAGGCCTCCCCACCCTAGACAATGAGGGTCACCTTCATCATTGTCAGGTTACGAGATGTGCCTCTGCCCCATGGACACAGCTTAGTACTCAGAGGGGTGAGGGTGACAGTTCAGTCACCAGGATCACAAGGGATTGTAGCCAATAGTGCTGAACATGAGCCCAGATGTGCCCAGGTGTGCCCAGGTGTGCCCAGGTGGGCAAGAGGGCAATGGCCCCTGAGCTGTGCCAGCCCTGGTGTGGCAGCAGGACCAGGGCATGGACTGTCCCTGTGCTGGCACTGCTGAGGCACCTCCAGCCCTGGGGCAGTTCTGGGACTCTCAGTCAAGAGAGACGGAGGGGCTGGAGAGTGTGCAGGGCAGGGAACGGAGCTGGGAAGGGGCTGGAGCAGCAGGAGGGGCTGAAGGAGCTGAGGGGGCTCAGCCTGGAGAAAAGGAGGCTCAGGGGGCACCTTCTGGCTCTGCAATCCCTGCCAGGAGAGGGGAGCCAGGGGGGGTCGGGCTCTGCTCCAGGGCACAGGGACAGGAGGAGAGGGCACGGCCTCAAGTTGCATTAGAGAAGGTTTAGGTTGGACATCATGGAGGAATTCCCTCCCTGGGAGGGGCTGCACAGGGAGGTGGGGGAGTCCCCATCCCTGGAGGGATTTAAAAGCTGTGTGGATGTGGCACTTGGGGACATGGCTTAGTGGTAGCCTTGGTAGTGTTGGGGGAAGAGTTGGACTTGATGATTTTAAAGGCTTTTGCCACCCTAAACCATTTCATGATTCCATGGCCATCTCCTGTACTGGAGACACTCAGCTTTCCTGGTGGAAGGGTTGTCAGTGACCTGCTGCCAGCCTTGTGCCCTGTGTGAGTGTCTGAGTCACACAGGGACACACCTCCTGCTGCCCCAGAAAGATGTGTGCACCACAGGGGTCCTCTTCTTGTTAAAGGCCAATAATAAGGCAGAAAAACCTGAATGCTGGACATAATTAGTCAAAGCAAACCATCTGACTGAGACTGTGGTCCAGGTGTGCTCAGTGCATGGAACCAGGAGCCAGCACAGGAGCAGCAGGTTGGTTGGTAGTGCCAAAGAGGCTTTTAAATGTTTGTAGGTGCTTGTGTGGGCAGATACAACCCTCACTGCCCTGAAAACGTGGCCCAGTTATTCCTCTGCCATTTCCCACTACAGCTTGGACTGGAAACCTGTGTGTAATAACTCAGCCCTTGGAGGACTCTCCCAGTGGAGCAGTGCTGGATAGGTCAGCTCCTGGCACAGCCTGGCACAGCCCCTCCCAGCTGACCAGCAGTGCTGCATCTACAAATCCCAGTGCCAAGTGCTGCCCTGGGCTCAGTCACTGCTTGTGGTGGCAAAACGGTGACCAAAGGTGGCCATGCAACTGTTCTCACAACTCTTGTGCCAGTCTCCTACTGCTGTGACTGGCACAGCAGGTGGGTGAAGTTGTGGGTAAGGAGTAACCCAAGGCCCAGTGTTGTGAGGGCAGTCTGATGGAGCAGAGCTGGCATCTGAAGTGGGAGAACCTCTGGGATGTGGATGCCTGGGTGATCCATCCAGGTGGAGAGCAAGTCCAGGCCTGGCAGACTGCTGGGGGAGGCTTGAACAGAGCAGTGTCATTCACCTTCAAAGGATGTCAGAATTAGATGCCCTAATTAAAAAAAAAATGTCTCCCCAGAGACAATTGGTCTTAGACACCAGTCACAGCTGCACCAAGGCATTTAACTTCAACTCTTCAAGCAGGCATGAAAAAGGGACACATGAATCTTGGTGTGAAAGGGCTGAGGCAGCTCCTGAGCTTTGCTGCAGCCAGGAAGAGTACTGATCCTACAGAATCCCTGAGCAGAGCCAGCTCCTAAGGAGCTCTGAGGCAGCAGTGGGACCCCCCAGTCATCTGAAAGAGCCCAAAGTCAGCCCTGAGTTGATTTCTGACCTGGTGTAGCCTTGTGTCAAGCAAGAAAAGGCAGCAAGATGAGCACCAAAATCTTCCTGGCCGTTTTTGGGTGGTGAAGTGGACACAAGCTGCAGGTGACCTGGGAGGTTTGTCCTCCACCCTCCCCTGGGTGCCCCTGTGCCACTGCAGCCCTGTGGGTCACTGCAGAGCTGGAGCTCACTGTGCTCCTGGCAGAGGCTGAGCTTTGCTGGCAGCCCAAAGCTCACATTAGAATAAATCAGAAGCGCTTCCCAAAGCCAGAGGCAGAAGGGAAGAGCTGTTACCTGATGAGGAACTGCAGCTTATTCCCAGCCTGCTCCTGACTCACTCTGTGACTGGGGTGAGTCACTTCCCAAGGTCTCTCCTTCCAAAGTCCTACCTGCTCTGCAGGGAATGGTACTGCTCCTGAAAGCTCCTCCGAGCCCCATTCATTATTTAATGCCTTTAAGTGTGTTACAGCCTGGGAGGAAATGCCTTGTGGACACAGATCTTGCCTCCGTGGGCAGAAAACTCTTCCAGGTGTGAAGGGATCTTCAGCTCACAGAAGGACTCACTGAGCTGTAGGTTTTGACTGTTAAAATAGCTGAGAGAAAGGTGGTTTTCTGTTCAGAGAATTACTGTGAAATAAGACTTAGTGTTGACAGCCATAGAGCATTTATTGCTGTGGGAAATATCACCCACTTCATGTCTCCTTGATATTTGGTCCAGGGACACTCATCTGGTTCAGCTTTCAGGAGCTGCTCCTTCTGGGCCTGCATTAAAGAGTCCTTTAACATCCTACACTTGTCACCCCCAAAAAGTGCTTATACCTGGTGCCCCTGTGTCCCAGTTCAGCAGGTGGGCCCAGTTTATCCCTGTGTGGGTGTGCCCAGAGCTGGGCATTCCAAACCCTCTGGGCCATTGCCCAGCAACTGTTCCCAATGGCCCATTGGCAGCAGCTGCCCAGGGCACAGCTGAGCCCTCAGGCTGGGAGCTGGCTGGGAAAGAAGCCTGGCAGAGGAGCTGGGAGAACTGCCCTGCAGGGACTCCTTGGCACCTCCACACCCACCTGAGGGCTCAGCTCTGCCCATGGGCCAGCAACCATTCCAAAATCCCCCCTGACTGCCAGAGTCAGATCCCCCAGTGTGGAACTCCCTGCCCTGGGGGAGGCACTGGGGGCTCCCACCCAAACCTGAGGGGAGACAATCTTGGCCTTTGGGGACTTGGGGAACCTCTCATTGGATCCAGAGGAGGATCAGACCCTGGACAGGAGGAGCCCACCACTCTCCACCAGACTGTGCCATCATCTGCACCAACAGGTTTTTCCCCTCCTTTTCCTTTGGACTTGGGGGAACCACGTGGCTCAGCACAGGGGCCACCAAACCCCCCTGTGTTTGTGCCCCAGGGGGCTGGGTTAGACTGCTGGGTTTGGGGGTTAAAAGCAATTTCTCTTTGTGCCATTGCATTTGTTGTGATATTGTTATTAAATTGTAACTCTGACTTACAATCTCTTTTGTGTTGGGTTCATTCCTCCTGCCTGTTTACCTTTAAACCAGCACATCACGTCACCTCAGTGCCTCTCACTTGGAGCTAAAACACTGAGCTCTGTAAAAAGGTCACTTAAAATCATTTTTCTAACTCAGTTTGGAGCTGGGTTGCTTCTCCACTGGGCCACCTACAGCCCCCCCAGCAGCCCTGACCCACCTCCTGCAGGTCTGCCAGAATTTGTGACATTAGAGCACCTTTTGTTCAAAGGCTCCAGCCCACCCTTGGCTCAGATTTTCCCTCTTGTGTTGCAACCCAAACCCTCTGCGTTCCAAAACTTTTAGCAGTGACAGTTCCCTCCTTCTTTCTGGATTGTTGGGCAGTGTGTGGTCTTGTCCCGAGTTCTGCCCAATGCCACTTGCAGGGGCTCTGCAGGGGTGGAACCCGCTGTGAGCTCTGCCAGTGCCCTCTGCTGCAGCCCTTCACCATCAGCTCCCTCAGCAGCACATCATCCAGAGCTGTAGAAGAGGCAAAACATGTTTGCACCCCCCATCATCCTTCAGCACAAATTGTAAGAACGTGAGAGAATTGATTTGAGGTTGTTTGACATGAGCTGCTTTTTTTAAACCCAATCTGACAGGTGTTAATTATCCTGTAGGCTTCTAATTCTTCCTCGTTTCCCAACTTCTTCCCAAGGCAACTGGGAGCAGGGCTAATCCTTAGGTTTGGGAACATGCCTGCAGGTTGTGCTGAAGCCCAGAAGGGGTGGGAGAGGGGCTGGGGACAGGTGATTGATGGAGCTTTGGCTTCTCTCCTTGACTTCTGTCCTCTTCTAGACCTCAACAGTATCTTTGGGGCCTCCCAGCAGTTTCACTGGATTCAGCCTTTCAAGGAGTGACACAATCCTATCTAGTTTCACATGTGAGATCCTAAGCCTTCCCAGATGGAGGAACAGAGTTTTGCCTCTGTGCTGCTCTGGGTCTGTGCCAGGTGACACCAGGAACCTGCTGTGGGACCAAGAGGAAGAAATGGCTGATAAAATCCAGCCTTGGTGTTCCTCAGGTGACCCCACACCCAGACCATAATTCCCATCATTCAGTCTTTCCAGATGAAGGTCTTTCCTTTGACATGGCCCCTGCCCACAGCTGGGCTTGCCCTTTCTGTGCCCTGTTGCCTCTGGGCCCTCTGCCAGGGTATCCAGCAGGTCATGGGTGCCTGCTCAGCTTGCCCTGGTCCCATCATGTCTGTGCTGTGCCCATTCTCCAGAGGGGTGAGGTGGGATCTTCCCCAGAGGGATGAGGTGGGATCCTCCCCAGGAGTGTGGGGATGAGCTGGGCCTTGCTCTGGCTCAGCCTGGGCAAATCCTGGCTGCCCCCCCCACCAGGAAGGGGGCACTGGAGGTGACAGACTGGGCTGGGCTCATCCTCTTCTGTGACATCCACCCAAGTGTTCCTCCAGTCACACAGGGGAGTCATCCCCTGCATGGAGGGGTGCCAGGGTGCCCAGGTCACCTGAGCCACTTTGGGTCACCACCAGAGAACACTCAGAGGTCCCTCAGTGGGGCCAGAGGGGATGGCTCCAATGGAGGCTGCTCACCCAAGAGGGAGCTCTTCACTGAAGTACTGAAATCAATTAGTGCAGGGATTGGAAACAGGGAGATTTGCTGGGGTTTGAGGTGAGAATTGGTCTCAGCTTCATCTCAGTCATCACTCCCTCTCAAAGCCACAAATCCTGCTGTTCTCCTCAATGCCTTTTCTGAGAAGAGGAGAAAGCAGCTAATTCCCCATTGCTCCATCCCCACTTATTAGTGCTCCAAAGATTTGGGTAATTATGAATAGAACTGCCTGGCAAAATGAAACTTCTCCCTTAAAAATACATTTTAATTAACTCTGCTGGGTTCGTGTGCTTCTCAGACAGCACTGACTGTGCCTCACTGACTGAGCTCTGCTCCTGCAGACAGGAGGCCACAAGCACTGACCAGCCAAAGGGCTATGGAAGGGCTTTGTCTTCCCACTGGACCTGCCCTGGGAGATGATTATGGGATGTTACTCCTCAAAGCAACAGAAAGACAGAGAACCATGGAATGATTTGGGTTGGAAGTGACCTTAAACCCCACCCAGTGCCACCCCTGCCATGGGCAGGGACACCTCCCACCAGCCCAGGGTGCTCCAAGCCCTGTCCAACCTGGCCTTGGACACTCCCAGGGATTGGGCAGCCACAGCTGGCCTGGGCAACCTGTGCCAGGGCCTGCCCACCCTCACAGCCAAGAATTCCTTCCCAATATCCCATCCACCCCTGCCCTCTGTCAGTGGAAAGCCATTCCCCTTGTCCTGGCCCTCCAGGCCCTTGCTAAGATTCTCTCCATGTTATTTGTAGCCCCTTTAGGCCACACTTAGGTCACCCTGGAGCCTTCTCTTCTCCAGGCTAAACAACCCCATGTGCCAGAGCAAAGTCTGAGAAAGCAGAGCCTGGGGTTTGGTGGGTGAGTGGTGGAGGTGTGAGAACCTCTGCACCACCCCAGGGCAGCAGTGGGGAGCATCACTGGACTGCCACCCCTGGGGCAGCAGAATTGCCCAGTGAGGAGCTGCCAAGTGGCAGAGAAGGGACAGGGCAGAGATGTGGCCCATGTGGGTGAGGAGACCTTCCCCCAGAGCCCTGCAGTGCCAGGACAGGCTGGGAGGGAGGCACTGCCAGCCGTGCCCACCCTGCTGCACCCCAGAACTGTGCTGGGCAAGGCACTGGTGCCTCAGCAGTTCTGATTCCCAGCAACCCTTCCCCATTCCCAGCAACCCTTCCCCATTCCCAGCAACCCTTTCCCAACTCCCAGCAACCCTTCCCAGCAACCCTTCCCCATTCCCAGCAACCCTTCCCAACTCCCAGCAACCCTTCCCCATTCCCAGCAACCCTTCCCCATTCCCAGCAACCCTTCCCAGCAACCCTTTCCCAACTCCCAGCAACCCTTCCCAGTAACCCTTCCCCATTCCCAGCAACCCTTCCTAACTCCCAGCAACCCTTCCCAGCAACCCTTCCCCATTCCCAGTGACCTTCCCATTCCCAGCAACCCTTCTCAACTCCCAGCAACCCTTTCCCATTCCCAGCAACCCTTTCCCATTCCCAGCAACCCTTCCCCATTCCCAGTGACCTTCCCATTCCCAGCAACCCTTCTCAACTCCCAGCAACCCTTTCCCATTCCCAGCAACCCTTTCCCATTCCCAGCAACCCTTCCCCATTCCCAGCAACCCTTCCCAGCAACCCTTCCCCATTCCCAGCAACCCTTCCCCATTCCCAGCAACCCTTCCCAACTTCCAGCAACCCTTCCCAGCAACCCTTCCCCATTCCCAGCAACCCTTCCCCATTCCCAGCAACCCTTCCCAACTCCCAGCAACCCTTCCCAGTAACCCTTCCCCATTCCCAGCAACCCTTCCCAACTCCCAGCAACCCTTCCCAGCAACCCTTCCCCATTCCCAGTGACCTTCCCATTCCCAGCAACCCTTCCCAACTCCCAGCAACCCTTCCCAGTAACCCTTCCCCATTCCCAGCAACCCTTTCCCATTCCCAGCAACCCTTCCCCATTCCCAGTGACCTTCCCATTCCCAGCAACCCTTCCCAACTCCCAGCAACCCTTCCCAGTAACCCTTCCCCATTCCCAGCAACCCTTTCCCATTCCCAGCAACCCTTCCCCATTCCCAGTGACCTTCCCATTCCCAGCAACCCTTCCCCATTCCCAGCAACCCTTCCCAGTAACCCTTCCCCATTCCCAGCAACCCTTTCCCATTCCCAGCAACCCTTTCCCATTCCCAGCAACCCTTCCCCATTCCCTGCAACCCTTTCCCATTCCCTGCAACCCTTTCCCAACTCCCAGCAACCCTTTCCCATTCCCAGCAACCCTTCCCCATTCCCTGCAACCCTTTCCCAACTCCCAGCAAGCCTTTCCCATTCCCAGAAACCCTTTCCCATTCCCAGCTCTCACATTTGTTAACAGGAGCAAATCTGCACGATGCTGAAGGCAAATTAATAGGAAAATGGGAATATGAAATTTTACATTTCCTTCACAAAAGGCAGGAGAAAGCCACCCCCAGGCAGGTTTCCCAGGCAGCAGAACATGAGGAGTGCCAGATCCAGAGCTGGGAGCACTGGGAATGCCATGGGACCCCCTGGTGGCACTGGGGCTGCTCAGCCTGTGCTCGGGCAGGAACCAGCCAGGGCCTCCTTGGCACTTTTCACGCCTTGGAAGGACTGTGGGAAAACTCCTGTGTGCCCAAGAGCAAAGCAAAGCCCCTGTTGGAAGCTCCAGCACTGTGGGACACTCCTCAAGAGCCAACTTTGCAATTCCAGGCAGAGATGGAGTGAATATCCCAGCTTTTCACTGCAAACTTCAACAAGGACAACTTTACAATCAAACCTCTCAAGACAAGATTCTGCAGCAGAAGGTAATGGCTTGTTTCTCCCCCTGCTTTTCTTTCTGGCTTGATGATGATGAAATGCAATAAATAAATACATAAAAATAATGACTCTTCCAGACCTTGCAGCATTCATTTTAATAGATGCTATTTAACTACACACAGAATCACAGATATCTACCTTTCAAACGCTGGTTACAAAGATTGGGAAGGCTGCCAAGAAAATGGCTTTTATTTCCCCCCAATAGATATCAAAAAGAAACAATTTCTATGTTGAAATTGCCTTTATTTTTTTAATCCATAAATATTTGTTACTGACAAAAGTGGAAAAATCCTTAAGACTCTAAATTTTACTAAACTGATAATAGTTTTGTTTACAGTACATACAGAATGTGCTTTTACAGGTAAGTATAACAACGAGGATAATACAGAGAAAAACAGTCAAATACTGCTCATCTTGAAGCTTGTTTAATGGTTAACCAAGAGTCTGTGCAAATTACAGATACAAATGTACTTCCTCTTCAGTACTACTGGATAATAAACATGGAATCCATAAACTGGGCTGAAGCACAAAAATCTCCACTTAACCCCTCTTAGGAAATATTGTCCCCCAAAACTAAAAATAGGACAGTAAGAAGTGTCTTTCTCAGAGCCAAGAAATTCTTGCTACAAAAATGCCTGGGGGGTTTACAGAGGGGCACAGGGGGCACAGGGGGCACGGGGAGGGGTGGCATGGAGACCTCCCAGACGTGGTGTGGCCATGGAGACATGAGGAGCTGAGGGCAGAGACCTCGTTCACACTGACACCAACCACTCTAAAGGGACCACCCAAGTGCCCCCTCGCCCCTGGGGTGCCACAGGGGCCCTGCCCAGCTGGGGTTTGAGGGGGCACCCCAAGCCAGCCCTGGGAGCTGGGAGTGACCCCTCCTCCCACTGGTGGACAGCACAGAGGGAGCTGCTCTCTGAGGAGCAGCCCCAGCACAGCCTTATTGCTACAACACTTGGGATGAAAATATCTAAGCCCCTTTCCTATTTCCCCTGCTCTTCACTCACTGGAAATACACTCCACCAGGAGACCTGTATGTCTGAAATGTATTTCAGCAGAGTCCCTCCTTCCAGATTAAGCACTAAACCTGAAACTAAACCAAGACAAGCTATTTCTCCATCACGTGAACAGAAAAGGCAAATTGATCACAGAGTAGAACACAATTAAAGTTACCCTGTTTCATGATGATTTTGGTTGCAGTGGTGGAAGAAGATGAAGACAACTTCCCAGCTCCCAGGAACTGGCCATCTCTTACAAAAACAGTGCCAGGCTCTTGCAGATTCCTGGTGGGAGTGCTTCTGCTGGGCACAGGAACAGAAGTAGGCATGCAGGAAGCCCAGGGGCACGGGACCAGCTTGGCAGGCAGCCAGGAAATCTGGGCCAGGAAAGGAGGGCTTGCTCCCAGAAAACTGTCCCTGTTTCCTCCCACCCACTCCTATCCCCAAGTAATAGATCATCATTTATAAAAGGAACGTTAAAACATCCAAAAATACTTCATTTTTCCTTAAAACACGAGTCACTGGCATTAGAAGAGTCTTTGTGACAAAATTTCTGTTCCCTGTGTGTTCTGTGTGGTTCATTACAAAGAGTTTGCCACGTTCCCAAGAGGGATTTGGAAGCTTTGATTGGAACAGGGTCAGTCAGAGCCCACTGGCTGCACTTTGCAGGGTGTGTGTGTGTCTACAGATCTGTGTCTATATCCACACACACACACGAGCTTGGGGTGGAAAGCCCAGTGCACATCACTGGGGTTTGTGGCTGCTCAGGGAATGCAAATCATTTTCAGTTTGTAGGAAATAATATAAACTTTTCTGCATCTCCCTGCCCCAGTCCCTGCACATGCACTCAGGGACTGGGCACTCCCCAGGGGTGTTCCCCCCATGGGCTGGAGAAAAAGAGCTCAATTTTCGGAGTATATTGGATGAATCAAGGCAGGTCATGTTGCACTGTACAGAGGGATGTGGCTGCCTCTGCTTTTCTCCTGAGGGCAGGGTGTTGTGCTGGCTCACACACAAAAGCAGAGAGGTCCCAGTGCAGGTGACAGCATCCCTTGGAGCTGGCCAGGAGGAGAGCAATGGGACATCTGGGCTGTGGCATCTCCCCACCCCATCACTCCCATTCTGGACAGACAGAGGTTTGTGGCACATCACACAGGATGTGTCAGGACAATGACAAACAATATCCACAAAAACACTTTGCTGCTCTACAGTTTCTGTCGTGAGAGGGTCTCAAACCACTTCACATCATGGGCTGAGCCCTCTGTGGAATTGGAAGGTGTTCCCATCACCATCATGGGGGACTGAAGTGCTGGGACCAGGCTGTGGGTCATGGCCCCCAGTCCCAGACCAAGTGTTTGTTCAGTGACAAACTTCCAGAGCGAAGAATAAAGAAAGAAATGCCCCAAGAACTCCACAGCACAGCCCCATCTCCCCACCCACCCAGAACACAAAGCCATGGGAACACGGTGCCCAGGTGGCATCCAGGGCATTCCTTCCCACAGGAATTTGTTGAAAACCTTCTGTGGTGGTGGCAGAGTCCCTGAAGAGATTTGGCCTAAAAAGGCTTCTTGTGGGACATGTCTGCTTGAAACAGCTGAGTGGGTGGAAAAATGGGGCTTAGATTTCTGTGGAGGGCTATTGCCCAGGTAGGGCACATTGGCAGAGGGCCTGTGGTATTTGTCAGCCAGGGTAAGGGAAGACTCCAAGGTCAGAAGGCCTGGGCACAGCTCAGCATCTGCAGGGGCTGCTCGAGGGAAGGGTTTCCAAATTTACTTCTGGTCTAGCAACTTCTTAGTTCACAAATGGAACATTTAGACAAGGACTAGAGCTTGAGACAGACAGCTCTGGGAATGGGAAGAGAGGAGTGTCTGCCCACCCACGGCCTCACACTGGCACCTCTGTCCTCTGGCTCTGCCCCCACAGCTCCTGCAGCCCCCAAGTGGCCTCTCCTCTCCCACAGTGCCCATGTCTCCCTGGCTGCAGAGGGATGTCCTGGCCTTGCTTGGGTCAGGAGGGAGAATGGAGCCCCTCAGCCCCTCGGCAGGGGCTGCCTCCCCACCAGCTGTGTGCATCTCTCTGCTCTGCACAAGAGTCACAGCCTGGAGTGGGAAGGTCAGCAAGGGCAATATTGTCATGGGGATTGTCTCCTGGGAGGAAATACCAGTGGCTGAGCTGAGGAGCCTGGAGGGGGTCAGGGCAGAGTGGTGTCCACCAAGGCAGGGGGCAGGAGAGGAGGGGTGAGTCTTTTCTCCTCAACCCTCCCATGCCACGAACTGCCACCCCTACCCACAGACATTTCTGATTGTTGCCCAGAATGATTTTGCCCAATGATTTTGCCAACTCTGAACCATGGCAACTGTTATTTATTCTGTCCCAGCTCAGTTTCCGTCAAACAAAGCCCCTGCACCTCTCACTGATGGATCCTTCTCAGCACAATCTCCGTTTGATGGGGCACAATAAAGCTGAGGAACTTGGACTAACAGCCCCAGGACAGATTGGGAAAAAGCAAGGCCACATGGCCACCCCACCAAGGCCTGCCTCTAAATCCCACTGGGGTGAGGACATGTGCTCCTCCTGCCCACCCTGGCAAACCTGGGGCTGCATCATAAACCTCCACAGGAGACCCATAAACCTCCACAGGAGACCCATAAACCTCCACAGGAGGCTCATAAACTCCACAGGAGACCCATAAACTCCACAGGAGACTCAAGCTCACAACCTACAACCATTGTTTGCTACAGGGCTTGATGTGGGGAGCTGGGAATGTCATTAAGGCCAGGAGGTGGGACGTATCTGAGGGGAGGAACCAGGGCAGAGCAAAGTTCAGTGAGGTTTAATGTAGGAAAAGGCTCAGTGGGGAATGCAGGACATGAAGAGGAGTGTCCAGGGATGTTCTTACAGCCTGAACCGGTTATCATCTCACCTGGAGGAGGGAGTGTGGCCTCTGGTGGGATGGGCAGGGGGTGTGTGTGTGTGGTGGGACCTCCAAGGCACACCATGGACAGTGTCCAGCACCAGCACCTACAGCACTGGTTGGCCTTCCAAATCTCTGAGACCCCTTCCTGGCCATGGAAGTGTCTTCTGATGTGAGTTGATCCTACAGAATTTGATAGGAACACAAATAAAAGGGGGAAAAATAAGTAAAGCAAAAGCAACCCCAAATCCAATAAAAAAAAGCAAAACAAAGCCCAATCTGACTGGAAAGCCAAGGACAAAACCCTCACAAATTCTGGACCCACAAGTCTATGTTTTAAAGATTTTACAAATATACAGTATCTAATTAGCGTTATATCAGATATACAACATGCCCATTAATTATAATTATGCTGGATATATAATTGATATGCATGAAATGTAACTGTCTTCATGGTTAGGATTGGTACTCAGTGGAACTGGAATTTGTGAGGTTTTCTTGGGAGGCCATTACATGGAGAGAACATCACGGGAAGTCACCCACCTGCTGTTGGGCAGCCAGACACGCCCAGCCTGTGCTGCTGCTGAGGGCTGGGAAGGAGCTGCTACATGAGGAGTTGGGGGTTCTAACTGAGAGGGGAAAATGTGTTCAGAACCAGGGCAACTGGGCCAGTGGAAAGTGCTGCCAGGAGCAGAAAGCTCTGGGAGAGGTCCAGGCTTGGTGGCAGGGGTGGCAGTCCAGCCTGGCAGGGCACTGGGACCTCCCTGGCACAGCTCAGCAGGGCAAGGCTGAACCACTTCTGGGGCTTTAGGGTTCAGCAGTGGCAAGAAGCTGGAGGGAGAGAAACCCTATTCCTCCTTCCTATTTACATGTTGGAGACACCAAGATATTGGAACAAGTGGAGGAAAGGGTCTAAGAAGCATTTCAGCGGATTTGTGCTTATTGAACACATCAACCCCACTACTTCCTACACTGAGAGAGCAGGCGATTTGTAGGCACTAGTATGTTTGTATCTTATGAGTATATTTAATAGAAACTAAAACCTTATTTCTCAGCCAGGCTATTCTTGTCCCTAGATCTGCCAGTCCCCAAGGAAAGTCTGCCCTTGAACTTGCTCCAAGGGTGACAAGGAACAGATGTGTGGGTGCTGACTGGTGTGGAGCAGCCTGGGAATGACCCCCAGCAGCCAGAACCTCCCTCCTTGCTACAGAAAGGCCAAATATGAGGACAAGCCCCTTCCTGCCAGGATGGGCTGCTGTGTCTTCTCCTCCCTACCTGGGGCTGCGTGGGACTGCCTCTACCTGGAGCAACAGAAAAGTCCTGAAGGCGTGGGAACAATGAGATTCTGCAGGTGAGCCCTTGGAAGGAGCCATGGATTGCTATGGCTTTCTTTGACAGAAACTGATGCACAGCAGGAAAACTTCCTCTATTATCCCTCACTATTGTCTGCTTGCTCTCTTGGGCTCTTCTTGTGTCACCGATGAAGGGGTGGCTTTAAAAACAACGTGGATGGGACTGTCAGAGAAGTCTTTGCAGACACTGAGTTAGTAGAGGTTATCTTGGCCTATAAGGCCACTGCAGTGAGGGCTGCTGGGGCCACCCCAGTCCTTGCTGAGTGTGTAGAGTGCCCGAGGTGCTGTCACACAGTCACCTCGGTCTTGCTGGCCGTGCGGTAGTGGTGGTGGTGGCCGGGGATGTAATGCAGCTGTTCCACGGTGTTGTGGCGGCGCGAGGCGAACGCCTGGCGCTTGGCCGAGGTGGGGTTCAGCCCCAGAGTGTTGTACAAGTTATTTGAGGCACTGGGCTGCGAGTGCAGTTTGGACATCCTGTAGCGATCCAGGACCGGCGTCGACACAAAGACGTCTGTGTGGGACAGCGCCCGGGACATGGACGGCTCGGGGTAGCCCGAGCGCTCCGGGGACAGCAGCGGGTCCTGCGAGTGCAGCCGCTCGGCCGACAGCAGCTGCTCGTCAGACAGGATGCGCTCGTAGGACATGCTGAACTCCTCGGGCATGAGCCTCTCCGGGGACAGCACCCTGTCCTGGGACATGGCGCGGATGGGGCGGCGCGGCCGCTCCCGGGTGTTGCTCTGCTGGGACATCTTGATGACGTTGATGGGCAGC